>NW_027187258.1:2431094-2454183 GCF_028583685.1 Petaurus breviceps papuanus | reverse complement strand
GAGGAGGGAGGGGAGAGGAGGCAGGAGGAGGGAGGGGGAGAGGAGGCCAGAGGAGGGAGGGGAGAGGGGGTAGGAAGGGAGAGGAGGAAGGAGGCAGGTAGAGGGAGAGGAGAAGAGGCAGGAGGAGGGAGGGGAGAGGAGGTAGATAGAGGGAGGAGAGAGGAGGCAGGAGGGCTCACAACTCCTGCAATGCTTCTTAAACTGTGGGTTGTGGCCCCATATGGGAATGTAGACTTGACCTGGGGCTGGGGCTGACCAGGCCTGGGGTGACCCTATCCCTTGGGCTCACCTTTCCCCCACCCCTAGTCTCAGAGCCCCATGTGCTGGTGCTGTTCAAGTTTCCAGAACTGTGCAATAGCAGCTCTCCCCCCCAGACTTGGAGAGCAGTTTTTGCCTCGGCTCCAGGCTCCCCACCCCACATATCCAATTTGGGGAAAGGACCTAAAGCATCCTCAGCTTCACTTCCCTGTGGTCAGAAGGGCTGCTGACCTCTGTTCTCCTGCTCTCAGATAGCCAGACTACCATTCTCTTGAATTTCTTACATTTGGGAACAAAAAATTGTTATGCTCAAGCAGCAAACCCTGCAGCCTAGCCTAGACGGGGCACTTCGGTGTTGGGGGTGTGACAAGCCATGGTCATTGCTTCACATACTCCACATGATGCATAGGCTGGAGGGTGGAGTGCTCAGGAACCTACTTAGCACTTAGCTTAGTTCCCAAGAGCCACCTCTCCTGCCTAGGGTGGCCACAGCAATGCCCCAAGACTGCAAAGTGGCCTTTGGGCTGGGGCTTCTTATACTGGCCCTTGTACCCTGGCTTGATGCAAGGTGAGCAAGACTGACGGATGGCATCAGCATGTGAGCCTGCCCAGAGAGCCCAGGGCCTGTCTGCAGATGGCCACCGCCTCCAGGCTGTGGGAGCAATCTTAGCAGCTGCCCTGGAAGCTGTGTGTTGGCCAGGCCATCTGGCTCCACACTGAAGTAGCTCTCCTTAGCACCTTGAGTCAAAGGCTGCAGCTTGGGAGCCTCCACAGAGCATCCTGGGGCTTGGAACTTAGTGATCAGGTTCAAGCCTGTTGCTTCCTCAGTGCATCTGAGTCCAGACAGGGAGGACTAAATCAGGAGCAAAAGCAGGATTGTAACCCAGGGCCTCTGCCTCCCATGTCCTTGCCATACCTTGTGAGTAGGGTTAGAAATCCGGAGATTGACGTCTGTAGCATAAAAACTGAGAGTTAAAGGGAATGGGGGGGGGACTAACCTCCACAAGGGCCACATGAGAAAAAGACTGCCAAGGTCCCTGTAGGGGACTTGCACAAAAGGCCTGCCTACTCCCCAAGTCCAGCTCCTTCTAGGTCAAAGCATTGGGGCCAGCAAGCCCAGCTGGATGCCCCCCATGACCCCAGGGCTGCTCAGCTGCTTGGGGGGCACAATGGGGTGGGAGGGAAAAGGCTTGCCACCCCATGAGATGTGAAACCCAGGTCATATCAGCCAGTGCTCAACAGGCATCCTGAGAGGTGAGGTGCTGAAAGAGTTTCATTGGGTAGTATCAAGGAAGTAAGGGGCCATGGGAAGGAGCAGAGTGCAGGATTCTTGAGTCTACTAACCACCTTCAGCATGCTTCCCTCACCTGCCTGTACCAACAAGGGCTGATCTGGTTCTTCCCCAGTCCCCCAGGCCACAGCATGAGCCTCAGCAGTAATGCTAGGGAACAGCTTCTGTGCAGGACACAGAGTCCCTCTCTAAGCCTCCACCCAGGGCAGAGTGTCACAGAGATGTGCCTGCTAACTGCAGAACTCCCCATCTGCAGTGCCCAGTGTCCAGGAGCCCTTTGGGTCTGCATTTCTCCCTGGACAGAGCCGGAGGTCCTAGCCCATGAGGGTCAAATATACAGTCCCTGCCAGAGGGATCTTTAGACCCAGAAGAGGCTAGTGAGTAGGCAAGTCAGCTCCAGAGCCCAGCCCTCTGTCAGTGAATGCTCCCAGCTTCCCTCTGCTACCTGGCACCTGCCCTTGGCTCACCTCGCATGGCTTAGTGAATGGAGGATTGGACTTGGAATCCAGAAGGGCTGCGTTCACATCCTGCCTCAGAAACTTCACAGTCATCTGCCCTTGGGCAAGAGCCAACCTTGCTGTACAATGAGGATGATCTTACCTACCTCACAGGGTTGTTGTGAGGAACCGATAAGATTACAGATGTAAAGTGCTATATAAACAAGCCACTGCTATCACTGTTCCTCTCCAGTCGTCTCTCAATCAGCATTACCCCAGCCCTTCGCCTGCCCCCACCTGCAGTTACGGATCACCGGATCTGGAGACTCTGGTGGTCATCGACATTCCCAAAGGGAACTCAGATGAGTCCATGGTGGGGGTGTTGTGGTAGAGGGCTACGGGGCACTTGTTCAGGTCCAGGTGAGTCTCCATAGTCTCTGAAGTCTCATTCAGCTTTGAGATTCTGTAAAAGCAAACAAGAAGGAACCACCTGTCAATGGAGCAGAGGGGCCTGTGAGGTCAGAACCACTGGATGGTCAGTGGAGAAAGCCATGAGACAGCCAGCTCTTCAACAAGCCAAGGGACCAGAGTAACCAGAGGGTGGATCACCAAACTGGAGCCCTAATCCTGGCACTGGTAAGACATGGGGAATATGAGGCTAGAACCCTGAGCGGAAGGGGAGACACATGGCAGGGTGAGCACTTAGCTAGCTCACTGCTTAATAGGAGGCAACTTGGAGAAGAGGTAGAAACCACTTCCCTCAGGAAGGTGCTGGATGAAGGCCCCAGGGGAAGCTCACTAGAGATTTTCCTTGCCAGCTTCCCAGATATTGTGACTACAAGATTCCCTTGACCTCTGATACAGGCATGCTTCTGAGGACAAATAAAGGAGCAGGTGGTGTTGCCGATGGTTCTGTGGCACAAATTATCGTTGCCCAAGACCTTGGGCACCTCACAGTCCAGTGCACAAAACTTCCCAGGAAAGCACTGATATAAAAACCACAGGGAAAGCCCGCCCCCCCCAGGGAAAGCTTGCCCCCCCAGGGAAAGCCTGCCCCTCCAAAGAAAGCCCAACTCTTTCTGCCTCCCTCCCCCAGCCATACTGTTGCACAATAGAGCCCTCTTTTTCCTTCCTCTCTGTCAAGCACAGCTCCGAAGATAGGGTGGTCTTACAGACCATCAGCCATCCTAGCCATGGTTTTCTTTACTGAAGCTCCCCTTAGGGGACTTGGGGCTACTGCCCTTTGTCTTCTTGCTCCTACAGCCCACCTGCTCTGCCTCTATGATCCCCTCTCTGCTGTCCCCCTTGAGGAAGGAAAAAGTGGAAATTCTGCAGCGATAGGAGCTAGAATTAGAGATCTTTCTATTCAGCTGGTGATGCCAGTATGGAGGATGTGCTCCTTGAAAGCAGAGACTGTCTTGGCCTTGTTTCCACATCCCCAGCACCTAGCAGCGCACCTAGAACGAGAGTGGAATTTGCTCAATGATTGGTGAATGAACAGAGGGCTCCATAGAGGTGGGGAGGGGGCCAGACTACCTTAAGGACTTCTGGGACAGTTTCTCCTCTGTTGCCTGAATAGGCTGGTACTAGAGGTCTTCAGGACCTAGAGAGTTTATGGCTCCCTTTAGTGGCCACAGTTCAAGTCTGGCTCTGGGTGGCAGCCTTTAGACCTTCTACTGGAAGTATACTGCCCCTTAGGCCAGCCCAGGTGGCTGGGGAGAACATCTGGGAACATGTGTGGGAGAACAACAGTGGGAACATCTGAAGTCATACTGATAGAAACCTTAGGAGGCTCAAACAAGGGGCCTAATGACAAGAAGCTACCCATGGCCAGTGTGGCCCTTACCAACTAGAGGTCCCAAAGGCATAGGAAAGCAGGAATGGTCAGCTCTGGGCTGACCTTGGAAGAGGAAAGCAGGGAAGTGGACTGGATGAATCTGATAAGCTCTGGGCTAGCCATTATCCTAGAAGTTGTGGTTTGGTTGGAGTCAGAGGTTAAGATGGCTCCCTGGCCTGTAGCTAAAGCCATTGGACTTGGTTGGCTCTAGGGACCCTGAGTTAAAGCTCTCTCTGGTTCTTTCCATGTGTACGGTGGGGGAGGGGGGTTGCATGTCTTCCAGAATCCAGTGGACATCTCCCTAGATTTCCCACTGAAAAACGTTCCCTCCAAGGCATGGGGTCTGACTCACAGATCCCCAAATGCCTGCAATAGAAGCAGAGGGCTGGGTTGATTCTAAAGGGTTTAGAAATTGCCCCAGTATCCCACACTCACAACCCTAAAACATGCTGTCAAAAAGCAGTAGACACCTTGATGTGGATGGATGGAGACAAGTCATATGCAAAGGGAGCCATCTCCCACCACTGAGCCTTTGTACAGGCCATCTTTTCCCATTCCTCCTCACCTCTACCTCTCAGAGTCTTTAGTTTTCCTCCAGGGTCAGCTGACCCGACATTGACCCAAATCCCCGATCCTCTCTCTCCCCACCTTGCTTAAGCGACCCATCCAGTTTGGCTTCACTTTGCAATGATCCTGCTGTTTGCCTCTGGTAGTCCCCTAGTTATCAAAACCTTTGAGGTCAGGGAATGGTTGATTTTTGACTTTGTCTCAGTGTCCCCAGGTCTGCCACAATAGTCACTTATCAAATGCTATTTGAATGAATAAATGAGCAGATGGATGGATGGATGGAAGAATCATGGATGGAGGGGGTGTCCTTTGTGAATGAAACTCTTGTGCCCTCACTGAGGCAATTGGTGGTCTCCCCTAGTGCATTGACCAGTTGTTGGAGGATCCAAAGAGATCCCTTATGTTGGCCACTCAGGTAAGGGGAAGATATAAAATCAGCTAGCTGTGGGTGTTTTTCACTTGGTCCTAAGTGGCTCTGGAAGTCATCTGCCAGTGCCAGACTTGCTAGTGAGCAGAGGAAAGAGGGTAATGTCTTCATGCCCTCCAGCCTCTTAGGCTAGTAAGGAGGCACTGGACTGAGGGAGGATAGCTGCATTGGGGTTCTTGCTACCATTTTCATGGCCATTGGGCTAGTGGTGGTTTGGCTACCGTCCCAAGGGATGATCGGGGAAGTAAAGGCTTTGAACATCAGAGATTTCTGCTGGACTTGGGAGACCAATGGGCTCCCTTTCTGGTGAAGTGAATGGTGCAGCCTCTTGAAGCACCGTGAGACTAGGGCTGCAAGAGATATTGCCCTCCTCCTGCCTGTAGACTTGTGGAAAGGTTCAGTGAATGGATGGCCCATCAGTGGCTAGGATGCCAACTTCTACGTCTACTGTCAGCTTGTCCCAAACTCTTTCCCTTTGAATTGCTGGAGGCAGGATGGAGGTTCTCTCTCCATAGATCCCCCTGGGAGGGGCCTTTTCCAAGACTTCAGCATCTGGGGTGGATGATGGATGGGCATGGGGCAAAAGTGGGCAGAAGCCATGCAATATTCCCAGAAGATGTGGGTCTCTGCCCAGGGAGAACCAAAGCCTGGAGTGGGCCAAATGGTCTCAGCTCCCAATTGCCAGGAAGACAGCCTTGCCAATCATACCTTCTGAGGCTCCAGCAAAGAAACAAAGCTCTGTAGGCAATCCCTTAGGAGAGAACAGACCAACCGGCAAGTGAGGGCAAGTGTGAGCTCAAGTCTTTTCCAACGCTGCCATTCAATGACAGGTCTGTAGAGAGCTAATGGGGGCTGTGGGTAAAGTGCTGGAAGGGTTATCAAGTGGGAGACATGGACCTTTTCTTGGTGTCAGAAGGTAGAACCCAGAGCTGTGGGGGAGTGGGAGAGCTGCAGAGAAGGGAATTTCAGCTACGAACAGGGGAAATCTTCCTGAACCCCTGAACTCACCAAAATAGAACTAGCTGCCCTGGGAGACAGCAAATTGCCCCATCAATGGTGGCCTTCAGCAAAGTCTGGGATTTTATAGAGGATTCTGGCACAGATCAGGGATGGACTAGGTGGCCTCTGGGGGCCTCACCTACTCAGACAGTCTGGGATAAAACTCGGCTCCCAGAATAAAGTCCAGAGAAGGTTGCACATGACATTGTGGCATAGTGGATAGAGTTTGGGGCCTAGAGGTAGGAAGCCCTGAGTTTGAATCCCACTTTCTAACCATACACTAAGTCATCCAAATGCCTCTAAGCCTCAGTTTTCTCATCTACAAGATGGGGAAAAATACCAGCAGGACTTAACCTCCCAAGGTTGTGGTGAAGATCAGATATTCATGCATAAAAATGCATAAAAAGCACTTTGAAAACTTGAAAGCACTGTATGTGCAGACTGTTATTATTAGTAAATCAATAAACATTTAAATGCATACTATATGCCAGGTACTGTGCCAAGTGAAATATTTCTTCTTCTTCTCCTCCTCCTCCTCTGCCTCCTCCTTCTTCTTTTCTTTTTCTCTTCTTCTCATTCTCATTACTATTACTACTACTATGTTAAAACCTTATTATCCTAGGGAGGAAGGAGTCCTTTGTGTTAGCTGCTTCTGTGTCTGGAGGCAGTAGAGATGGGGATGGGATTGGGGAGGTGGGTAAGGGAGGCAGCTGTGACCCAGAGAATTCAGTGTCCCTCAGGGAATTTGGGGGGGCCTAAGTATCTGAAGGGGTTTGAGACTTTGGCTCTTGCTAATAAAGCCAGGATAGTATGAGGTGCTAAGTACATTTGGCGAGCCTTGGAGCAATACTGCTGGATGTTCCCCAGAATGTTTACTTGGATATAAACCCCACAAAGCCAAACATAGCCAGCCATTCAAGAGAGATCAGGGCCATCCTCTGCCACCATTCCCATGGTCTCATTTGGAGTAAGCAGCTTTGTCTTGTAAAACATTGAGTGGGAAGTCTCAGATATACTGGGAACTTGACAACAGCCTCAGGATCTTTCTTGGGCCTTCTGGACAAAGGGCTGTGTTAGGTCTTGTGTCTCCTATGAGAAGCTCAATATGGTAATTAAGTGTATTGGTTTATCTGATACCCTTCATGGATGAGCTCTTCGAAGTCCTGGCATGTCCAGAGTGCCTTGTCTACTGTATCTAATGCCAGGTTACTGGTAGGTAGAGTTGTCCTCTGAGGCCAGGACAAAGACTCCATTCATTGCCCCCTAGAGCTTAGATGAAGCTTTTTTTCTGTTATCACATGGGATGGTAAATAACCCAATGAGTGTGGTGGGAGACGTCATTTGCCCCCTCTGTCCTCAGATAAATTCAAGTAGATTCATGTAGATTGCCCAAAGTGGCACCAAATCAGAGACTTCAGAATCACAGAGTTGGAAAAAACCCAAAGACCATCCTGACGCACTGAAATAAGGATTCTCATCTATACTGTCCCTGGGCAGTGACCATCCTCTTCCTACTCAAAGACCTATAATCATGCCTACTAATGTTTAGCCATCTCTTACTAGCTTCTCCTCATCATGACAACCTGGCAAGATTAGGTCTTTGGTTTTGTTACATTAGGCCACCCAGCCTCGCTTCATTCATGTCATCTCTCTCTGTCTGTCTGTCTCTCCCTCTGTCTCTCTGTATAATAAATATATATATATATATATATATATTTATATACATATATGCCACCTCCACATCATTGAAATCATTGAGGGAAATTGTCAGTGACCCTGAATAGGCCAAGGACATGGCCACGTGCCTCCCTACTCTTTGAATCTGTCCTGCAGACCAGGCTGTCATCCAGACTCCATATCATCATCTGCCCTCAAGGATATCATGAGAGTCTCCACTAGACAATTTACCCAACTGCAGCTACACTGTGTCTACCTGGCTCTCCAGGGCTACTTGACTTGGAATGCTTTTCACAAATGGAAATGAGGCTAAGTAGTAGGATCTGTTCTAAGATCTAAGTGATCATCACCCACCCTTGGGACATAGGGAAAGCCATAAGCGGTCAAGGTATAGTGGAGAAATGGTACAGAGCTAGAGAGCCCCCCAAACCAAGAGACAAGCACCACACTCTTGAAACCAGTGGACATCACTCCAGATTTATATCCCAAATGACATTCCTGGTGCCCTTGTTCTAAATACTCTCTAAATCATAAAGGAACCAGGGGAGGTTTCCTATGCTCCTGAGAACCAGGAGGCCTTGGACCAGTCACAGGCCTGCCTCTTGACAGGTTCAGTCTTGCCTGGCTCAGGTTACAGCAAGGTTTGATATAATCCTAAAACTCTCTGCCACAGGTGAAGGGACAGGATTGATACACTAGAGAGTGAAGAAAATATCCTGGAGCTTCCCCCATTCAGGAAATGAATACTGTCAAAGCACTAACAGGTAATTGGTCAGCAGGAATGCCTAACCCTGGGCTGGGCCCTGGATGAGCTTCATCTTCCCTCTGGGACAGAATAATCTTCCCCTCTGCATACAATTAAATGTAACAACAAGCATCTATTAAATACTTACTATGTTCAGACTATTATGGTAGGACCTGGGGTAGAGACAGAAGTGGGGTATGAGGGACAACTGTGCAAGCTCACTGAGGTAGGAGATGGAATATTGGGAGTGGAAAAGAGGCAGGAGGTTGGTTTGGCTGAAATCCCAAGTATGTGCAAGGGAATGATGTGTGCTAGGGAGAGCCAGATCGGGAAGGGATTGAATGCCAACTGGAGGCATTTGTGCTTTAGTTTTTGGGTCATTGTAAGGAGCCCCTGGGGCTTCTGGGGGCACAGGAATGACTTGCTTAAGAAGATGATTTGGATAGATGGATAGAGAAGGCAAAGAATAAAAATGTGGAGTCTGCCAATGAAGGCGTTGCAGTAGGCCAGAGCAGCCAGGGCTGCTGATGGCCAAGGCTATGTGTGGCGAAGGCATGCTGTGGGCCTCTAATGGCGATCAGACCTCAGCTTCGATCACCAGTGGAGAAAGGTTGTTTACTGATTTCTAAGAACTCCACGCTGCCGCTTTGATCTCTCCAGAGCCTTTGATGTAGCACTCAGCAGTGGCTAGCTTCTCCACATCCCTTCCTCATATCCTCACTTCCCAGGCCGCTCTTGACGTCATCGCTCACCTGAGTAGGGACTCGGGACCTGTTGCTTTATCATTTAACCAGGCTCTCTCTGCTCATCCAGAGTCTGTCCAGTTGCTGCCTTCTGGACTAAGGCCAGGTAGATCAGCCGAGAATAGGAGGAGCTGGGGGAGGCTGGGCCTGAGCCCAAGGCAGGGCTCTCCAGCTCCCTAGGCCAGGCTGCAATTGATTACTTCTTAACTGAGAAGCCTGACAGCTGCTCCTCAGTTTCTTGCTATCTAAATAAATATTCGTTGTTTGTTTATTTTTGCCGGGTAACATTTAAAATCCTAGTTTCACCTAGCTGCACACACTTATGGGAGGGGGGAACTGTCCCTAGTGCTGACTTTGGACCCTGGGGCTGAGGCTCTCTTAGAATTTCAGGAGGTCCATCCAGTGCAGGGGGCTGTGAGCCCCTGGATACTGCCTTCATCTTTATCTTGGCTCATAGATCCTAAATGCAGCTGAGCTATTGCTTCCTCCCCAGCCCATGTAATGATGTAGGAAGAAGGCAAGGAGCAGGGCTTGAAGTTGAACTCTAAATCACCTTCCTTGGAGTTCATTCATTCAGAAAACATTGATTTAGTTCTGGGGGATATGGTAGAATTCAAGCTCAATAAGACATTGTCCCTGCCCTCAGGGAGCTTACAATTTGGTAGGGAGATGAAATACACTCAGAGTAACTATGATGGACAGTATTACAAATCTCTATTGGAAAGATATACACAAAACTGTTCTAGGAGGTCAAAGGGGGGAGGTCATTAGCACCAGCCTTCCAGAGGAGGGGAGGTGGCATTTGGATTGGAGGAACAAAGAGTACATAATAGGGCACATATGAGATTGTGAGGGGCCTTGAATGCAAGGCAAAGGATTTGGAAATTTCCTTGGGAAGCAGTGAGGAGTCCTGCAGATTTTTTAGTGATCCTGTGATACTTCCCTACCCCTGCCTGTGCCCTCCCAGCCGAAAGTGTCCTGCTCTGGGGAATGTGGTTTTCACTGAGTATCCACCACAGAGTTTCCCATCAGTCCAATGCCTGCCCTCCAACATTAGGGACATGTCTCCCATCCCTGGCTTGACGGTAGTCACACTGCTCTCTGCTGCTTGGGAGAAAGGGCCTTGAGAAGGGAGGGCAGACACCAACCTTGGTAAGGAAACCCAACTTGGAGCAGAGACTCCTCTCCTTCTCCATCTGACATCTGATTACTTTTTTACTTACCCTTTTCCTTTTGCAGCCTTACCTCACTGCCCCCCCTCCCCCAATGCTGCAGGCAAATGGTTCCTTCCCCTGTCTCCACTGCTGCCTCCAGCTCATGTCTGGTAGGCAGCCCAACTGGGAGGGCACAGGTGGAGGACCATGGGCCATTGCCATTGGGAAAGTGGCTGTTCTCCCATGGTGGGACCAAGGGCCACTGGCCACAATTGGGTGCACCTGTATTTCTGCTGGGCTATTGAAAGACCCATCCCAGGGTGAGATTGCCATGCCAGGAGCTGATTCTTCCAGAGAAAATCTGCCATGTGAGAGTCCCTAGCTCATCTGCCCTCTGGTGAGAATTGCCACTACCTTCTCCAGCCCCACAATTCCTATAACTTCTGCTATTGTCAACCCCAGCTCATTTCTTCCTTCAGGACAGGGGTTGGGGTTTCCCTCCAAAGAGCTTTCCTAGCTTTTTAAAGGAAAGGTGGAAAACTAAAAAATGCTGAGGGCTGGGGGAGTAGGAGGAAAATGCACAGAGGGGAGGGCAGGTGCAGAAGCAGCTACGGGAAGAGGGTCCCCAGAGATGCATTTAAAAGTAGTTCTAGCATTTCTGGATGTGGCTTTGAGGGGTTTGAAGGCTGGGCTGGGCCGGTTGTTTGAGCACAGCAGGCAACATGGAGGGAGACACATATTATTGAATTATTGAGTCTAAAGTAACCTTGGAAATGATCAGATGACAGCAGGACTGGCAGTGGCTGAGGAGGAAGAGGAGAGTCGGGAATTGTCTTGAATAGAACTCTGAGCTCTAGGAAACAGAGGTGAGGAAGGGCTAGGGGAGGGAGGGGGCAGTTAGTGAGTCAGTCTAGCTAGCGGGCCAAGGGGGTGTAATCAGACTGGAAAGGTGGATTGTGGGCAGGCAGACTAGGAGGGCCTTTCCCTGGCTAGCTCTTGGAACATCTGGAGCAAGGGAAGGACATGGTCCAACCAGCACTTTAGGAGCACCCCATTTCACAGCCGGATGGAGGATGAATTGAAGAAGGACTGGGAACAGGGCTATGCTCAGTTGGCCCCTGTTGCCCCTGCAATTAATGGTGCTGATCAGAAGTCTTAGGTCTTCAGATTTTGAGCAGAATGTCTGTGCCCATTTTTCAGATGAGGATACAAAGACCTTGTGGTGAGAAAGGAATCAGGCTCCAGGAAGTAGCAAGCAAACCAGCAAGGGAATTGCAGGTTCCTTGACTGAGTAGGTAGGACTTCAACCCTTCCCAGGAATGCTGCCCCCTCCAAAACTTCCTGACACAGCTGTGAATGGCTCTCTCCAAAAGTTCTGCCTGTGGGTGTCAATGCTAACAAGGCCATTGTTCAAGCATGTGGTGGGCCCCAGGCCTTGGTGGAAGAATTATAGATCCTGGAGAATAAGTACATTAAATTAGGACCTCCAAGTTCCTGCGCCCTGAAGGAGAGTACGCATAGAAATTGTCTGGGTTCAGGCAGGTGGTGTTGGGAGTAGTGGCAGGGCCTATCAGTCAAAGAGTTCCATGTGTCACACTGTAGGCAGGGAACTGATGGGCTAGGATGTAGCCACAGGAGGGATACAGGTATGGGGAGGAGACAGGAAGCTAGGGCGGAGGCCAGAGGGGGATCATTTGAAGAAATTTGGGGTGTTTTGCTTGAACAAATAATACATAACATGTAATAATACGGAATCTTCTGATTGGCATTCAAAGGCCTAGACCCCTCCTCCCTTTGCAGTCTTCTTACACCTTCCTCCCCATCCCATACTCTTTGATCCAGTGACACAAACAGGATACTCCATCTCCTGACCCCAGGCATTTTCTCCAGCTGTCCCCCCATGCCTGGAGGGCACCCCCTCCTCATCTCCACCTCTTGGTTTCTCTGGCTTCCTTTAAGTACCAACTAAAATCTCATTTTCTACAGGAAGCCTTTCCCATTCTTTCTAAATTCTAGTGCCTTCCCTCCTTGATTTGCTGCCTCTTTGTCCTGTATAAAGCTTGTTTGTACATATTGATTTGCTCACAATCTATTTTAGGCTATAAGTTCCTTGGGATCAGGTACTGTCTTTTGCCTCTCTTTGTAGCCCCAGGACTTAGCACAGTGCCTCACCCATAGTAGGCGCCTAATCAATGTTGATTGATGGACTAACTGAACAAGAGAAACAGGGGTGGCCAGTGTCTTCGGCTTTGTGAAGGGTGGTTATGTGGAAGAGGGATTCGATTTCTTTTTCTTTGCCCCAGAGGGCAGAATCAGGAGCAATGAAGAAGCATCAACGAAGAGCAGGAACACACCTTCAGAGGGAGACTGAGCACTTATTAAGCACTGATTATGTGCCAAGACAAACTCAAAACGGTCCCTGTCCTCAAGGAGCTTCTGCTATAAAATATAGGCCAAGTAACATATGCTGCACTTTGGGAGGGAGGGAGAGGCAGCCCCTCGAAGCAGTGGCCTCAGACGGGCCTGAGCTGATCTTCCAATGGAGGCTCGGAGATGAGGAGCATGGGGGCCACCTCTGAGTTCCCCATCGCTGGAGGTCTTCAGGAAGAAGCTGGATGACCTCTTGGCAGGTATGTCCTAGGAGGTTCAGACTGTATTCAATGGTGTCCAAGGTCCCCTTCTGGCTGCTTTGACCAAGGCCAGCTGGGAAGAAGTTTGGGGGGGCTTATCTCAGAAGAACATAGGGACTGAGGTGGATCAGCTCAGCAGGGAGGAGCGGGGGTAGGGCCAGGCCGCCTTCTCAGCTTTCTTTTGGGGCTAATTGATGTTTCTTCCAGTTACTCCCTGCTTTCCCACTTCCTCGTTCCCATAGCAACAGGGCTGTAGGAGCCAGGGCCTAGGCTGGACTGGGGAAGGAGCTCTGCAGAGAATGAACAGCTAAGATCAGAAGAGACCGCCCATCCCCCACTGTACCCACCTCTGATCAGTGAGCACCCAGACAACCTCTTCCAGAACTCCCCAGAGAGGGTTTGCTCCCCAGAATCACCCAAACTCTCACTCTGAGGGTTCAGAAACACAGGCTGTGATTGGAAAGCCAAAGAGAGCTAGCTTCAAATCCCAGGTCTGTCACTAACAGCTGTGTGACTTTGGGCCAGTCCCTTCCTCTCTTGGGGCCTCAGTTTCCCCCCTCTGTAAAATGAGGGGGCTTGGGGTGGTCAGGTAGCACAGCGAGTAAGAACACTGGCCCCAGAGTCAGGATAACCTGGGATTGAATCCGGGCTCAGACACTTAGCACCCACCCAGAAACACCTGGCCGTGTAACCTTGAGCAAGTTACTTAACCCCAATTGCTTAAAAAAAAAAATGAGGGGGCTGGATTGGCTAATATTTAAGTCCTATGATGACATCTATCATTTTAGAATTTCAGGAGAGCAGGTGGCTGACCATAGTCTTCCTCCACTGTGCCCACCTACCAGCATCTTCCACAACCTGGCCTCTATTTACCCTGCCTGATGTCAAGTCATAATGAAAGATCCCTTGTGGTTGCCTAGAGCATCCAGCACCCTTCGTGTTAGGGAGAAAGAGGCTCTCAGGCAGTCTACATGCAATAGGGGAGCAAGGTTAGGGATGCCTCAGTCTTGGCAACTGGGGACTTTCCTTGCAATTACTGAGTCTTCCTATAGGGTCACAGACTTGAGGCCAAACAGAACCTCAGAGGTCATCTTGTCCAACCTACTCATTTTACAGGTAAAGAAACTGTGGCTGATGGGGAAGGGGCTAGCCCAAGTTCACTCAGGTAGCAAGCAGCAGAGCCCAAATTGAAATGTCAAGTCCTCAGACACCCCAATCTAGTGCTTTGTACACTAAGCCATTTCCTTTTCTCTTCTTGGGGTAGGTGAGCCCAACTTTCCCATTCTAGTAAGGACTTGACCCTGGTCTTACAGCACCCAGCAGTACCCACAGCAGGAGAGAAAGTTCAAAGGGAGCTTGCGGCTGTGGTGGTGTTAGGCAACAGCGATTATGGGGGCACTAGTGACAGCAGCAGGCTGGGGAATTGGAGCAGCTCCCAGCCCAAAGGCAGCCTGCTTCTTCCAATCCCCTCATTAGCTCCTTGCCTGTTCCTGCTTCTCCACCCACAGGCCTGGTGTCCTCCCCAGGCAATCTGCTCACCCAGTCAGTTGCCATGGAGACCAAGGATGGAGGGGAGGGGCGCAGATTCAGGGAGAGAGGAGGGAGGGTCGACTGATTAAGGAGAAAGGCTATATACTTTTCTTCAGGCCACCACTAAGCCCCTCTCCTGCCACCCCCTCCTCTTGCTCATTAGCAGATGAACAAGCTTATTAGGCTTAATTGCAGCTACCAGGGAAAGGAGGGAGAACTGAGTCCCTGTGCAGGGGCACCTCAACTGGAGACCTGGCAAGGTTAAGCCTGAGCTCCAGGAACTGGGTGGCAGAGCGCAGAAGAGTCCGTGCCCCTAGGAGCTTGCTGGGGGCTGCATATCAGGGGGCCCTGCCTCAGCAGGAGTCACCTCTGGACCTTCTCCACAAGTGGGCACGCAGCTTTTGCTTGGAGATCTCCAACGACAGAGCAGTCACAACGTCCTGATGCTGCCCTTTCCACTTGGTGAGGAAGTTATTCCCTCATCATATCCACATCTGTCTCCCAGAAACTCCCCCCTACCTTTGCTCCTGGTAGAGGGAAGGGGACAGGGGCCTGGTGGGTACAAGCATAGTTCAAAGAAAGAGGATGGGAGGAGGCCCAGGGTCAAAGAATTTGGTAAAGCCCAAGTTACAAAAGAAGGGAAGCTGTTCATGATTCAGGTGACAGATGGAGGAGAATTTCTGGAGGGATGTGGGCAAGAGGTGGCCAGGACGGCCCTAGCGTCAATGTGAGGAGACTCCACATTGCAGAGCTCCTAGAGCCATAGATAGACAACTCTGCCTGGGGGGTGGGGCTAAGCAGAAGTAGCATAACCCTAATCTCACTCTGTAACAGCCCCTCAAAGAAAGACTTGAAAACAGCTGCCCAGCCCCAAAGTCATCTCTTTGCCAGGTGAAACATTCCCAGTTCTTTTAACTTTGGAATGAGGAGACTATGTGGCCTTTATCTAGTTGGACCTAGACTCACTTGCATACATTGGGCCAGGGCCTGCCAATAAACAAACTGTGAATGGAAGATGATGCAAGGAACACGGAAGGGAGCTTCAGGGTTGACACTTGATCAGCTGCTGAACAGCTAAAAACAAGAGTGTGTGGGTGCAGCTAGGTGGCGCGGTGAGTAAAGAGCCAGCCCGGAGTCAGGAGGACCCTGGATTGGTTCTGGCCTCAGACACTTAGCACCCACACACACACACAAAAAAAAAAAACTAGCCGTGTAACATTGGGCAAGTTATTTAACCCCAATTGCCCTCCAAAAGGCAAAAAAACAAAACAAAACCAAGAGTCAGCCCAAAGAAGATGTGATAGGAGGGATGGACTTCAAGCTGGTATATTTTATGCCTTTTGATATTAGCACAGAGCCAAGCAAGACCTTGGATCAATGGATCCCAAGGCCAGGGATAGAGATGAACCTTAATGGTAAAGCTAATTCCAAACAAGAGCTTCAAAGATAATGAAGCGAGTTCATTCACACGACCTCGCTAAAATAATGAAAACTAACTTTAAAATATTGTTATTCCATCTTGATCTCACCCTTTTCAATGTATACTTCCACTTCTGCTTGATAATGGGTGTTCACACCAATTTTTTATGGATTAGGATGTGCCTCCCCAAACCCTGGAGATCACTGCCTTAGGAAGCACCACCGCTGAATCCCCACTGGGTTCTCCATTTGCCCACTCTGGTTAATTGGCAGCCAATCACAAAGCTGCCGATGCAGCACTGACTAGGTCAGACTATTATAGTACCCAGCTACTTTCTGGACTGCCAAGGAAGGAGAAAAGTAGGTTCTGCAGTTGCCCCCTCCAGCCACACCCACACCCAGCCTAGAACTAGATGAAGCCCTGTGGCTCCCCACTCCTTCTATCGCTCCCCTCCAGTGGGTATTCAGTTCCCTTTAGATGCAGGGACCTAAGTGGGGGCAAGTGTCCTCTTCCCTGTCCCTCCTTGCTGAGGTGGATTCCCTGATCTGTATCCCTGTGAGCTCCCTTGGCATTGAGCTGGATTGTGCAGCCTGGCAGTTATGTCCCTTAAGTGCCGAGACACTCTGGCTTAGTGGAATGAGGGAAATGATAGTCCATCTGTCCTCTGCCCTCATCAGCTTGCATCTGGATCTTTCTAATAGAATGGCAGCTTCCTGAGGACAGGGATGGTTGCATTTTTGTCATTTTATCCCAAGCATTAGAAGACTTAACCAGAGAGCTGAAGGAGGAGAGGAGAGTGCAATTAGAATTCTTAAGGAAAAACTGGACAGGAAATAGATGACTTGGAATAAACAGTGGCTGGAAACCTTTAGTAAAGCAGTGGACACCCTGAGGAGAAGAATGGAGAAAGAATGGTAGAGCCACAAGCAAAGCTAAATGGGGAGGAAAATGGGAGACAAAAACAAGTGAGCTGGAAAAATCGCTGCTGCTCCGAACTTTGGAGGGCAGGCTGTGCTGGAGCCCAGGGGCCCTGATAAGAGGAGACTTGGGGGAAGGGTACAAGATGGGATATCTTTCTTCAATGAAGAAGGGCTTGCATTTTTGTAGTGGCTTATGATCTGCAAAGTTCCTTGCTCACAGCAACCCTGCAAAGCAGGGAATATCCTCATCTTTTAGAGCATTGCAAGTGTTGGAAGGACGGACAGAAGCAGGAGCAAATGGGGGAAAGACAGGCTGATTGTGATCCTCACTATCGGAGCTATTCCAAAGTGGAATGGACCGCTTGGGAAGGGGGTGACTTCTCCGTCCTGGAGACACTCAGGGAGAAATTGAATAATAACAATATAATAATATGGGGCAGCTAGGTGGTGCAGTGGACAGAGCGCTGGGCCTGGAGTAAAGGAGATGTGAATTCAAATCCAGCCACAGACACTGACTGTGTGACCTTGGGCAAGTCACTTAACCTCTGTCTACACAAGTTTTCCCAGCTGTAAAATGAGGTTAATATCCAATTATGTGCCAGGGTTGTTGTGAAGAGCACTTAGTACATTGACTGACACATAGTAGGGCTCTAGAAATGCAGCTGCTGTGGGTGGAGACTCTCATCCTGCTCCCTCACATCACTTCCCCCCAGATTCCTGGGTTCCTGAAGACTTATTTTTCCAATTACCAATTACCAAAAGTCCACAGGAGGGCGCTCTTTCACCTTCGATCCCTGCCCCCCAGAAATGGGGTTGCTTTCAGTTCCAACCCCTGCCTGAGTTAAGAGGTTCCAGGAAGAGTGGTGCAGAGGGCCAGCTGATGGGGGGGGGCGCGAGGGCATGGCAGAAGGTGAACAGGTCCCAAGCAGATGAAGAGAGGGTTATTCTCTACAGTCAAATGCCAACACTGCTGACCATTTTAATCCTTCCTCTTCTTTTAATAATGGTTGACATCTGTGGAGGGCTTTAAGGTTCTCAGACTAACCCCAAGCCCAAAGAAATCTTCACTAGAACATGTTGAGGAGCAGAGGGAGCTGCCACTCTTTAGGGGAACTTTCATCTTCCGTGTGACAGCCCTTGAAGTACCTGAAGCCAACAATCTCATCCTTTCCCTGGCACTGCCTTCCCTTCTCTTCTCTAGGCAAAGTACATCCAGCTGCTTCAAAGAGTCCAACCCTCTGTTTACCAGGGTCCTTTCTCAACTGTGGCACCTGCCTAGAACTGAACACAATATACCACATATGTCCTGACCACACTTCACGCAATCTAAGATTCCTTATGATTTCTTGGCTGCCAGATCATAAGGGTGACTCTTATTGTGTGGTCTACTAAAACCCCCAGATCTTCCTCAGTCTAGCCATGCCCCACTTCTCTTGTAATTGCACCTAGTAGTTCTTCTGCCCCTGTAGTCAGGACAACCTGAGTTCAGATCTGGCCTCCAATACTTTCCTCCCCCCGATAGCTCACTTAGCCTCTTTTTAACCTCCGTTTGGGGATGGTGAGAGCAGCTATCTTGGAGGGTTATTATGAGGGTCAAGTGAAATAATATTTGTAAAAAATGCTTGACTCAGTGCCTGGCACACAGTAGGCACTAAATAAACACGTTTCCTTACTTCCTGCTTGAACCCCCATTAACATTTTACATTTGTCCCTAAATCACAAAACACTTTCCATCTGATCCTCACTAGAACCCTTTGGAAATACCTATAAAAAATGTTATATGTAATTACATATTCTATAATATAATTCTATGCCATGTATTTATTATAGTTGCCATTTTACAGATGTTGCACCAGATGCTCAGAAAGGTTCAGTGATTCACTCATCACAGCTCAGCTAATGGCAGAGGCAGGTCCCTCCTGCCTCCAGGGCCAGCAGTCTGTCCACTACACTGTTACCTTTGCCACAGTAACCCAGTCCCGAGCACAATGATAGACCTTCAGACTTCTCTGCTTCCAAGTCATCACTGTTTGTCCTTTCAGGGAATATTTTCCTATGTGGGACTCAGGTTGACTGGCTCTGACTCTGTAGATGCTCATAGAATCCTAATGAGTCCTAGAAAAAAGCTGCCTCCATTTTGGGCCTCCATTTTCTCCACTTTCACGAATTCTTCAACGTCAACATTATCATTCAACTGAGACTTTGTCATGGCTGATCCAATTGCCTTTTCTCCGTCTTCATCCTTGACCTCTCTGCAGCCTTGGACACTGTAGACATGTTCTCCTCTCTTCCTTTGCATGGTCCTCCTCCTACCTCTCAGACTGCTCCTTCTTAGACTCTTTTGTCTCCATCCTCCCACCACACCCCCCACTCCCCACAGCTCCTACCGTGGACACATCTCAGATCTCTGTCCTGGGCCCTCTTCTTTGATTGACTGTCTGGAGTGGGGACAGGGAGGGAGATAACCAACTCAATATGACTAAGTATAGCTCCCTAGTCTTGTTTGGTGCATCCTGAAGATTCTCCCTTTTCTCTATTTCACCTACTTCAAGTAAGTTGGGACCCATGGAATCTGAGCCCTTGTTTCATGGAAAGTTGAGACCCTCTATAGCCCTTCTCTGGCTCTTTCCTTCTCTACTCTCCAGGGGTCCCTGGCTATGCCTCTCTGGCTGGGAAAGTGTGTGCAATGACCCACCTTGGGATACTAGCTGCTCTTGGGGTGACAGACCAACCCCTCAGGTTGTGGCACTGGCAATACATTTCCCCTGATGCATTCTCCCCAGACTCTTGGTGTATGCATATGTCAGCTCAACTCTACCCTACAAAGGTTTACTAAGTGCCTACTATGTGCCAGGTACTGGGCTAGACACCAGGGTTACAAATACAACAAATAGAAAAAAGAAGCGCTTCCCCCAAGGAGCTCCTACTCTATTGGGGAATGTCACCAGAGGCATTTCTGGGACATTATACTTTGGTTGCTGGGTTCTTGGTATGGGTCCCTAGGATTGTCAGATGCCAACTCTGCCACTAACTAGCTGGGTGACCTTGGGCAAACTATTTTGGAGCTGAGGAAACTGGATGTCATTTGGAGCAGATTTTCTGTAAGCTTGCAAATTTGGAGCTAGAAGGGACCTTAGAGACCACCTTTTACAAATAAGGAAACTGAGACTGAGAGGTAAAGTAGCTTGCCCAAGGTCACCTAGCTCATCCTTCCAGCCCTAACATTCTTTGTTCTGTGTTCTAAGGTCTTTCTCAGTCCTAATATGTTATGCTTCTACAATGCATTCATTAATTTCTGAATGAGAGGCAGAAGGACCCAGGGTGCAGTACAGTGGTCCCTGTCCCTCCCCTCCCCTCCCCTTATCATGAAACCCATTTCCTCTTGTAAATGGGAGGCTCCAGGGAGCTTCAGGGTGGGGGGGCACCTCTGTCCTGGGAAGGGCAGGTTCAGGCTGGGGGAGGAATGGCCCCTGAGGGTGACACTGTCTCCTCTCTCCCCAGGCTGTCTACAAGGCCTGGCTGTGCTCTGAGTACTTCAATGTGACCCAACAGAACTGCCATCCCCGGGTGCCATGCAAGCAATACTGCCTGGAGGTGCAGACCAGGTGCCCCTTTGTGCTCCCCGACAATGATGAGCTGATCTATGGAGGGCTCCCCGGCTTCATCTGTGCAGGTCAGGGGGGAGTGGCACGGAGGGCACCATGTAGAGTGGGGGAGGGGAGGGCAGAGGGCATGGAGAGTGCCAGATGGAGGAGGGGAGTAAGGGTAGTTGGGGTGGGGCCAGGACAGGGAAATGCATTGGGAGCAGGGCTAGGGCCTCAGCCAAGGGAGTCACTGGGTGGTCACCACCTCTTCCCAGCCCCCCACCCCCCCACCCCCATTGGACTAGGGGACAAAGGGAGAGCTAAGGGCAGAGGACAGGGCTCAGTGTCTTTGGGAAGGGTCAGGCTTCAGGAAGCAGTTGCCCAGGCAAGGCCTGGCCAGCGCTCGCCAGCTGCCAAGCCCAAGCCGCCCACTTGTCTGTTGGCAGGGGTGATGGAGAGCCTGCGGGGCCCCGAGGAGGCCGAGTGCTGTGAGGTGAACTTGAAGCCCTGTGCCTCCCTGGGGGGCAGCCAGGGCTCCTCCTGGGGGGGGCGAGCATTCCCCGAGCCCTCTCAGCACCAGCAGCTGCCACCCTCCCACCACCACCTGCTGGCCCCCGCAGTATACAGGCCCCCTTCGCTGCTGCTGCCCGTCTCGGGGGGCTCCTGCCTCAGCCCCAGCAGGATCCGCCTCTGTGTTCTTGTGTTCTCGCTCATGCTTCTGCACACCGTGGCAAACTTCTCCAGCAGCCAGAGTGCGGGGGGCCTGGGTCTTCAGGTGCTGCCTGCCCTAGAAGAGGGCGTGTCCACAGAAGAATGAGCCCCAGGTAGGGAGGGAGGGAGAACACCCCTCTGGCCAGCACAAACAGCGACACTGCTCCTGCTGCCGCCCTCCTGCCAAGGGCCTTCCTCCCAGAGGAGGTGCAGGACCAGGTGGAGGGGGGAGGGAGGGGGGACCCACAGCCCCCTTAACCTACCCCCAGCTCAAGAGCAGCTCCGATGGCTGGGGGGAGCTCTGCCAAGGGGAGGAAACAGAGAGCAGTAGCCAGCGCCCTCCCCAAACTCCAAGCCAAAAAGGGGAAGAAAGGGCTGGGGGAACAGTCCCCAGCCCAGAGAGCTACCCCCAGGAAATAAGCTCCTCCCCTTGCCCCACCCCAGGCCTTCAGATATTTGGTGGGGGACCCAAGGAGAATAGGCGTTCCCCCTATCATCTTTCTTGTGTTACCGGGAAATCCTTATTCCCTGTAAACGCTGCGGCTGTCCACCCCCAAAGCCCCACACTTCTAGGAGTTAGCTGGCAATGCCCTCCGTTATCTCACAGTCTTGCACCTTCCTCTTCCTGGGGTCAAAGTGAGTGACCAAGCAGTTTCTTTAGCTTAGTGGCACCCCACTACCCTAGCTGAGGAGGGCCAAGGGGGAAGGATTCTATATGAGCAAGAGTCCCTCCCAGTGGAGGTAAGGGTTAGAGAGAGAGCCACTGGGGAAGGGGCTTGAGGAGATAGGAGGAGGAGTGGAAATGAGGCTTGGCAGACACAGGGGAGGAGAGGCTCTCAGGGTTGGGGATAAGCAAGGACAGGTCAATGGTCAGGATTCAGACTCTCAGCAAAGACCAGAATAGTCATGGTTATTGGAGAGAAGAGAAGAGGGAAGGCAAGCAGGCTGGTTCCTGGGAGGCTGGACTGCCCAGAAGGCCTGCCTGTACAGGGGGTAGTCTCTGTTTCCCACCCAGCAGCACTGAACAGGGGCCACCAGCTTAAACCAGAGACATGGGAGAGAAAAAACCTTCAGGGTGTAAGGCAGAAGATGCCCAAACAGCTCTCCTCTGCTTGGGCTCAAAGATACAGAGGTGGTTCAGACTCAGCTCTCAGTGTGGAGGGCTATGGAGAAAGTGGCTCAGGCCTAGGGCCCCATGCAGGCCTTTCCTCTTGCATCCCATGCCAATCCTCAGTGAGGGGAGAGCCTGGAGCTACCACTGAGGCCCCAGACCTGCCGGGGTGAGCTTCCCACCTAACCTACCAAAGACCAGACTCAGTAGGGCTTTGTGCTAACTGCCAATTTAAGTGGCACCTGAGAGGAGAGCAGCGGTGAAGAAGGAAGGCCATGAAGCCTGGAGGATGGGCTGGAGATCAGGCTGCCTCTGGCTGGCTCTTGAATGACCTGGGCCATTCTCTCAGCCTTAGAGCAGGGTGGATCTAGGACCCAGTTCAGTTTCAGAATGTTCTCAGTCAGCTAAGGCCTCTCACCTAAGAACCCTGAGAACTGATACTAGGAGCCTCTGCTAGGGAACATGGGGATTGCAAAAGGATTGTGGGTTATGGAGGCCTGGAGTGGATGGGAGTGAAGTAGGTCTGGGACTGGCTTCAACTAATGGGCTCAGAGAGGCTTGGGTGTACGAGGGGGCCCTACAGAGTACAGAGTCGGGCCCCAACAGGTTCCTGGGGAAGCCCCAACTCTGTCCCTGCTACAGCTTCTTCACTTACGTTCTAGTCTGCCACCACCATCACAACCACGCTGCCCCTGCCTAGCAGGCTCCGAAATCCTATAGCTCAGTCCTGGGGTCTAGCCAGCCAGGGAGTTAGCTTTTTGTGGCCAGGTTCTCTTAAGGTACTTGGATGAAGAGTATCATGGGACACTCAGCAGTGCCCTCTGCAGGCGGGGACCAGGGCCACAGGCTTGTGGAAACCAATAGCACCTCCCCCCACCCCAAGTGCCCAGGAGCTGTCCAGCTCGGATCAGCCTAGGTCCTTGGCCCTTGTGGGCTGGGGGTGGCCAGGAGGTGCCAAAGTCCATGTCGATGTTGTTCTCTCTGCTTCCTTCTGCCCTCAGCTGGCCACATGCTAATGCCACTCTCTACACTGTGCTTCATGAGTAGG
>NW_027187258.1:2425181-2431084 GCF_028583685.1 Petaurus breviceps papuanus | reverse complement strand
CTGGCCACATGCTAATGCCACTCTCTACACTGTGCTTCATGAGTAGGATTTCGGGGCACCACTTCCTATGCTCTTCATTTTCTGAGCCAGTTACCAAGAGCTCTCCCTGCACCCCACCCCCGCCCGCTGCCCACCCGCTAAAATTCGGTTGTCTTCTCACTCTTCTATTTTGACTCTGTGTCCAGTATCTGTGTGTGCGCGTGTTATGTACCTGTGTGTTGCTTTCAGTTTCTGTTGTGCTGGGGGTGGGGGGGTGGGGGGTGGGGGGTGGGGACAGAGGCTCCTCAGCTCCCTGTTAACCCCATAAAGAAATAAAATGGTAAGACTTGCTGATAAACTCCTGCCTTTGGTTCTCCTCTGTGCCCCGCTGACCTGGGCTTCTTGGGGAATGGGGGATTCTGGGAGGCTGCCCCTGGGATGTCTGCAGGAAGGGGGTCCCCTGGAAGGACTGGTCTGGGGCCCCTCTGGCACAGTGTGGGATGAGAGGGAAGGTCAGAACAAGGTGTTCCTTTCCACTAAGAAGACCTGTCCTGGCGAGAGGCTTCTCTGCTCCGAGCTTCTAATTCCTAATTATGTAAAACAAAGATTGAACGGCATGGTCTCTAAGATACCTTCTGACTCTGCTTCTGGCTGGCCTGCAGACCCTTTCCCTCTCTCAACCTCAGTTTCCTTCTCTGTAACTTGAGAGAGTCCCCAGCTCTGACATCCTCAAATCACCAGTCTTTCTCCCTTTTCTCCCTCCTGCACTTGAATGCCATGGAGCTCTCTTCCCTGTTCCTTGATGGGTCTCAAGGAGCCCTGAGCTTGGGGCTTCTCTAGGCTGCCACTCTCCCCAGCCCAGGACCTCCAGGTGATGCTGCTGCCCCTCCCATCAGAAGCTGTCCTGGGCCAGCCGGGGACAGGGCTGGAAGCCCCCTAACTTCTCTACTTCCATTCTTGCAGGCACGAGGGCTCATAATCTCAGCAGTATCTGGGGGCTCATCTCTCTCCCTGACCCCCTCCAGGCAGCCCCTTGCTGATCCTGCCAGTAGCTCTAGGCTCAAGCCCCTCATTTCCATTCCCACTGTCACTGCCTGAGTTCTTACTGGCAGAGGTTCCGAGCTGCTCTCCCTTCCCCCAGTCTTCCCCATCTCTACTGCACACTGCCTCCAGAACTTAGCAAAGTGCCTGGGACGCAGGAGGCATCTGATAAGAGTTTCTCAATTGATTATTGCATCGCTCCGATAGTGAGAAGGCGTCCAGCTGAAACTCCTAGTCACTCCCTGTGTGATGTTGAGCAAGTCACACGTTCTCTCTGATCTTCGCTGTAAACATGCCTGGGAGCTGAGGAGCTTCAGTTTGGAGCCATTTCAGGGTTCCTGAAGTTCTCTCTGGTCCTCAGAAGTTGGAGTCCCAGCCCATGGACCTGGTCCTTAAATACTCTGGCACTGTGCTGAGCACAGACATTCCAAAGAAAAGTGTGCCCTCAGAGCCATGCACAGGAACTGGCGTGGCTACACACCACCAAGCAAGACAAGGCTCACCGTGGCCTGCCAAAGCCCAGGGGGCTTGCAGGCTCCTGATTCCACATGAAGAGGGCATGGCTGGAGGCATCCGGGCTTCTGTAGGTCTTTCCTAGACGCTATATATTGCAGCAAACCTGGCCTAGTTTCCATCCCTCTTGTTTCGTGCTTCCCTTTCCCATCCCTGTGCCTTTGCTCTCAATGTCTGTGACATCTAAAATACGCTTTCCACCTCTGTCTCTTGAAGTTTCTCCTTTCCTCTAATCACCAGCTCAGGCATCCATTCCTCTCGAGGGCAGGGACTGGGTAATTGCAATTACAGTCAATGAAGATTTCTCCTTGTCTCGCTGTGTTCTGGGCTTTCTGTTAGGCACCGAGAATAGAAAGATGAAACCAAGCCACTCCCTGGCCTCGAGATTTCCATTCTCATGGGGAAGGGGAATAGAATATGTGCACAGAGAAGTAAACACAGTGTAACTTCGGGAGAAAGAGAGCATTAGCAACTGAAGTCAATGGGGGCAGGCTTGAAGACCAGGATACAGTCAGCACATCTGAGGGAGGCAGCCTGAACAGGAGCAATGCAAGGGGAGGCCAGCCAGCAGTTCACTTTAGCTGGCAGTCTACTAGTGGTAAACATTCGCTGAGCCCCTACTGTGTGCCAGGCACTGAGCTAAGTGCTGGGCAAGACGGAGAGAGGCCAAAGATAGTCTGTCCTCAAAGAGGGCACGTGGGCCACCAAGGATGGACTAAAGGGACTCAGTAGAGGAAAATCACTTCTGAAAACCGAGAGGTGGACGTGGGCTGGGGGGACGCAGGGAAAATGCTCCGAGTTTGGAAAGGCGGGAGGAACCTCGAGGCAGCCAGCGTCACTGAGTCACAAAGGACGGCTGGCTGTGAGAGTTAAGCAAGCTGCAAAGGGAGGAAGGGGCCGAATTATGGAGCGCCTTCCAAGTCGGAAGTTTTCTGCTCCATCCTGGAGGCTATAGGGAGCCGCTGGAGTAGATTGAAAGCTGAATGGATGTGGGCGGGACTTGAGGCAGGCAGGCTCGCGGTGATGAGGCCCTGCACCAGGGGCGGGGCAGGGGCAAAGGAGAGACGTTTTCGAGGTAGAAATGCGAAACCTTGAGAAATAATTGACTGCGGGGTGGGGGCGGTGAGAGAGTGAGCAATCGACGATGCCCCCCAGGCCCCAGGTGACAAGTTAGGGAGAGGGGAATGTTTGCTGCAAAGAGCCCGAGTTCCAAGTTCTGTTTTGGACGCTTTGAGCTTAAGATGTTGATGAGCCCAATTCAAGGGGGCCAGCAAGCAGTTGGAGCTGCAAAGGAGGAGGTAAGGGAAGGCTTCGAGGCTAGACAAAGAGACCTAAGAATCCCTCTGCGGTGATTGGGACCTGGAGCTCGGCAGGGAGATGGCGGAGCATTTTCATACCCCACCCCACCCCATCCCCCATGTATCATAGGACCTTGGTTGGGTCTTTGCACTCTTATCTATCGACCAAGTGGGATCGTGGGGGGCCTGGCACCCATTGGATCAGCTTCTGTCTTGGACTCGGCCCATATCTGCGCTGCCTCCTTCTGTCAGAGTAAAACTCCCTTAGGCATTGCCTTGCATCTAGGTTTCACCAAATGGACAATAGCATCCTTGCACACGTGGTCATTGAACCACTTGGGTGTCAGGTATGGAATGGACTTTATTTTACCTGCTCTGAAAAATGTCTATGGATTCACAGGAGCTCATTAGATTTTCATGGAAAGGAAAGGATTCGTTGTGCATCCATGGAACAAATTCACATCATACCGCACTACCAAAGCATCTCACAGCAATATCAAGGAGGAGGGGTGGCAAGGCTCACATCTCCTGCCCTCTCCCTAGCATGGGCTCGATCTTCTGGGAAGAAGCCTCTTGTCCTCTGTGAAGTGAGTCGGAAAGGACAGCCTTTCCCTCAGGGAGACCAGGGTTTACTTCCACTTACTTAAGTGAGAATTCTTGCATGTGGGGAATCTCAAACTAGGGTTGCCCACAAATGATTCCCCAAAGTTTGAAATATCCATTTTGGGGACTGCTAATCTGTGCTCAGAAAAAGAGCCAAGAAGGCAGGAGAAGGAAGCTGGGAACTTGAGGTCCAAGAATACCCCCCTCAGGCTCCTGATAGAGCCCAGATCACTTGCCATGAGCTTCTCCATGTTGTCATTTCCTACCCCTTGGGGGAAGGGAGACAGAGAAAACTACCCTTCCTTCCCCTTATTGGATTCCAGTCTGGAAGTCCAAGGGAGAGAGAGTGTGGGAAAAAACAACAGGGAAAAGAGGGTGAGGCCTTGTACAGCTGATTCTCAGATAGGAAGCCACCCTCCTCAGCCTCAGCCAATCCATCAAAAGGAAGCAGCCAGGGGTGGCCACGTGGCACAGTGAGTAAGAGTGCCGGCCCCAGCTTCGGGAGATCTGGGATCGGTTCTGGCTTCAGATACTCGGCACCCACACAAAAATAACTGGCCATATAACTTTGGGCAAAATACTTAACCCCGATTGCTTAAAAAAAAGGAAGCAGCCCCCGTACCCAAAAAGCAATCGCCCAAGCTGATCTCCATGGGTGTTGGGATCTCTGGAAAGTGATCAGAGTTTGAGGAGTTTAACAGAGGCTGCCCTGCTCAACACCCTTCTGTCACTGACCTCATTCTCTTTTCTGTCACTGCTGCTTGGATCCTCATTTTTTACCAGTTAGGCTGTGAGCTACTCCGGATTAGGGATAGGGGAATGTTTGGGGCAAAGAGTCCAAGTTCTGCTTGCATCAACTCTCTCTCACTGTATGTAGTAGGTGCTGAATAGATGTGGGTTAAATTGAATGGAATTGAGTTCATATCTAAAGCTCTTTCCACAACAGTACATTGGTTCTCTCCATGGACTGGTGCTTTTGTCACCACATACATCAGATGATGAGGGAAAGCTGGGTTCAAGAGGTGAACTAGTGAATCCAGTGGTAAAGTACTTCAGAAGGAGTGGGGGAGAGGGAGGTTTCTTCCCCTTCCCCCTCCCCCCAAGCTCCTTCATACACATTCATCGGGCGGCCATCCCAAATACTTAGAGACATCTCAAGTGGCTGGTAGTAGAAGCAGAGCCCCAAACATGCTGAGGCCAAACTGGGCACCCCATGGGAAGGGAGCTGCCCCGTCCAGCTCAGCAGAGAGCTCCATCTGAGGGGAGCTTCCCAAAGGGAGTTGGCCCTTTGCCTGCCTGAGAATTCTCCCCAGAGACCCAGAGTGTGGAAGGGAGAGCGTGCTCCTGAACTGCTCTGCTGTGATACCCAGAGCCTCCACAGGCTACGGCTGATTCCCCTTCACCCAGTCACAAGCTAGTTTCCGAGGAGCAGAGAGCTTCAGTGCTTTCATACAAAGCCTCGAAGAACCTTCCTCCTGACTAAGGGCTTATCACGTAGCTGACATTTGATTGATTGAATCACTCAATCTAGATGGCCAGGCCTGCCATGATGAATTCACTGGTGCAGTGGAATAGAAGACAGAGGGCTTGGGGAGGGCACTGCCCTCTCTCTGGAAGAGGGCTAATGCTCGTCTCTGCCTCACATGCTCCCTAGCCTTCCCTTCTCTGGGCCTCAGTTTCCTCCTCTGCAAAATGAACAGGCTGGATTCAATGACTTCCGATTTCCCTTCCAGTTCAAGATCTATTTTTTTATGAGTACCTAACACAGAGGGCTCCTTCAGCCTCTGCTAATCTCCCCTCTGTGTTCTGAGGCCCTCTCCCCACACAGTCAGTTTGGGGTACAAAGGCCCTTCTAGCTGGAACCATATCAATTATGTGCTCACCATCTGCGAGGAGATTGCTGTCGCAGTCAGGGTACTCTGCTTGTCCAGTGGGAACCCAGACTGCTCATCTCCTCGGATCCCTCCGTCCAGCTCCCCTTCCCCCACTCCCCACCCAGCCCCCTCCACTCCTAGCTCACTGCTCTCTAGCCAGCCAGCCAACCCCCCAAGGGCCGGACTTTCCGAAGTGCCAAATTCCTGAGTTCTCTTTCCACATAACAGAACCTTGAAACCATTCTGTACTGCCCAGCTTTTCCAGACATTTCTAGCCCTACCTCCAGGGGCTGAGGAGATCCCAGGGTTAGTGGTTGCTGAGCCTAGGTATGGGCTGTGAATGGGGTGGTAGGAGTGAGATGAGGCTAGGCCTGCATTTGAAGAGTCCTACCTGCCCCTCCTTGGGACTCAGACCCCTTGTTCTAGGCTAATTCCTTCTTTTCCCTTCCTGTCTTCCCTTCTTCCTCTCCTTCCCCTTTCCTTTCAACACACCTCCCCTTCAATCTGTCTCCCCTTCTTCCTTCTCATCTTCATCCCTCTCTTTCTTTTTTCTTTCTTTCTTTCTTTCTTTCTTTCTTTCTTTCTTTCTTTCTTT
>NW_027187258.1:2398757-2425171 GCF_028583685.1 Petaurus breviceps papuanus | reverse complement strand
TTTCTTTCTTTCTTTCTTTCTTTCTTTCTTTCTTTCTTTCTTTCTTTCTTTCTTTCTTTTTCTTTCTTTCCCTCCTTCCTTCCTCCTTCTCTCTCTTCCTCCTTCCCTCTCTCCCTCCCACCCACCCCCTCTCCCTCCCTCCCTCTCTTCCTCCTCTCTCCCTTCCTCCCTCCCTCCCTCACTGCCTCCCCCCTTCTTTCTTGCCTTCCCTCCCTAACTTCCAGGTATTCCCCACCATCACACTGCTCCCTAGATGTCAGACTCTCTCTGTCTCCAGCAGGGCACTGGTAGATGTTTAACAACCAGCTTGGGGAGGGAGGTGAGGGGAGTAGGAAAATATACACAAAATACACTTTCAAGTTTAATGTGCCCCTTTTCTCATTTTCTCCATCACTTTCTGAAGTCAAAACAATCAAATACACAATCCTTCCAGCCCTAGTTTTTGGTGTTTGCTGATTTTCGAGGTGGGACCCTTGGCTCTCCCAATCCTGAGCTGGCTCCTGCCATCCTCAGCCTGGCCCAGGCTCCACCCCTCACCTCCACTGAACCTGCCCTCCAGTCCCTTAATTGTGCATATTGCTCCTTTCTGAACTTCCAGTTGAGCCCCATAAATTGGAGATAATTGGCCTGTTCTGATGAAGTTAGGGGGCTCCTGGGGCAATCATTTCTAGGTCTGGTGAAGCCAGGTCTGTGGGGGAGGGGGAGACAGGACAGGTTAGGGAAAGTGGAGAGAAGGCAAGACAGCAAGGGAAGGGGACCAGGCCTCGAAGGCAAGGAGTGTGGGAGACAGTTCAGGGGAGTCAGGAGGCAAGAAGCCAGAGAGCGCCACCCTCTTTGGGCCCCTCTCCTTGCTGACTTGCTGACTTAGTTACTCATCCTTCAGTCTACAATGGGCCCACTCCAGCTCACTGACTGATGTCTTCCCAGTGGGGCTTGTGTTGCCCCACATCTTGCCCCACTTCCCCAGACCTCCTAGGTAGCTCTCTCCACCTCCTGAGTGAATAGAAGAACTGTATGGGACACTGGGCTTCATCCTGCTCCCAGAAGACAAAGGTCCACAGCAGGCTGGAGGAAGGTGGGGGGAGGGGTTTATGAATAGAGTTTTGTACCTGACTCAAGAGGGCCTGGGCATAGGCCTAGGTCCTAAAGGACTCTGGCTTCCTCCTGCCTATAGCTCATGCTGTTGCCTCATCTGCCTCCTTCTTAGACTTGTTGGGAAAGTGCTTTGTAAACTCTAAAGAGGGGGGCACTGGGACTGTCAGGGGATGAAGTCGAGGTGAGATGGCCTGTGAAAGGTGTGACGGAGAGGGATGAAAAGTGGTGTGCTGGAGCCAGCTCTCATTGGCTAGTTATGAATCAGAATTCAGGTTAGATTGAAAGCAGGCTTGATGGCTTGTCCTGTTGGCGGTCAAGGCTTAAGAATCAAGAATGCATAGTGAACTTACAAGTGTGTACTGCCATACATTTTCCCAAGGTGTGCCGAATGTTAATTACCAGCCTCCCATAGGATTGGAGAGAAAATGAAAGGTGTGGACGAGATGGCCTTTTAGGTCCCTTCCATTTCCGGAGCTCCAATCTACAGCTCAATTTGGAGCCATGGAGCTGGAGGGGGGCATGGGGATGGGAATTAACTCTCTAGTCTAGGCTATCCATCTTCTCTGGGACTGGGAGATCATGGAAGGTTAGGCGTTGTCTGATGGGGCTCCAGGTCCTGGGGGACGTCTAGTCATCCTTCACTCTCAGAAAGCTAGAAGTGACCTCTCCCTCCCTACTCACGGAGTCTCCTGAAGGCAGAGAAGCCTCCATGCCAGGACTATAGACAACAGGTGCAGACTCAGTCTGCCTTAGGGCCCACCACACTCCTTAAACATCAGAGGATCAGTCCCCTGGTTGGGAGGACCCTCCACAGGCCATCCAGTCCACACTCATCTTCTAAGTCACCCCAATAGTCAGCATAGCTAGTGTTGCTAGAGGCCTTTGAGGTTTGCAAAGCACTTTATGTTGACCTTTACAACAACTCTGAGAAATAGATGAATTATGCCCATTTTACAAATGAAGAAACAGAGGCAAACAGGTTAAGTGAATTCAAATGAAGGGGGGATGAGTGACATGGTATGGGAGAAACACCACTGGACCTGGAGTCTGAAGACCTGCGTTTGAATCCTGTCTGAAATACTTAGAAACCATGTAACCTAGTATCAATCCTATGCCCTCTCTGAGCCTGCTTCCTCCTTTGGGAATCCCTGCCTCACCTACTTCACAGGCTAAATACTTTTGTCACCGATAAAGTCCTCTAAAATCCCAGAGATTATTGCTAATCCCAAAGCATCAAAAACCCAATCCCTGCCTTGCCATTCTGTGTCACCTCCCATTTGTCAGACTCCCAGAGGGACCATTTCTGACATCCCTCTCTAGTGAAACATGGGGAGTTCCATTTTGCTGCTTGTCTCCCAGTTTCCCATCCAGCTTCCATTCTCCTAGCATTCCTGGCTCTGGGAGCCAATTGGGGATGTTGAGAATTGCCCAGGGAGCCTAAAGCTGGGGTGCCCACAAGGGCAGGCAACCTCTCCCTGACCACTCCTGAGGCCCCCACAAGGGGCCTCAGCCCTTCCTCCCCCTCCTGCTTCTAATTCTTCTTTGGCCTTACCAGGATCTCTTAAGGACCAAATTTCTAATTTCTAAATGCCTGTGAGCTCAGTTGGAAGTCTACTGTCCTGCTCTCTCTGCTTCCTACTGACGAGGTTTAGCGTTGGGAGAGCTGGTTCAGCTGTGAATGAATTCCCTTAGACCTTGTCTTTTAGCCAATAGGAGCTTTTCTATTTTACTCAGGAAAGCACCACAGGCCTGCTTAGTGACAAAGCTAAGTGAGACCCCGATATTTGGGGGAGTTACACTTAGACAGAGCTTTCAGAATACTGATGTCCTTTTCTAGGTTTTTATGGAGCTTAAAGATTAAAGACAGACCCAAATGACAGGATGAGGGAGACAGTGAATTCTTTATGGTTTAAGGATTTAAGAACAGGGCAGGAGGAACACAGGTTAAAAACTAAGGGACCCAGGGAACACAAGATAAGGGACACAAAAGCAATTCTTTTGATAAAGGTTCAAGATAAGGGGGGAAAGGACTTCAGGGCGCCTTTAGGGGTTCACAAAGTACTGGGAAGGCAACTGAACCCTTAGGGCATCATTTCCCCACTCAACTACTAGGCAGGAGCAATCTTTCAGAAAGGGGGGGAGGGTCATTGTCACTTTTCTGGCAGGTCACATCCGGGTCTTATCTCCTATCTCATATCCTGCTTGCTTCATCTGCCTCAAGCACTCTTTTCTTTCTCATCATTACCCTGTTCCACTTTCCCCCCCATTTTCTCCTTACCTCTTGACTGGATGCCTGCTTGCAGCACTTCCTTCTGTCTCAGGGGTGGGGGAGCAGGTTAGCGGCCAGTGGATCTGGGCCATCTTCAGGCTGATATTATTAGGGACCTTCAGGTTACACCCCTGCTCAAAAAGCCTTACTGGTTCCCTAAGGCCTGCTGAGTGAAATGCAAACTACCTCATCTGGGATTCAAGGTCATTCACAATCTGCAGCCTCTGAGAGCATGATTCAATGGGGGGGCTAGATATGGAGACCAAGGACCTGGGGGCAAGGTTACAGTTTAACAACTGGACAAGTCTCTCTTGGCCTCAGTTTCCTGTTCTTTAAAATGAAGACATTGGACTAGATGACCTGAGAGGTCCCTTCCGGCTACAAGTTTCTGGTAAGCAGGGCTTTCAGCTTTTCAGCTAGTTGGGAACCAGCTTTTGGAAAGGCATGATGATGTATGATGGAAGATCCTTGCTCCCCAACTTGGAGCGTGAGCATGTGTAACTACAAGATGAAGAGACAGATTGTGTGTTGGCCACATAGGCCAATGGAGATCTGGGGGCGGGGGGGGGGATGGGGGGATTAAAAAAAACACCAAGTGGTCAAAGAGACATTGGTCCTTCTTAGCTGGCTGTGCTGCAGTGAGGAGGCCTCAGGCCTTTCTCTCCTCCCTCCCTCCCCCTCAGGACCCTGTAGCATTGCTCCTGCGGCTGTCCCTTGTGTCTCTTCTTCCTGCTTTTAGGTGAAGGAGTATTGAAGGTGGCTTGGAAAGGTCAGAATGGTAAAGCCTCGGAGGTGTGGGAGCCAGAGATTTGTCAGAAGCCGGATGGTGAGAAGCAAAGTCCCTAGCAGCAGCCCCTTTGACTCAGCAGAGACCAAAGGCAACCCAGAGACAGTTAGAGCAACATATCTACTAGCAAAAGCAAATTCAGATGTGAATTTGGAGTAATGTTTGTACTTCTGGGATTACTGGCCCTTTTCACTAAATATCCCTTTGTTAAAGCTGATTAATGATCAGTGAAATAGAACTGGACCCCTAACCACTAGTGGCTATGGGGGGGGGGGGGAATATTCTGTAAGTTAGGTTTCAATCCACAACCCAAATGAAATTCCCCCCCCCCCAGCTCCTAGAACCCTGAGGAAAAGACATAACCAGCCTAATTCTGGAGGCCTGAACAACTGGGGGTAAGGGTGGGGGATAGAGAAGGGAGGGGGCAGGTGTTGGGAGAGGATTTGATACTTGGAGCTTGAAGGCTCCCTCATTCTGTATCTTCCCCAGTATGGAGCACAGTTCTCTCCATGGTGAGCATTTGCTAAATGTTTGTGGCATTGACCAGAACGCCTTCTGGAAGGGAGTGCATCAGATGACTCCAGCTCAGGGGACTGAAGCAGCCCCTCTCACAATTTTGTTCCTTGAGGCTGCTTGAGCCTGTCACCGGTCTAGCATGCTGTTGCCCATCCCCCATTGAAGGAAGGATGAGCCCACTCCCAGCTCAGCTGTTGGAGCTGGTGCCCAGGGCTTTATCTTCCTTTTTTCTGCTTCTCCTAAACCTCCCAGCCCTGCTCCAGTCAGGGTTTCCAGAGGGGCCCTGGTGCCTCAGGGCCTGATACTGGGTGGCTCTGCTGGGTGGCAGGGAGGGGAGGGAAGAGGCTGACAGACTCTGCTGGGATTTAGGCTTAGCCCACGACCCCTTTCCTGTGTTCTGCTCCCCAGGCTCTTTCTCTATTCTCTTGTTTTTCCCCTGACTGGGAGGCAGCAGTGCCCAGTTTCACTGGATTCAGACTTTTGGGACTCACCCTAGCTCCTCCCCACCGAAGGAGGATGACTGGGAGCCATCCTAAGTGTGAGCATTCTTCACATTCTCACCCAGCCCTGGAGATACTAGAATAATGCTTCTTGACTTCTGACATTATTCCCCAGAGTGCCCAAGCTCATGTGTCTTCAGTGCCTCCTCACAATAGGTATTAACATCCCCCCTTTCCCAGAGGAACAAAGTGAGACTCAGAGTGGTGCTGCCATTGCCCAGTCACTCAGCCAGAAATAGTAGCAGCTCCTTCCCCTGCAAAGTCAGCCTGGTAGTGGTGAGGCTGGGTGAACAAAGCTTCCTCTTGCACCTGCCTAGATCCCTCCCACCCCCAACAGCTGGCACTATCTCCAAAGGATCTCTGCCATTTCCCAAGGGATCATGCCAGGCTTTGCCCTTTGGGCATCCTGGCTTCCTTTGGCAGGTATGGATCCTTCCTCTGAACAAGGTTTATGTTGTTGGAAATTCATCCTTGAAGGAAGCGGTCAATTTCTCTAAGAGGTTAGTGAAAATAAAGATGTCATTTTCCCATCAAAGTTCTTGAACTTCCCGACATCTGCCCCTGGAGCCCTTGGAGGCCAAGAAGCCCTGATGTACTGGAAAGAGCCAGAGGCTGAAGGGTCCAGTCCCTGCCTCTTCCAGACTCTTTCTATGGTCTTTCCCTTTAGACAGGCCCAATCCTCTAAGCTTCAAGAAGCTGAGCCAGGGTAACTGGCCCTGGCCGTGCTTCTTGAGAAACTCAAAGCAGAACAGGACATGGATTTTCCTTGAGGGAGGGGAGTGAATAGGGGACCTGGGAAAGGAAAAGATGTCAGCTGGGGAAGAACACTAGAAAAGGGAACATGAAAAGGGGCAGATGGGGCAGGGATGGGAAAAGCCTGTGGAGTCCTATGGAGAGGCCCAGGAGAAGGGGGCACCGGACAGGGGAGTAGGCTGAGGATGGAAATTTCTCTTAGAAGTAGAGTGGAGCTGGGTCTTGAGGTTACCATGTCCCTTCCCAGGAAATGGGGACCCAAGCCCTGAGCAGAGCTTTGGGGAAGGGGGGTTGGAGCTGAGGCTTAGTGGAGCTCTCCAGCCCAGAGGGGTGCAGCGAAGGGGAGGCTGGAGGCAGGGCTTGACTCTGGCCTCCCAGCTCCCAGCAGCCGGCTCTCAGCAGTCACTTCCCGGCTCTGGGCTTGGGCTGCCCTGCCTGAACTGCTCACTCCTGCCAGGCCAAGCCAAGCCAAGCCAACGACTCCTTGCCCCATTTGGCTGCCTCTTCTGTGCCCTCTGAGTTTCGCACGTTCCTTCTACTGGCAAGAAAGGCTGTGTTATAGACAGAAAGCCCCAGTGGAATGCTCCAAGCCAGGCTAAGAAGGAGAGGGCTCTTGACCCCGGCGGGTGGCCAACAGCAGCTCTGGGCAAGGACTCCAACACTGGAGGAGAAAACGAAACTGCAATCCTGCCCAGGGAAAGCTCATCCGACTGGAGCTCTCCTTTAATCCATGTGGTAATTTATTCAGAGCACAACAGCTGCAAGAGGAGAGGCCCAGAATGGGGGAGCCAAGGCTGGGGCCTGGGATTTGGGAGGGAGGGGAAGCCTAGGCCGCCAAGCCCAGTGGGGAAGCACAGGCCTCCTCAGGCAGGCCAGGCCCAGAGGGGCCAGCTCACTGGAGAGAAGGCGGATAGAGAAGGGCTCCCGGAGGGTCCAGTGCAGTGGGGGGACAAGTTTTGGAGCTGAAAGCTAGGGGAGCAGAGGTGGGGAGGGGGACCATGAAGGTCCAGGCCCCAGCTGCTTGGGAGAGTAGAGGCGGGGAGAGCACTCTTAGGGGCCATGTCAGTGACTAAAACATAGGGCAGATGGCCACTGGCATAGGGCACTCCTCCCTACTGATGACATCCTGGGCCAGGCTCTTTTAAGATGAGGAGAGCTGGAGCTTTGGAGCCCACAGAAGGTCATGAACAGATGTGTGTATGCAGAAGACAACTACAGGGAATCTCTCTCTGCTCCTCAGCTGCAGACAGAAGCAGAGAGGAGATCTGGGTACCCAAATCCAGGCCCTGTAGAGGAGGGAAGGGCTGAGCCAGCGGGTGAAGGCAGGGAAGCCAATAAGCAAACACTGGCAGCACATGATGAAGGACAAGTTAAGGGGAGGTCCAGGAGACCTCTTTTCCATGCCTCTGCCCTTCCCCCCAGCTCTAAATCTATGGTCCTATTAACATTCTCTCTCTTCCCTGTCTCTTCTCCTCTTCCCTGCCTTCTATACCTCTCTCTCATAGTCTTCTTCTCCTCCTCTCCCCTTCCTGAGCTTCACTGTCTCCTGCTCACCCTTCCCTTCCCTTTCTTTCCTTCTATTCAACCCTTCATCCTCCTCCTGGCCTCCATTTTCACTCTGAACCTTCTCCAATTTCCAGAGGCCAACCTGACCCACCGCCTTGGACTGATACCTTCTGTTTCCTGACGAGATACTTCCAGCCACACCTCCACCTGCTCCTGCCTATAGGAAAGTTAGCCTTCTGGCCCTCAAAGGCTGCAACATCACCAACTGTGTTCAGGATGGGCTTTGAGGGAGGTCCTTTTCAACATAAAAAAAATCCTCCTGTAAGGCCTTCCTCTCTTCTTCCATTGGTGAGTTCCTCCTAGAACCAGGTCCTATTGCTGGCTTCCTGCTATCTTCCCCCACTAGAATGTAAGCTTCTTGAGGGCAGGGACTGTTTTTCTTTTTACTTGTATTTGTATTTCTAGTGCTTAGTACAGTGCCTGGCACATGGTAAGCACTTAAATCCATCCTCCCTCCCTCCCTTCCTTCCTTCCTCCCTCCCTCCCTCCCTCCCTTCCTTCCTTCCTTCCTTCTTTTCTTCCTTCCTTCCTTCCTCCCTCCCTCCCTCCTTCCCTTCCTTCTTTCCTTCCTTCCTTCCTTCCTTCCTTCCTTCCTTCCTTCCTTCCTTCCTTCCTTCCTTCCTTCCTTCCTTCCTTCCTTCCTTCCTCCCTCCCTTTCTTTCTCCCTTTCTTCTCCACCGTTCTCCCTCTCAATCCCTTGGAGAACCAGTTCAACTCTAAACTTTTATTTACTCTTGAGTTCCATACCCCTTTGTCCTATTGCCATTGCTAAACCCAAACCTTTTTCATCATCCACTGTCTTCATTCTGCTTCATGTGGTACACAATCACAAAACCTTGCCAACTGGGTCCACAATAAGTTTATGTTGCCTAATCTCAGCTGGGTCCTCACTGAAGCAAGGTAGTCTTTTTCTATGGCCCACTCTAATGTTTTTGCCTCTCTTTAAAGCTCCCATGAGCACCCCCACCCTGTTGGCTGAGAACTTAGCTGCATAGTTCACTGAAGCATTGAAACTTTCCCAAGAGCTCCCTCTTCTCCCCTCTCCTTCATCATACATTACTCAAATGATTTTTTCCACTATCTCCTCATTGACCCCTGTCTCACATGAAGAGGTGACCCTTCTCTTTTCCAAGGAAAACATGCAAAAGGGACCATATTCCTTGCTGTCTTCTCCAATTGATCTTTCTTCCCATCATGCCCTCTCTCTCACTACTTTCATCCCCTGTCTACAAACATGCTCATGTCTTCTCCATCCGTAAGTATCCTCACCCGATAGAATGTGTCTGCCTAGCTCATCCTAACTTTCTTGGCTAAGCACTTTGGAAAAAATCTTCTAACTTGGCCCCTCCTTTTCTTGTCCTCTCACTCTATCACTGCCTCTTGGACATCTCTAATTCAACATGGAAAAAATAAAACTTGGTTTTCCCCCAAGCCCTCTACTGTTCTTAATTTTTCTGTGTTTCACCCTCAACACCCCCCCCCCAACTCAATAAATACCAGTGGCTCCCTATTACATCCAGGATCAAATAGAAGCACCTTTGCTTTGCATTTTCAAGCCCCTCCCAACCTGTCCCCTTCCCAGCTGCCTTATACTTTCTTCCCTACAGGTTCTCTGAGGTTCATGGACACAACACTCATCTACTGACTCTACACCTTTATGTTGGAGGTCCCCCAGACCTGGACTCATGATGTTGTCACATCAGCTTCTTTCAAGACTCAGTTCAAATCCCATCATCTGTACAGACCTTTCCTACCCCCACTTTGGCCTGCTGGCACCTTTGCCCTGAGATGACCTTTTGTTTGTACTCTGTGTATCATGTGTTTGCCTGTTGTCTCCCCCATTAGAATGGCAGCTACTTGAGGACAAGGATGGACCATGTTTTTGCCTCTCTTTGTACCCCTCAGCACTTAGCACAATGCCTGGCACATAGTAAATACTTGTTGAATGATTAAAAAAATTCTTTATTACAAGGGTTGGCTTGGGGTGGGGTGCGAGAAGGGAATCCAAAAGGAAATTTGGGTTATATAAAATCAAAAGATATAAAATAAAAATCTATTAAAAATAAATGCTTGTTGAATAACTGGCTCAATCCCCTAAGTCCCTCTATTTCACCCCCTCCGGTATCTTTCCATTGCCCTCTAGTTCCTCAGGTTATGGCTTGTACAGCGAGGAATTTGAGTCTGTTGTAGAGTATGAGCTCCCAGATCATAGGGCTAACCCATTTCTGTAACCTATGACATAGGGCTGCAGATGAATGGGGCAGTTTCTCTTTCACTCATGATAGCAGCTGAGGTCTACCTTGGGAGTATTGTCATTTCTGCTTATGTCCAGGTCCTTATAGAAAAGAGACACGTTTCCTGAATTCCTGGACAAGTATGAAGGCTAATGAAACCCTGAATATGAGAGAGGCCTTGCTTAAGCCAACAGAAAATGCAAAGGACTCATACCCTAGCTTAAAAAGTATTCAAAACAATTCTTTTTCCTTCTCTCCCCAGGGACTTAGACAATCCTCAAGCCTTATTTTGCCATCTTGGGGAGAAGGCTCCCTAATAAATAAAAAACTTTCAGTGTTGCTAGAAAATTAAGAAATCTTCCTGTCCAGTGATCTCCACCTTCCCCAAGATCTATACAGCTCCATACAATTACAGGTGACTTTGAGGCTGAGCTGACCTTCTCAGTGATAGCACCCAGGGTCACTAAAAGGTGTGCTCCCTTCCCTGAACCTGTATGGTCAGTCAGGTCAAAGGCATTTATTAAGTGCCTTCTCTTTAAAGACCGAGTCAATTGTTTATCTCTTAAGAATAAATAATCACAACAACAGCTAAATGCCTACATGTAACTGCAAAAGGGAGGGGTTTTGTCTACCTGTGCAATTGTCTATAAGTCATTAAATGTAAAAGGACAGTGGGAAGCTGCTCACTTGTCCCTGGGACTATTTCTATATGAACTTCATTCAAAAAGATGAGAAGAATGAAATGATAATAGTTGTCTTCAAAATCCATCCTGTCACCACACCATGTAGGAGTGAGGGCACATGGAAAACTCTATTTCAACATTCTATCCAAATAAAAATGGTACAAAATGTGACATTTTTAAGGAACTTACCTTTAAATCCATGATTGTGTTTCCTAAATCAATTAATAAATGGTTATTATGCACCTACTATTGGCCAGGCACTGGACTAAGTGCTGGGGATACAAAAAGAGGCAAAAGCCAGTCCCTGCCCTCAAGGAGCTTACAATCTAATGGGCGAGACAAACACAAGCTAACATATAAAAAACAAGCTTGTTGCTGTTGTGTTTGTCCATTCTGGGAGATGATGCCATGACTTGCAGTTGACTTTGATTTTATTGGGGGGGGGGCGTAAAAAGTCAGCAGACTCACTTTCTCCTCCAGAGCTATATGGGTCCAGCAGCCACATATTGATAAAGATGACTGGAGATGGCCCAGGATGCAGTGGGAGACCTTGGCCCTTTTTAGCTAAGGCCTTTGCAGGTTCTCACTTTGAGGCAACGCCCATTCAGTGAAGAGGCCTCTTTAAGAAGTGAGTCAAGGGATGGCCCTTTTAATTAGAATAAAAGAAAAAAAATCAAGTTGTTAGGGGAAGACCCTCAGGGCTGCTGGCCCAAAGAGAAAAAAAAAACTCCTGACATTCAGGAAGTCCAGAAGGCCTAAAACACAGCCATTAAGTAGAGCTTGGCCAAGGACCTATTGTGGCCCAATCTATGAGCTTCAGAGTGACCTGGATTGAAGGTTTAGGAAAGACAGAGGAAAAGGTAGAGAGCAAGAAACAGCGTGAAATAGCGGGAGAGGCCGCGAGAGGGCGCAAAAGGGGCACAAGCAAAGGTGGGATAGGGCACGACAGGGCCTCTGAGGGTGGGGTGGCAGTATCAGAGGACAGGTGAAATCGACAAGCCTTGGCATCATGTTGGAAAGCTGCGTGGGGTGAAACAGAATGAGGAGTCCTAGGTTTCAAGCCAGAGCAATTCGGAGGACAGTCTAAAAGAGAAGGGAGGAGGAGGGGAGGGTTCCAGGGAAGAGATAATGAGTTCTGTTCTGGACATATTGAGTTTAAGATATCTGTTGGCCATCCATTTCAAGATGGCTGAGATTGGAGGTCAGCAGAGTGGTTGGGGCAGGAAAGGGAGATTTGAGAATCCTCAGCATAGAGATGGGTATTCAATCCATGGGAGCTGCTGAGATCCCCAGGTAGGAGAAGAGGAGAGAACCCTGAGGGACATGTGCATTTAGGAGGCAGGATATGGAGGAGGATCCAGCAAAAAAGACTGAGGCAGAGAGGTGAAATAGGTAGGAAAAGAACCAAGGAAAAAAGTTAGAGAGAAGAGAGAGGGATCAACAGTGTGAAAGGCTGCCAAGAGGTCAAGGAGAGTGAGGACTGACAAGAGGCCACTGGAGCTGGCAACTAAGAGACCATTGGATAGAGCAGTTTCAGTGGAATAGAACTGAATAGCACTAATTCCAAGGTAACAAGGAAGTCAGAACAAAATCACAAAAATCATCAAACTCTATTAAATCTATCAAGAAACATGAGGGGCAACAAAGTGGCAAAATGAATAGAGCACCAGCCCTGGAGTCCGGAGGACCTGAGTTCAAATCCAGCCTCAGATACTTGACACTTACTAGCTCTGTGACCTTGGGCAAGTCACTTAACCCCAATTGCTCTGCTTTCCCCCCTCCAAAAAATAAGAAAAAGAAAAAAAGGAAACATTAAATAGCTCCTTCATTTCATAGACTTGCTAAGTGCACATTTTTTCTTTTAGCTATTGTTAACTGTATTCCAAAACTTAATAGTACCCCAAAATCAAGCTTACTGGGGAGAACCTGTTTAAAGCAACTAAGACCCATTCTGAATATTAATGTACACTTTGAGAACTAGAAATTGGACTGTAACAGATTTCGAAAGTATACTCACAAAAATATGTACAATATGAATGAAACTTAGGGCTCCCCATCCCAAGGCAACTATGACCACATCATCACAAACAGAAGGAAGAGGACTGAACAACATTCAGAGAGCAAAACCTTACAGAAATACTCTTGGAATAAGCAAACTTCACACCACTGAGCAATACTCACAAGACTGATAACACACATACCATTTGATTTGGAAAATCTAACCAAGTCATTTATCTCCAGACAGAGCTGGTGAATCCCAAATCCATGAAGATCCAAGATCCAAGAATAGAATCAGAAGGCCCTTCATGGGGGGACAGCTGGCATGAACATAGCCTATGCTATGTCAACAGAGGCAGCAAAAAAAAAAGATGACTGAGTCATGAGACTTTGAGGGGCTATGGTTACAAGTCCTGACCAGGTTACCACCAGTGGAAATGACAAAAGAGTAGTCCTTAAGAAGCCTGAACTTAGTGATCAATGTAGATTATGCAAAAAAATGGTAGAAAGTGCTGCAGGTCATCAACATTTAGTACCTACTGAATACCTAGCAATTAGACTCTGCAATGGGAGAGGTTTGTTGTCTTTCTGAGATATCAGATTACAAATCTCTAGGCTTTGTGGAAATTGGTGACAGGACACCAGAAATGACCAGCCCTCTTCTGCTTTCTTTTAATTCCCTTGTGCTATATGTCCGTCACCTGAGTCCTTGGAAATAAGGCCATGCAGAGAACTCCGATTTTGTTAGTGTGTTTTTATGGTTCCTTTTCTGTTCATTACTCTTCAGAGCAGCTTCAATGCACCTCCACACTCATATTTCCCCCATTAGTGATGCCCTCCTCCAGGCCAGCTTATTTGCCTTTTCCCACCCCCCCTTCCCATTTGTTGGGCTGGCTTGAAACCAGACTTGATCTTTTGAATCCAACTCCCTCTCCACTTTCTCCTTATTGGTTCCACTCGAGGGGAAGGGTTTCATTTGAGACTTGAGCCTTTCTGGCTGAGCTCTGGGCACTGGCTGCTCTTCCAAAGGGTTCCCAGCCTCTGATGTCCCTCCTAGAGTCCATGACTCACAGCTCTAGCCCCTGCCGTTAAATCCAACATGGGAATGCCCATTGCGGGAAGGCTTCTGCTCTCAAGGCACTTACAGTGGAGAATACGCTAGGACAGATACAGTATATATGACAGAGTTGACTAAAGTAGGGAGAAAGGTAGGGAGCCGGGAGCTGAGCCCTCTTACCCAGGAAATCAAGGAAAGTTTCCTGGAGAAAGTGGCACCTGAACTAAGCCTAGATAGAAGCAATTGCTTTTCTACAGTCAGAAGTGTGGCTTCAGGGCATTCCAGGCTGAAGAATGGGATGAGGTCTGGCTGAGTGCCGGAGGTGTTGGAGGAAAAGAGGGAGGGTGGGGACAGCCAGCAGGTCAAATTGCATGAAGGGGGAGTCATGGGAAATCAGATGGCAAAGGGATGAGGATTTTAAATTCACTCAGGATGAGGAGTTTAAATTCTATCCTATAGGCAGTGAGAAGTTACTGAAGGATTTGGAGGAGAGGAGCTATCTGGTCAGACCTGGGCTTCAGGAAAATCCCTTTGGTGGCTGAATGGAAGATGGATTGGAGTGGACAGAGACTTGTGGCAAGTAGATACCCCCAGAAGCTATTGCAGTAGTCCAAGGGCAAGGTCACTAGGGCCTGCACCAGTCGGGTGGCAATGTCAGAAAAAAATCTGGGAGGCTTATGAGGCAATATGAGCTGACAGTGTGAAATGATGACTGCCAAAGCTAAGGTAACCAGAGGCCCTGCTAGCAGAAGCAGAGTACCCCGAAAGGATGTGGTAATAGTTCTGCTGCAGCTTGTTCTAATTAGACCCCATTTGGAGCACTGGGCTCAGTCTTGGTTCCACATTCTAGGAATGATGAGAGAAAGCAGGATGGTGAGGAGACTGGAGAGCATGCCATAGGAAGACTGACCATCAGAAAGTGAAGGACTTCACTCTGACTCTGTGTGGGCTTAGGCACAAGCCCGTCATGCTTTCTGGCAGGGTTAGTAGAATTTGTCTTGTATTTGATGCTTTAAAACTTGAGTGACCTGCACAAAGAGTAAAGCTCTGATATTACTGGGGGAAATCCCAGGACAGGGCACAAGCCATATCCAGAGCTCTTTAGAAGGACTCCCCAGCAGTCCATACGAGTTCAGAGACTTGTGTCAAGAAAGATTTCAAAGATGAGAAGGCACAAGGTGGGATGGACGCTGTTGGAAGAGAGTCCGTCTTCAGTGCCTGGATGCTTCATAGATGCCTAGTGAATTGCAGTGAATTGAATGAAATCCCAGACTCACAGTGAATTCTAGATAGGCATAAGAAATTCAGGGATCACTAGGGAGGAATAATCTTTTTCTTTTCTTTTTTGCTTTTTGGAGGAGGGAAGGCAGGGCAATTGGGGTTAAGTGACTTGCCCAAGGTCACACAGTAGTGTTAAGTGTCTGAGGTCAGATTGGAACTCAGGTCCTTCTGACTCCAGGGCCGGTGCTCTATTCACCGTACCACCTAGCTGCATCAAGAATAATTTTTTAGGGGAGGCCAGGTGGCTCAGCAAGTAAGAGCACTGGCCCCAGTGTCAGGATGACCTGGGGATCAAATCTGGGCTCAGATACTTAGCACCACACCCAGAAATAACTGGCTGTGTAACCTTGAGCAAGTTACTTAACCCCAATTGCTTTTTAAAAAAAAGAATAATTTTTTAAAGAATGAATACCATCCTTTTGAAGGCCCAAGCATTAAAATGGTCCCCACATGAGAGTAATTATAATATTAGTGCAAGCCATGATCCATGACCATGGATTCACAAGGAAGGTCTTGGCACTTTTAAATTAATACAGGGAATATGGGAGTCGTATCCTCACATGGTCTCAAGTACCCAGCTATTTTCCACTTACTGGAGAAGAGTTCTTCCTCCCCATAGCTAACCCTGCCTCTTGATTTAAATTATAGAATAGAGTAGAAGCTTAAAGGTGAAGGGATCTCAGCAGGGAGCATCAAGTCCAACTTGTTCCTTAATAAGAATCCACTCTATGACATCTTTATGAAGGAGACCTCCAGGGACATGGCATTTGAAAAAATATATTATTAAAAACATTAATGGGGTAGAGGGCTAGGGGTGTGGCATTCTGGAGGGCAAAGGAGCTAGAATTACAACCAAGAACCACCTACCCAGAAAAACTGAGCATAATCCTTCAGGGGGAAAATGGGCATTTCATGATGAAAAGTCCAGAGCTGAATAGAAAATCTGACTTTCAAATGCAAGACTCGAGACAAGTATAAGAAGGTAAACATGAAAGAGAAATCATAAGGGATTCAGTAAGTGAAATTGTTCCTATTTCTACATGGAACTCCTAAGAACTTTATCATTCCTAGGACAGTTAGAAGGAGTAAACATAGAGTTAACTAGGATGAAATGATTTTAAAAAATAAAATTAAACGGTGAGAAAGAGGGATGCTTCTGGCAGAAGGGAGAAAGCACAGCTAGAATGCGGTTATCTCCCATAAAAGAAGTGCAAATAAGAAGAGATTTTAGAGTGGAGGGGAAGGGAAGATAGAAGGCTTGCAGCTCATGCTTGAACCTTACTCTCATGATGATTGGCTCCAAGAGGGAATATCATACACACTCAATTGGGTATGGAAATTTATTTTGCCCTACAGGGAAGTAGAGGGAGAGGGGGATAAGAAAAGGGAGATTATAGAAGGGAGGAAGGATCAGGGGAGACATCGGTCAGAAGCAAAACAGGCTTTTGAGGAGGAGCAGGGCAAAGGGAGAGAGACAGAAGGATAAAGATGGGGGGAAATAGGATGACAGGAAATACACAGTAATCATAATTATAAATGTGAATGGGTTAAACACATTCTTCAAATGGAAGTGAATAGCATAATGGATTAGACATTGAACAACACTTAAAACAGAGAGATACACTCATGAGAGAAAATAAGGGGCCTGAAGCATAATCTATTATGCTTCAGCTGATAATATGAAAAAAGCCGCGTAACAATCATGATCTGAGACAAGGCAAAAGCAAAAATAAGCAATAATAAATTTCAATAAGTAAAACATAAGAAATAAAAATAAATGAAAGCGACAATAAAGGAGATAAGCACTTAGTCTTACTAAAGTGAACTACAGACAGTGACTCAGCATAAACAGTTGCGGTCCCTGCCCCAACTGCTTTTGGGTGGTCACAAATGGCCCCAGACGGATGTTGTGCCCTCTTCCTCATGCTTGGCGGAGTGTCACACACCCGCCTCCCCACCTCCCACCGCTTACAGCACCCTGTACTGTTGACCTTTCCAACCCCCTCTGTTCCTTAGTTCTCTGGCCTAGGAGTGGCAGTTCAGAGCTTTGTGATGCTGTTGCTTCTGGGTGGTAGCCCCCAGTAGGCTTTTGCTCTCAAAGGCCTGTGTCAAGACCATAGCACAACCCACAGCTAGGACCTCTCTGGCCCTGGAAAGAGGGAGGAGGGAACAGGGTTCAGGGGTGGGTTTTGGTGTAAGCCTGTGTTCCAACCTTGGGGCTACTAGCATGGCCTCACTGCTGATGGGGTGGGAAGGAGTGCAGAGTGAGCTCAGGATCAGTGAGCATCAGTTCTTGGCTTTTTTATAACTTTCTTTTGGATTCTGGATGTTCTTGACTGCAGAAACAGCTGAAGTTATTTTATTTGGGGTACAAGATCAGCAAAAATGGCTAGTCCACCTCTTATTGCTTATATCTCTCTGAGCCTTCTCTTTTTTTTTTCTTTTTGGAGGGAGGAAGGTAGGGCAATTGGGGTTAAGTGACTTGCCCAAGGTCACATGGCTAGTTTTTGAGTTAAGTGTCTGAGGCTAGATTTGAACTCAGGTCCTCCTGACTCCAGGGCCGGTGCTCTATTCACTGCACCACCTAGCCACCCCAAGCCTTCTCTTCTTCAGTGTGAACACCTTTGGTTTTTGCAACTGCTCCTGCAGTGGCACAGTCTCTGAACTTGGCTGCACTTAACAATGTCCTCTCTAAAATGGAAGATAGTCTCATGTATGTTCTTATCTGTGGATGCCTCACACACACCCTCGGAAGCTGACAGAAGAGTCCAAGTCATTTTTTCATCTTTGTAGCTCTTGACTCTAGCAAAGGATCAGTCACATACTGAGTTCCTGGAAGAGTTTCTCTTTGTTTCAGTCCATCAGATGAGAGGAAAAGAGATTTAGTGAAGGAAGGCATTTTCAGTGCAGTCTATTCCATCCCCTTCATCTTTACGAAGCCAAGAGGAGCCAAGGGCTTGCCTAACCTGTGTGATAGCTCTTGGAGTTGACTCCAGGGCCAGTTTGACTCCTTTCACTGTGCAGTGTGAAAATGTAAGAATTCTATATCCGGATGAATTCACCTTGTCTTTCCCTCCTGCGTTGGTGCCTCATGAATTCTGTCTTTTTGATTATTTACCACCACCACCCCCTTTTTCAATACTTCTGGAAAGTTCTCTTGTATGATTTCTTACAACACACAGTGTTGTGAGATGATGTCCTTCTTTACTGTTTTCCCGAAGCTAATTCTTATACTTCTGTGTCTTGGTCTGGTCCAGAGCCATCCTTTTCCGCTGTGTGCCTTTCCAATCTTTTGGCCCCTGGAATGATTTTCTGGGTTTGCACGTTGGCACAATGCTAGAATTAGAGGAGGAATCTGAAGCCATCAGTCACATAGATAGTAAATAGCACTTAGTAAACACGCACTTAGAGCTAGGTTCTTGGACTAGAGATTCAGAGCTTTTGCCACACACCAAACCCACGTGGCATTCCTATTGTTTCCCACAGTATCACCATCATACTTTGCTTTGTTCTCTTGTCTGTTTTAATGTTTTCATTTCAAATTCCAGAACTGCTGAGGTTCATTGTCATCTTCTCCAGAGCTGTAACTACAATGGATGATTAGGGCTTTCCTCTAGGGCATCAATCTTTAAAAGACTGTGTACTTCAGTAGCAGGTAAGAAAAAATGGACCAAGAAATGTTGGTTCCAGTAGGAAACTGCCTGCTGGATGGCACACTTCCTCCCTCCCCCAACCTGCTCCCTCCCACATATGACCTTCCTGGTGGCCCAGAGTCTCTGTCTTCCCTCCATGTTCTCTCCCTCAGTACAGGTACAAGATCTCTCCTGAGGCAGAGATTTGTCCCAGCTGCCAGAATGATTAATTACAGCTCAGAACTCATCCACAGATTACTTAGTGGCACAAAGTTCCTTCTTTATTTCCCCTAATTACATTTCTTCCCTTTGTTCCTTCACTGTGCTTGGTATCCACTTTATTGAGTCTCAAGGCCCTCCCTGCTTTGTTGTTGACATTAGCATTGATGCTTGTTCTGATGTTTTGCTGGTTTCTTTCAATCCTCTTTTTTCATTGTATCAGAGCTCTTCCTGCTTTTGCTCATTATTTTTGATGGTTCAAACATTTCTTTCAAGGTTTTCTGTCAGTTGCACTTTTTTTTGAAGAGGCAGCTCCCTTGTGACTGCTCATTCCATCATCTTCTCGGAAGCCACACTAATTTATTCTTACAAAGAACACCTCTCACAGGAACTTGACAACTACCATCTCATGGGTAGATAGCTGCCATCCCCCCTCCACACAAATCCACTGGAAGGGTTACTGAAACAGCAAGGCATCCAGAGGGAAAGACAGGAGGCAATGTGTGTCAGGCAAGTCAAACCATCGCCTTTGAGCACTCCCTCCCCTCACAGCCTGATGGTGACAGCCCAGGTCCCTGAGCCTAAGAGCCCTGAGAATAGCAATGCCCCCCCAAATGACTGGACCTCTTTCAGCCCAGCTCCTGAAGCCATTAGTGAGGGGAGACATCATTATGGACCAGGGGCCCCACCTTCCTTAGCACCACCAGCAACGGTTGCTGATAATCTGTCACCAATAGGCAAATGGACATAGGAAACCTGGGAGTGTCAGTACCCTCTAAAATGCCATCCCTGCTCCCAACCCAGCTTTTGCAGGTATCATGCAGGGAAGTGACTCTTGTCTAGGAGGGTCTAGCCATCCCCACCAATTCCAACCAATTGCCTCTCAGGGCAGGCAAGCCAGTCTAGCATAAGCAGCAAGGCACCCTGGGGGAGAGACAGGAGGCAATATGTGCCAGGCCAGTCAAACCACCATCTCCCTTCAGACCCCATTGGAGATGCCCAGGACCCTGGACCTTGGGACTAGCCTGGCTTCTAGTCCCAGGCTCTCAATCAGCCCCCCCGGGAAGCAAACCTTGGGGAGATGCAACCTGGCCATGACTGCTGCAGGTGCTATGGACATAGATCCTGAAGACCCAGAAAAGAAAGTGCATACCACCAAAGGCCTTCACCTTGACAAATGGTTCAACATTAGAAACTGAGATGATTTTATCAGTGGAAATGACATTAAGGCCCGAACACCTGCTTGGCCACTCAACCATGGGACTGGGACCTTTACTTCAATTGGACTTGTGGCTGGAACCTTCCCTAAGTGCTGTGTCCACCATTAGAAGGGGAGCTCCCCCAGGGCAGTGACTGTTTGTTTGGATCTGACTCTTATGTTTGGATCCACCGGGCTTGGCATGCAGTAGGTGCTTAATAAATGCTTCTATTTCTATAGCACTTTAAGATCATATAAATATTATCTCAAACAAACCAACCTGGGATGTGGATAGTATTCTCCTCATTTCACAGCTGAGGAGATTGAGACTGACAGGTTAAATGACTTGTCCACAATCACCTGGCTATTTTGAAGTGTTTTCCATGCAAATACATTAGTGGTTGCAGTGGACAGTCCACTGGATTTGCAGTTGGATGACTTGAGTGCAAATTCTGCTCTACCACTCACTAGCTGTGTGACTTGGGCAAGGATCTTCCTCACTCTGGGCCTCAGTTTCTTCTGCTGTACTATGGAGAGGTTGGATGATATGGCCTTTGAGATCTCTTGTATATCTAAATCTTATGATGTCATATGTTTGGGAAGGCCTTAGGAGGAAGATTCAGACTCATGGAGTGCAACCAGGCCTGAGAGGAAATAATTTTGGCACCAGTTGGTTTCCTGCTTCCTAGAATGGCACCATGTTGTTTGCATATTGCCTGGCCTAGCAGCCCCAGACAGTCTACCCCTCAGATACAAACCCTCTAAGTATCTAAGCAAGCCAACTGCATTCCTCAGAGCCACCAGAAGCTTATCCAAGAGGAAGGGAATTCTGGACATTCCAAGCCTCCTCAGCTAACAGCTTCACCAAATTTGAGATTCTGTGAGCTAAAAAGCACCTGAGAGGCCATCTATCCCTACCGTCCCTGCCAAGAGGCCACCCAGCCTCTGCTTTAAAGACCTCCAGAGCTGGCCCATTACACTCCATAAATTTGCCTCCCTGTAACCTCTCCTCCCACTCCCATCCCATACATAGCCACTGGGGCTGAGGAGAACCACTCTAGTCCCTGCTTCACCTGACTTTTCTCCAGGATAATAAACACCCCCCAATTCATAGACTCACAGCATCAGAAATATAGAATTACAAGGGGAGCTCTGTCCAATCTCCACTACCACCATCCACCAACTCTCTGTCTCTCCTCTCTCTCCCCATCTCTCTCTGTCTCCCTGTCTCTCTCTCAGGGGCCTGTTGCTGGAATGCATGGGCCTGAATTGACTTGATATATTCTACATAGTCCCGAGAATTGTCTGATTCTTTCATTCACTCACAAGATATTTCCTGGAATGTCCTGCTTTGACTATGGATGTGCATCGTCACCTATCTTTAGCTAATGCTCCAAGTCCATCACTCCTCCCAAATTTGTTGTGAGTTGTTCTCACCTACTTTACACTTTGGATTGATTGATTCAGGAGAGATGACTGGGCCTTCTGTAATTACATTAATGGCAGGGAAGTTTCACATATACCCTTTCGGAAGTATTTGGTGAATTCCTCTGCTTACAAGGAAGGGGCCAGGAATAGTCTAAGTTGCTTAAGGAAAGAAGGTTTAGAATAGATGCTGAGGGGTCAGCTAGGTGGCACAGTGAGTAGAGAGCCAGCCCGGGAGTCAGGACGACCTGAGTTCAGATCCAACCTCAGACACTTAAACACACACACACACACACACATACACACACACAAACTAGCTGTGTGACCTTGGACAAGTTGCTTAACCCTAATTGCCCTCCAAAAAAGCAAAAAAAAAAAAAAAGGAATAGATGCTGAGGAGGGCAGGCTTGGATAGAAAGCCAATCAGAGAAGAGAAAAGGATAGTTGGGCAATAATGAGGGCTCAGATAGCCTATCAGATAATGTCATGCATTTGCTTTTCTGGGACTCAGTTTCCTCATCTATAAAATGAGGAAATGGACTTTTATCTTCCTCTGATAAGGGGAGATTAAGGTCCCCTACTAGTATAGTTTTACTTTTTATTTCCTCTTCTAACTCATTTAAGTCTTCCTCCAAGAACTTGGATGCTATGTCATTTGCTGCAGATATGTTTACTATTGATATTAATTCATTGTCTATGGTGCCTTTTAGCAAGCTGTAGTTTCCCTGTTTATCCCTTTTAATTACATCTGTTTCCCAGAAAGAAGGTTGTTCCACATTTCTAAATATCCCCTGGTACTTTTCCTATTTCTTTGATCTCTTTGGGGGCATAGACCTAGTAGTAATATCCCTGAGTCAAAGGGTATGCCCAGTGTAGTCATGGATGGGGGAGGTTGTTGGGAAAGCTGTTCCAAACTGCTTTCCAGAATGGTTCTGCTAATTTTCACCTTCACCAACAATATATTCCTCATTCGAACTGTATAATAATATCCCTCTTCATTCAGATACCACAGCTTTTTAATTCTTCAAATGATGAACACCTACTTGATTTCTTGATTTCTTTGCTCGGAACATTTCAGTACATGTCGAACCTTTCTTCTGTCTTGGGCCACCTTGGAGCACATGTCCAATAATGGCATTGCTGGGTTCAAGAGTATGAAGGATTTAGTTACTTTTCTCAAATTGCTTTCTAGTATGGTTGAACCAATTCACAATTCCACTGGCAGTATATTAGTGTGCCCATATTCCTATAGCCTCTCTAACATTGACTATTTCCATCTTTTGACATGCTTGCTCATTTGCTGAGTGTGAAGTAAATTCTCAGATTCATTTAATTTTTCATTTCTCTTATTAGCAGTGATCTGGAACATAATTTCATATGGTTGGAGACTAAACTGTTCGGGAAAAAAATCACAAACATTATTACCTCACCTCCCCCCCCCCCCCACTAAGGAAATATCAGCAACCACTGATCCATCTGGCTACTTTCTAATCTCCACCAAATTTTGACGAAAACAAGTTTTGCAGCTCTGCCTGCTGAAGGTATTAGAAGGGAACAATCGGGCTGTCACAAACAATCTTCCCCAATGAGCTGTATATTGCAAGCTGCGCAATTGATTGAAAAGTCAGTTTCAGTTTCTGGATGTCAGTTGTCTTCTATATTAAATGTGAATGTCAGTTTCTAATGTCAGTTCAGACAGTGTAGGATTCCCTGGGTTTATGACTTGACTAGATCTAGGTGCTTCCACTCACCCTGCAGAGTGCATCTATCCTGCCTTCTCATCCAGGAGGCTCCTCATGCACATATTTCTAACCCCCACCCCCATCTCTGCTCTCCCCAGTGTTCCAGGGACTTTCCTTTTTCCTGAATCTTTGAGCATTTGGTGGTCCAACCCAGCCCTGTAGCAATGCATCTGTGATCCTTCACTGGTCCTGGACCAGCACATCTCCTTTCCCTAAGTATGGTCTTTCACAGCACCTCTCTCACGGAAGCCATTCTTTATAATAAGCTGCAGCCAGCTCATGCCCACCATGCATCTCTCCATTGCCCTTTGGGCAACCTCCAATTTGGATTCTTTGGCGAACATAGTGATCCATGAATTGCAGTCATATAGCATAGCTAGGAGAATATTGACATTAAAAAGATTAGCTTTTGCCTTGGTAAGCAAACGATATTAGGCAGGGACATTTTCATTACAAAGGCAGCCACACATGCCTTTTCGCCTCTCTTTTTTGAATCTATTAGTACTCATCACATGCCCATTACAAGACAGCTCTGTACACAGTGGACATTGAATAAGTGCTTCCTGAATTCTCGTTGTTCTGTGCTTCTGCACTCAATTTTTACTACAAAATTGCATCCAAATGGACAATCATCTATTAAGTATGTATTATGTACCAGGTGCTTTGAATACAAAAAAAGGATTAAACAATTAGAGAGGCTCCTGGAGGCCGAGGTGCTAATAGAGACCACTGCAAGGGCCCCACTGTATCCTCTATGCTACCCAGGTTCCAACCTTTGGGGTCATCCTTGTGACATTTCCCCTTTGCTTACCCCCAGCATGTACCCCCATCATACCAGAGGAGGGCTTGGATGGATGAGATGAGATGGGCTTGGAATGGATGTCAATTTGAACTCCATCTCATCCCTTCAATGGACATCCATCCTAACTCCATTTTATCTCATTCATCCAAGCCCTTCTCTCCACTCACATAGCCATTACATTAGTCCTGGTTCTGATCACCACTCATGTGGGCTATGGCAATGGCTTCTGAATTAGTCTTCCTGCCTCCAATCTTTCCCTCATCCAATCCATCCGCCTTCAGGGAGAGTCAATATGCAAGCTACTTTGTACAAACAGCTATGTTCAAGGACATAGACTGGGAAAATTGGAGAGAATCAATGGAGGGAAAGCATTAACAGTAAGGGGGATCTGGAAATGCTTCCTGTAGGAGGTAAAGTTTTAACCTGCGAAGACTTGCATGAACTGATGCTGAGTGAAGTGAGCAGAACCAGGAGAACATTAAACACAGAAACATCAGCATTGTGTGATGACTGATAGACTTAGCTCTTTTCAGCAATGCAAGGATCTAAGACAATTCCAAGGAACTCATGGTGGAAAATACTGTCCATATCCAGAGAAAGAACCAGGGAGTCCTAATGCAGATCGAAGCAGGCAATTTGCTTTTTTTATTTTTTTCTTTCTTGTGGTTTTCCCTTTTGTTCTGAGTCTTCTTTCACAACATGACTAATGTGGAAATCTGTTTAGCATGATTGTACATGTATGGACTATATCAGATTGCTTGCTGTCTTGAGGAGGGGGGAGGGAAGGAGGGATAGAGTGGGGCCCCTGCAGTGGTCTCTATTAGCACCATGGCCTCCAGGAGCCTCTCTAATTGTTTAATCCTTTTTTTGTATTCAAAGCACCTGATACATAATACATACTTAATAGATGATTGTCCAGTTGGAGGGAGGGAGAAAAATTTGGGACTCAAGATCTTACAAAGATGAATGTTAAAAACTACCTTTACATGTAATTGAAAAAAATACTATGAAGTAAAAAACAAAAAGAAGGTAAAATTTTTAACTGGGATTTGAAGGAAGCAGGGAGATTCAAGAGGCAGAGAGGAGGAGGGAGAGCATTCCAGGCATGGAAGACAGCCAGGGATGTCCAGAGCTGAGAGATGGAGTGTTGTGTGTGAAGAACAGTAGCAAGGAGACCAGCTTCAATGCATTGTAGAGTAAATGAAGAAGAGTAAAGTGTAAGAATATAGGAAAGGAAGAAAGGAGCTACGTAATGAAAAGCTTTCAAAGGCAAAGAGAAGATTTTCTTTTTGCCACTGAAGGCAATAGGGAGCCACTGAACTTTAGTGAGCCAGGCTGCGGGCAGGGGGAGGAGAACATGTGCTTTAGGAAGATCAGCCTGCTAGCTGAGTGGAGAATGGACTGGGGCAGGGAGAACAGCCAGCAGCCTATTGCCGTAGTCCAGGCATGAAGAGAAGAGAGTTTGTACCAGGGTAGTGGCAGTGTCAAAGGAGAGAAGGTCTAGATGAAATGTTTTACAAAAGAATGGAAGTCAGGGCTTAGCAACTTACTGGACACGAAAGACGAGACAGAGGATTGGAGGATGACACCTAGGTTGTGAGCCTGAGTAACTGGGAGGATGGTGGTGCCCCTAATAATAAGAGAGAACTTAGGCAGAAGAGAGGGTTTGGGGAAAAGGTGAGTTCTGTTCTGGACATGTTGAGTTTAAGATGAGACTTCTACTTTGACTCAGTAGGCAGTTGGAGATGCAAGACAGGAGATCAGGAGAGAGGTCATTGCTGGGAAAATGGATCTGAGAATCATCTACAAAGAGGTAATAGTTGAATCCACAAGAGTTGATGAGATCACCAAATGAGATGGTATAGAGGGAGAAGACAAGAGGGCCCAGGAAAGAGCCCTGGGTAACTCCTCTGCTTAGCAGGCATGACTTGGTTTACAATCCGGCAAAGGAGCCGGAGAAGGAAAGGTCAGGCAGGTCCAAAGAGAACCTGGAGGGATCAGTGTCATGAGAGACTAGAGAAAAGAAAGTATCAAGGAGAAAGATTTGATTGTCTGGGTGAAAGGCTGCAGAGAGGTCAAGAGGAAAGAAGATTGAGAAAAGGCCATTGGATTTGGCAACATGAAGTTGGTCAGTAACTGCGGAGGGAGTAGTTTTAGTCAAATGATGAGGTTGGAAGTCTGGCTGCAGTTAAGAGGGTGGAGTTCAACCTACAGCCTCTTTTGAAAAATTAATCTGATATTTTTCAATGTTTCAAAATCCACCTTCTCTCTCCCTTCTCCACAGTTGAAAAAATAAAGAAAAACAAAATACTCATAACAAATACGCATAGTCACACAAGATGATTCCCCACCTGGGCCCTGGCAAAAGAAGTCTCAGTTTGTACCCTGGGCCCATCAGCTCTGTGTGTGTATGTATGTGTATGTGTGTGTGTGTGGGGGGCAGCAGAAGGCCTCTGTAACTGCTGCTGCTCATTGAGTTTATCAGAGCTTCTGCCTCCCCTCCACCCCCCCATAAAAAAGGTGGTGAGAGAGGAATGTTTGATGCATTCTGCTTCTGCTCCTCTCTGTCTCTTTTTCTATCTCTTTCTCTGTCTCTTTTCTATCTCTGTCTCTCTCTCTTTTCTGTCTCTGTCTCTCTCTCTCTGTCTTTTCTGTCT
>NW_027187258.1:2372954-2398747 GCF_028583685.1 Petaurus breviceps papuanus | reverse complement strand
CTCTGTCTCTGTCTCTCTCTCTGTCTCTCTCTTTTCTGTCTCTGTCTGTCTCTCTGCTCTCTGTATGTATTCTTCTCTCCTTTGACTAGTTCAGATGAAAATGAGGTTGAAATTTTACCTGCTTCCCCATCCCCTCCCCCTTGTATAGTCTTTTGCTTGTGCTGCTTGTGCACCCCAGTTATGTGAAATAACCCCCCATCCTTCCTCCCCTTTTTCCTTCCTCAGTATATTTCCCCCTCCCTTTCCTTTATTCTTTTAAATTCATCAAAACATTTTCAAAAATTGCACTCATGTCGTCTGCCTTAATTAGACTCCCTCTACGACCTTTAATGATGAATTGGGAGGAGGAAATACCTGTATGATCTCCCCGAATTATAAGAGAAATACTTCATCATTGTAGTTCCTTATAATTGCTTACTCATATTTACCATTTTATGTTATTCTTGATTCCTGTTTTTGTATTTCAAAGTTTCTACTCATCTCTGGTCTTTTCAATAGGAATTACTGGAGGCCCTCTATTTCATTAAAGGTCTATCACCCCCCCCCCCCAGATTTTATTATTTTGCTGTGTACATTATTCTTGGTTGTAAACCTGTATCTCCTGCCTTCTGAAATATATTCCAGGCTCTCAACTCATTTAAAGTGATAGCTGCTAAATCTTATGTGATCCTGGCTATGGCTCCTTGGGACTTCATCTCTTCTTTTTCTGGCCATTTGTTGTATTTTTTATTTGACCTCAAAGCTTCATATTTTGACCAGATGTTCTTGGGAGTTTCTATTTTGTGATTTCTCATAGGAGGTGCCTGGTAGATTCTTTCTATTTTCATTTTGTTCTCTGATTCTAACAGATCTGGCCAATTTTCTCTTATAATTTCTTGAAATATGATTTGTAGGTTCTTTTTTTGGTCATGCATTTCAGGTAGTCCAAAGACTCTTCAATTCTCTCTCCTTGATATATTTTCTAGGTCAGTCTTTTTTTTTTTTGCTATGGAATACCTCACATTGTCTTTTATTTTTATCATCTTTTGACTTTGTTTGAACATATGTCATTTTGTGGCATCATTAACTTCTATTTGGTCCATTCTGATTTAAAAAAAATTAATAGTATTTTCCTCCATAATTACATGTCAGGACAATTTTTAGCATTCATTTTAACAAGATTGTGAGTTCCACATTTTTCTCTTTCCCTTCCCTCTCCTCCTCCAAAAATGGTAGGCAATTTGATATAGGTTATACATGTGTTATCATGTAAAACATATTTCCATATTCGTCACAGTTATGAAGGAAGAGACAGATCAAAAGGATAAAACCCATGAAAAGAATAAAATGAAAAAAATGTGCTTCAATCTGCATTCAGAGCCCATCAGGTCTTTATCTGGATGTGGAAAACATTTTCCTTCATGAGTTCTTTGTACTTGTCGTGGATTATTGTTTTGTTGAGAAGATCTGAGTCATTCATAGTTGATCATCAAACAATATTGTTGATACTATATACAATATTTTCCTGGTTCTGCTCATTTCATTTTGCATCTTTTCATGCAAGTTTTTTCAGGTTTCTCTGAAATCATCCTGCTCATTATTTCTTATTGCAAAATAGTATTCTATTACATTCATATACTACAGCTTGTTCAGCCATTCCCCAATTGCTGGGCATCCCCTCAGTTTCCAATATTTTGCCACCATGAAAAGGGCTGTTACAAATATTTTTGCACATGTGGTCCATTCTAATTTTCAAGGGGTCTGTTGCTTGAGTAAGGTCTTGTATCTCTTGTGCCAACTTATTAATTATCTTTCCAATTCTTTCTTCCATAGCTCTCATTTTTCCCACATTTCCCCTGGAACTCTCACTTCAATTGCTTCTTCTAGTCCTCTCATTTCATTTATAAAATAATTTTTATCTCTTTAAGAAAAGAAAAACTCTTGCTTCTTCTCTTCTAGGAATTCTACTTGAGTTTGTACCCAAGCTGTGTTTTTCTTTAAGGCTTTGCTTGTGGATGTTTTGGAGACTTTTCTTCTGAATTTGTGTCTTGGGCATCCCTGTTACCATAATAACTCTTTATGGTAGGGTCCTTTTTTGTTTGCTCATTCTTCTATCCTTACTTCTTGACTTTGAATATTGTGTTAGGGTCAGGTCTTATGTACTTCTAGAGGGAATGTCTAGGCCATGCTTGATCATGTTTTATGGGTCCCACTGCTGCTTTCTTGGGGAACCGAATGTTGTGTTATTCTAGAATCTAAGTGACAGCTTAGTCTGGGGACTTACAAGCTTTCAGTGCACCTAAAGTGTCTTGATCCAGGGCAAATCCTAAGAATTGCCCTCATATTCTGAGTTCTGCAAGTTTCTGACCTGAGTCTTGAGTCCAAACAACATAATGGTGAGCTTGCCTTTGGTTAGAGATCCAGTAGACTGCTGCTAGATTCAGCCACCATCAGCCAGGTGAAAAGCTCTGCAGGTTGAGAGTAGCAGAACTGTTATGTTCTCTCTTTGACTAAGGTTCCTGCCCAGATTATTCTACTGGTGGCTTTGACTGTGTATATAGCTGGATCTGAAACCCTGCTCTGCTCCTGGGGTCAGTCACAAAGCTTTTACTTGCTCCTCACTCTGTACCTGTCTAGGGCCCACAACTACTTTTTGCACTGGTCCTTGACACCTAGGAAAGGGAATAGGAAAGAGAAGGGAATAAGCATTTATATAGTGCCTACTATGTGGCAGGTACACTATGCTAATCATCCTCCAAACAATTCTATGGGGTAGGTGTTATTCTTGGGACCATTTTTTAGTTGAAGAAACTGAGGCAGACAGAGGTTAAGTGAAGTCCAGGGTCACACAGCTAGTAAATATCCGAGGTTGGACTTGAATTCATCTTTTTGACCTCAGGCCCAGTGCTCTAACCACTGTGCTACTGAGCTGTCTTATATTCCTAGATTCGTGACCCAGCAGTGGGAAGTGAGTGACAAGGCTACTACTCTACAGATGATTTTGCTCCCTGAACACGATCAGGGGTTCCTGGCTTTCTGTGATGGATCTAGAATTTCTTACCCTGGCACACAGCAGCAGGCAGGTCTTTATTCACTCCCCTTGATGGAAAGCTCAACCCATTCTCCAGTGTCTGAAGACCTCTCTGTGTGTCTCCCTGTGCTGACCTGGGCATGATGAAATAATTCACTATGCTTTAAAAAAAAATCCTTATTAGGACTTGGCCTGGTGAATTTTCTAGATCTTTGTGGAATGGTTGTAAGCAAAAGCTGGTTGTACTTCTTCCTTCAACCATGCCATCTTGGCTGGGCTCCAGCAAGTCAGGGAAAAGGACAGTTGGCCTGAGGGAGGGGGACAGAAAGACATCTATTGCTGCCAGTCATTGTAAGGATACTGTCCATTCCTCCCCCCACCTCATCTGTGGCCCTGCCTCTGTCTCTCTGTGTGGGTACAGGCACCTTGTAAAAGTTGAGGGCAGCTCTGAAGAGTTGTCTTTGAGTGTTGTTTCCTGCATGTCTGTGTTCTCCTGTATTGTGGCTGTCTCTGGAGAAAGTCTTGGGTCTTGAACTCTGAGCCCTTCCCTCATTTCTTGGGCGTGTCTGGATTTGAGGTGATGGGACCCCAGAGACCAATACTTGTAGGACCTGATAATGCTAATGCACAGCATGACATTTGAAGACCTGGAGGTCCTTGGGCTACACTGTTAGGAAGTGGCTGCCTTTGGCTTCCATTTCCCCCTCAGATAATCAGAGGCAGCCTTTTACCTCTTTGCAAAGACTTTGCAAAAACTTTTCTTGGAGGGGCCTTTCCTATGCAAATGATCCAGAGTCCTTTCTGAGTCTGAAATCCATCCATATTCAATGGGACATCCCTCCAGATCAACCACCAGATCCACCCTCCAGATCCAACCACCAGATCCACCCTCCAGATCCAACCTCCAGATCCAACCTCCAGATCCAACCACCAGATCCACCCTCCAGATCCACCCTCCAGATCCAACCACCAGATCCAACCTCCAGATCCAACCACCAGATCCACCCTCCAGATCCACCCTCCAGATCCAATCACCATGCTCCATGGTATTAGCAAGTCAGGACAATCCAGCACTAACAAGCTATGTGACCTTTGGCAAGTCAGTATCCTCCCTGGGTGCTAGTTTCCCCATCTGGAAAATGAACTGGCTTGATTATCTAAGGATTCTTAAGCAAGAGTCTAGAAACTTAAAAAAAATACATTGCTAATGGTATTTCAATACAATTAGTTTCCTTTGCATTCCTATGCATGCCAAAGGTCACCCCTATCTAGAACCAAAATGCAAATAGATTTTCTCTACAGAAGCCAAAAAGGTGACAAGTCCCACAAATCTCTGAGCTCCAAAGCCCCTTCCAGCTTTAAGTCCTGTGAATGGGTTAGTTAGAATAAACCAACCTGACAGACATTTTCTGGCATTAAAGACAGTCAATGAATTCCCCTAATTGCTGGAGAGAATGAGAAGGGACATTACCAGGCCATTCCCAGTTCAATTGAATCTATGGGCTGACTCAATTTTCTTACATGTAACAGGGGTATAATTAAATAAAACCTGTATATTTGTAATCTGAGGGCAGGAAGGGACATGAGGATCATAGAATTTGAGAGCTGGTAGGGACCTTTAAGATCATCTAGTCCAGGGGTGGGGAACCTTTGGCTTCCAGGCCACACATGGCCCTCTAGGTCCTCAAGCGCAGCCCTTTGACTAAATCCAAGCTTCACAGAACAAATCCCTTTCATAAAAAGATTTGTCCTGTAGAACTTGGACTCAGTCAAAAGCACTAGAGGACCTAACCCCCACTTATTTACAGATGAGGGAATTGAGGTACAGAGTTGCAGTGACTTATTCAAGGTCACAACTTGTAAGTGTGAGAGCCAACACGTGATCTCAGGGGTTCTCATTTGCAGATGCAGGATTCTTTTTGCTGCAAGGAACCTTTTCACTCTAACCCCATGACCCTTTCATTCAATGATCTGAACTCCCTCTTCTACTCCAGGTCAGCCCAGTCAGCTCTAGCCCTAGAAAACTGTAACTCTCCCTTTGGATCTGTCCTTCCCACCGTCCCTCATGGGCTCAAGGGGAAGTCTGACCTCAGTATGTTTGTTACTTTCTTGGGTTTGGCGTAATGTTAAAGATTCTGCCAGCTGTGGATTCTCCAGCTGCACATCTGGAACTCTTGGCTGACTTGTTGAACTCCCTCCCAGGGATTTCTCTCGGGAGTGAATGGGGAGGTGTATTAAGGCTAGAACAGCTGGCTGCAAATGAAGGCGCCAGAGTCCCCAGGCCACTCTCCCCTGCCCACCCCCACTTTGGGAAGATCTTTGCCATACTGGCCATCAGGTTTCCCCCTCTGTCCAATGAAGGGACACGTTTAGATCTTTTCAGGAGAAAAGATTCAATTGGCATTGAACTACAGAGCTCAGTGGGACTTTAGAACATGGAATGCAGAATGTAGCTCTGGAAAGACCCCAGAACCTAAAATGTCCGAGCTGGAAGAGGACCTCAGAGACTTTATTGAGGAAATGCGAGGGGGTGTGGTGGAAGTCGCTCGTTCAGGCTTACTTACATAGCTAGCTAGTGCCAGAGATAGAACGAAAACCCAGATTTCCTGGTCTCCCAGCCCAGCATTCCCCCACCTTGTTGAGGGGAATTCATTCCAGCGCCCCACCCCCCCCCCTCACCCCCCCCCCCTCCGCCCCGGAATCTCAGTGAGCGGTTATCGAATGAATGAATGGCTATCTCAGTCCCCTCGGGCGGGCCCCCAGACTGGCTCCCTTGCTCCCTCCTTCTCTGTCTCTGTCAGACTCTGTCTCCCCTCACCCCTACCGCTTCTCAGTCCCCTCGGGCGGGCCCCCAGACTGGCTCTCTTGCTCTCTCCTTCTCTGTCTGTGGCTGCCCCCCCCCCCCCCCCCCCCCCCCCTTTCCCCCCCCCCCGCGGCCGCCCCCCGCTCTCCCCTCCCCTCCCCCCCTCCTCCCCCCCCCCCCCTGACCCACCCCCCCCCATTCCTCCTTTGGCTCCCAGGCGGTTGCAGCGCCCGGGATTCCTGTCCCGGCTTCGTCCGTGCGCCAGCTGCCTGCGGCTTGGACCTCGGCCCTGGCTGGCAGGTTTCATTCCAAAGCCATAACTGTTTTAATTACTTGGTTTGTGGAACCCCTGGAAGACAGAGAGCGACCAAGAAGGACTGCGCTGGGTTAGGTGGGGGCGTTGGGAGGTGACGAGCAAACTTTTCACCGCCTAGAGCTCGTTTTCCACTAGGTTCAGGTCCCCGAGCACTTAGTTGGCGCCTGTTGTGCGCAGGGAAGGCACCAAGCGCTGAGCGGAATCGGGTTGTGATTGGGCTCCTGTTCTCCCATCGTGACCGACCTGGGCACGGGACCAGAGCTCTCCTTTCCAGAGTGGCCCTTGTTGGGCTAGCCTCCCCTTGGCAGGCGCCCAAGGGTTAACTGGAGGCGGGGTCCGCAGCTGAAGGGCAGCTGCTCCCGCCAACTGGAACGGGAAAAGCGGGAAGCGGGGGGAGGAGCGAGCGGTCCGGGGCGGGGCGGCACGCGGCCCGGCCCCGCCCCCTGAGTGAGGGGCCGGGGTGGAGTCGGTGGTGGGGCGGGGCGCCGGGCGCCGGGCGCCGGGCGGCGGTGCCGATTGGGTGGCGGAGTCGTCGCTCCGCGGCCACGGGGCGGGGCCAGACCACGCCCCCGCCTCCCTCCGCCCGCCCCCCCGCCCGCGGAGTGGGGCCGCACACGCGGCTGCTCCCCACTCCGGCCCGCCCAACCGCCGCCGCCGCCTCGTCCGTCTGTCCGTCCGTCCGTCCGTCCGGCGGTCCGGCGGTGCGTGTGTGCGTCCGAGGTGCCGCGGGCGCGGGTGCCCTGAGCCCCCGGCCCATGGCCGTTCAGTAGACACGCCTGACAGGGCTCCTTCCGAGAGTGCCGGCCCAAGCAGCAGACTCGGCGGCGGCGGCGGCGGCGGCGGCGCGGGGCCCACGGGCCTCCCGGGCGGCCGGCCGGGCGTGCGTGCGTGCGTGGGTGCCAGAGAGTGCGGGAAGCCCCCCGGAGGCCATGGGTTTGGCCCAGGAGGCGGCAGCGGCGCGCCGGGACCCCGAGCCAATCTCCGGGCCGGGCCGCCGCCGGGCCAGCCAGCAGGGCTGCGGCTGTCGCGGGGGCCCGGCTTCGGCGGGCGCCGGGAGCAGCTGCCGCCTCTTTCTGGCTTTCTTCGCGCTGTCGCTGGCCCTCCACCTGCTGACGCTCTGCTGCTACCTGGAGCTGCGCTCCGAGCTGCGGCGAGAGCTAGCAGCCGAGGCCCGCCGCGCCCCCGCCCCCGCCGGGCCGCCCCCCGGACCCCTCGATACTACCGTTGATGCCTCCCGGGACGCCTTGGCCTCCCGCCGCCGTCGCCAACGCGGGCAGCTGCCACCTCAACTCCAGCAGCAGCAGCTGCTGCCACCGCCCGAACCCGAGTCCAGGGACACGCCGCTTCTCCCCGGCCCCGCGGACCCGCAGCAGGTGAGTCACCCCTCCTGCTGGACGGCCCAAGGAGGGTACACCTGCTTCCCTGTCCTACTGATCTGTCACACTCTGCCACAGCAATCGGGCGTGTAACAAAGTCACTAACGGGCAAAAGTCATTCAGTTTGTAACTCACTAAGTCAGTCACAAAGTAACTGGCAAAGTTGGTCACGAAGTAACTGGCAAAGTTGGTCACAAAGTAACTGACAAAGTAACTCGCTAAGACAGTCACAGAGGACCTGGGAAAGAAATTCACTGTTTTAGTTAGAGTACCTGGCAAAGTAACTAAGTCAGTTACAAAGTAACTGGCAAACTCATTAAGCCCATCACCAAGCAATGGCAAAATCATTGAACGAAGCAGGGAGTGGAGGCAGGCCCCTTGGAGGGACTGGTCAGCTTCATGCCTCAGGGTAACTACAAGCTCTTAGCAGCTCCAAGGCTGCCAGTGGAAGCCAGCTGCCAACAGCTCAAGTGAGTGCTGTGTGCCCCAGGGAAGTAACTTTTTAACCAACTCCATGTCAGACCATGTGAGATGATTTGGTTTTTACCTGCAATTTGAGATCCATACCAGCTGGGTCATTCCTTGGGAAGGGCTTACTACCTCTAAGCTATTTAAAAAGTCTGGGGAAACACTCCCCTTCCACCTTGTTGCATGTTGCCTCTGTCCATGGGGGCTGAGGAATGGGGGGGGGGGGAGTGTCCAGTAGCCACATGCTAAAGAAATGAGATCTCCCCAGAGGAGCCAGAGGCAGCCTAACAAGAGACTGTATTATGTGTATATGAACTTTCTGGTGGTTTGGTTTGAATCGGTCAACTTTTAAGCTTACTTTTTTCTCCTCTCTCATAGTTAACTCTTTGAGGGTATATTGAGGGCCATTCTGTTGAGTTTGAATTGTTTGTAAAATGTAATAAATGCTCTGAAACAGACTTCTGACTTGATCACAGAACAGTCATATGTTTTTATCGCTTGGGTAGAAGAGGGCAAGTGGGGTCAATCAGGTGCTTGAAGGCCAAGGGTGACCCTGGCATTCTCTCTGAAATATAAGAACTCAGTACCTTACTGTCAAGGGTGAAGGTGGGCATGCATTCATTGGCTGTCGAGTTGGGCATTACTATGGAGGATAAGTGAATAATGCTGAAGCTTTAAGACTGAAACTTTCTCTAGTCTAGATTGTAAAGTTGCTTTGAGGGTTTTCTTGCTTTGTTTAGCAGGTTCCAGACCTATGGAAGGGCTGACCAAAGAAGAAATAGGCAAAGTGAGCTTCCTAAGCTTGAAACTACACTCTGTAGCAAAATGATAATTAACAGAGATTTTGGCTCCTTTAAATAACTTTCTCCTCATCTCTTCAACCTTCCCCTCTCTCCCCCCAGTAGAAATACTTTGCAATTGAACCCTAATGGAAAGGTAAAGGAATTCAGTATCCTTTTTACATTCAATATATAGATAGTCCCATGTTTATGACTATTGATTAACAGACCATCTGGATCTCTGGGACTTTTGTTCTTGGGGGAAGGAGGCAAGGACTGATGGGTTTTGAGGCACCTATTCTAGAGCCTTTCATACCATCTGCCTAAGTTTTAAACCTCTACCTTCCTATTAGTCCTGAAACTATACTGTTTTTCTTATTGCATTTGGGCTGTAGACACAAGCACACTAGTATCTTATCTTTCTCCTGAGTAAGCCAGAGTGCCCCAGTCGGGGTTGGAGAGAAGATCTTGTTATCCAGACTGATTTCAACTTCATCTTCCCTATTTTCTTTGAATCTTTGAAGCTTTCAGGAAAACTCAGGCAGTTTTAAAAGTGACTTTAGCTTAGGTTAACTTCTGTATATCTTGAAAGCAATGTTTTGAGTCTTCTTTAGTGAGTGTCCAAACTGAGTCATTTCCAATCAAATGGCTCCTATGGAGTTCTAGTGCTCTAGGGCATCCTCTGCTGGCTGGGCTGGGATATAGAATTATAGTATATACTGACAGATATGGGTTCATAAATAGGGAAGTAAACCCCTTTTTGGGTTCTGGACACGTAGGTCAGATTTTCATATTTTATTTTTCAAGGCAAACAGTTGCTGTGGCAGCAGTGGCTCTTGGGTGGAGAGAGATGAGAAATGTCACAGGTCATACTCTTCATGAAACCATCTGTATGTAGCAAAGCCAAATAAATGGGGGAGAAATGCCTGGAAAATCTCATGAGGACATGAATGGGCTGAATGGTGTCAAGCTAGCTACTGCATAGAATAGGATCATATATTTAGTCAGCATAGGCTTAGAGCTAGAAGAGACCCCCTCATTTTACAGAGGAAGAAACTGAAACTCAGAGAGAGTAATTGACTTGCCTAAAGTCTCACAGGTTATTCAAACTCAGATCCTGTGACTCCAAATCCAAAACCTTTTCCCTAACAACATACTTTCAAACTCTATATAGGATGATTGCCTCTAAGTTCTTGGCTGCAACCCAGGCTTTAGGAGCTGTTGTAGGCTGTTATCTGAAGCTCCTGGCCCAGTGTCCTGCTGGGCCCCAAAGGCCAAGAATACAGGCAGTGAGGGGAAAGCAGGAAACACGATCTTCCCCTGGTACAAAACTAGGGAGAGGGGGAGGGTACCACACAGGTGCTTCTGGTGGTTAATGCTCTTCCAGTAAGACACAAAGCTGGAGATGTTCCCAAAGAACATGACTAAATGGCTGGGGCCTAGGAGAGGTTGGAGAATTTTTAGTATGATGAGAGACTACAGTGCCAAAGCCACTTGAATTCTGAATGATCACGGCTCAGAGGAAACATGATTAGCTTTGAACTCATGCATCATGTAAGATGAGAAGTAGCTTGCTGGGACTCAGGTTAGCTTGTAGGCCAAATGTCTGGGAGTTCTCTTTTGAGTGTCAGGGAGTTTTACCTTTAGCCTCTCATTCCCCCAAGAGATGGGATAGATAGATATGGGAAGGAGAAGTATGTAGAAAGCTTGGATGTATGACGGCTATCTGGCAAAGAATTTCAGGAAGTAGGGGTAGTAAGGGGCATGTTTCTTATCTTCGCACATGATAAGCCTAGGTTTTCTTACAAAATGTCCCTTGATTGCAACTGCTGGACAAAATGCTGGGCTAGGTGGCCCCTTGGTCTGGTCCAATATGGTACCGCCTATCTATCTCCCTTAAGTTTGGTGAATCAGTTAATAAGTACTTATTAAATACCTACTATGTGCCAGGTATGATGCTAAAAGGTGGAGGTACAAAGAAAGACAAAAGATAGCCCTGTTCCTAGAGGAGTTCACAGTCAAAAGGTATAGGTAACATATTAACAACTATATACAAACAAGCTATATGTGATATAAATAGGAAATAGTCACCAGAAGGAAGACATTTGAATGAAGAGGGATTGGGAAAGGTTTCCTGTAGAAAGAAGAATTTTAGTTGGGCCATGAAGGCACCTGGGAAGCCGGGAAGCAGAGATGAGGAGGGGAGGGCATTCCAGGCATGGGGGATGGTGTAATGCCATGCACAGCAGCTTTCCAGAAGAATGCTACTGTGAACAGCTTTTAAGATTCTGATCACACAGTATAGTGAACACTATTTATTCATAACAAATCAAAGCAAAACATTCACAGAAAATCAAGGTACAACATTCACAATATTACAGCTTATCACAGATCACAATATAGTATTCACAACAGCTTATCATCAAAATGGCCACACAGTTTTCACCAAAGTGGTCACAATATTTAGAACAAAGAACAATCATCTCAAAGTACAACAGTCTAAGTCTTCCACTCTTGGGGCACACTAGGTTAACTCAATCAGTCACTTATTCAGCAGTTGATTACTAAGTATCATTAATCACTAAGTACAATCATTAGAAAATACACAAACCCTCCACCCCTAGGTCACTAGTAAACTAGAATTTCATCATTACTCAGTACCCAAGGAGAGGTCTTTTCATCTTGACTTGGGGCTGGTTCTCAGATTCCTTGGATCCCCTTCCATGGTCCCAGATTCTACCTGGATTCACCAGATTGTCAGCTGGGTTCAATGGCAGACGGCTCCCAGTTCCTTGTCCAGCTCTTTGGGTAGGTCCTGCTCCACACTGAAGTTCACAGGGTCCAGTCCATCTCAAGTCCTTCACAATTTCTACTCCTGGGAATTCAGGGCTCAACCAAGCCACAAACAGACAAAGTCCCTGCATTCCAGTCATGCTTCCTCAGTCTTCTGAAGCTCTTTCAAAAATCAGAATCACTTTTTCCCACCTGGGGGGGAGGGGTTTCCTAGCCCCCTGGGCTCCTGGGTTCATGGGCTCCTCTTCAGCCTTCTCCTGGAAGCTGCTTCTGCCTCCACAGAGCTCCAAGAAATTCTGACTGTGCCTCTCTGGGCCTTTTCTTATATACACAGCCTTAGCTACTTCCGGTTTCATCCAACCCCTTCCTATTACAGCAGCAACAGGAGATAGGAGTTCATACCTTCTGCTTCCCCAACAGAGGCTTGATCAATTACCAAGTGCTAAGTACCTGATGCCTTTGCCAACACAAAGGGATCTTCCAATTCAAATGACATTACCATTACAGATGGTGACAGCTAGTGAAAATGCCCAGTCAGGAGATGGAGAGTCTTGGTGGTGGAACAGCCAGGAGGTCAGTGTCACTGAATGGAAGAGTATTTATCAGAGAGTAAAGTGTAAGAAAACTGGGAAGGTAGGAGGGGGCAGGTGGTGAAGGGTTTTGAATACCAAACAGCATTTTGTTTTTGATTCTGGAGGCAATGGGGAGCACAATATTGGAGGCAATATTGAGTGGGGGGGGGGGTTACGTGGTCAGACCTGAGCTTTAGGGAGATCACTTTGATAGCTGAGTGGAGGGTGGATTGGAGTGGGGAGAGCCTGGAGGTAGGCAGACCCCCCCCCCCCCCATGAGCAGTGGTGCAGGTGTGAGGTGATGAGGGCCTGCATCAGGGTGGGGGCATTGCTAGAGGAGAGATTTGGCAACAGCTTGGATGGGGGATGGGAATGAGAGGTAGTGAGGAGTCCAGGACACCTCCTAGGTTGGGAGCCCTCTACAGTAATAGGGAGGTCAGTGGTGTTAGGGGGAAAGATAATGAGGTCAGTTTTGGATATCTGGTTGGAGATGTCTGGTCAGATAATTCAGTGAAAGCACGGCAAACTAGGCCACTAACTGACTGGGGCTCCTTGCTTAAGAATTTCTACTGAAGTGCTTTCTTATAGGAGCAATTCCAGAGTCCTCAGTGTGACATTGAAGGCTTCTGATCCATTGGCGCCATCTTGCCCCTTCAACCTTATAGTTAGGTCAGTAGTACCCCTATGACACACAGCCCATTTAGCTTCCAAGTGACTTTTTTTCTTGTATCCACCATGTGGGAGGCAACATGGTGTACTGGACAGAGAGCCATCCTCGAAGCCAGAAGGATCTGGGGTCAAGACCCCCTGTGACATAAGCTGGCTCTGAGACCCTGGGCAAGTCATCCCAAATTCTTACTGCTCCAGGCAGTTCTCTAAGACTGGGAAGTTTCTGACAAGGTGCTGCCCTACATTCACAGAGGAAGATTTCTGTGCCAATACAAGGTGGTACCACTGTGTAAAGAGGACTGGATGTGAAGGTGAGAAGGCATGAGTTCAAATCCAAACTCAGACACTTACTAGCTGTGTGTCCTTGACCAAGTCATTTAACTGCTGTCTACCTCAGTTTTCTATCTGTAAAACGAGGATAATAATATCACCTACCTCCCAGGATTATTGTGAGGATAAAATAAAATGCTTGGAAAACTTGAAAGTACCATATCAATGCTAGCTCTTGTCATTATCATCACCATCATTGTTATTGTTAGGTGATGGAGTGGGGAATTGATTGTTGAAATGGGAGTCAGAAAAACTGGCATTCAAATCCTACCTTCGATGATGGCAAATCACTGAAGCCCTTGGGACTTGGATCCCCCCTCTAAATCTAGTTTCCTGAATTGTCAATGGGTTGAGTTTCATTTTGGGAGAGGGAGTTGCTACCAAAGCACTCATTACCAGGCACTTCTCTGTGCCAGGCCTCTGTTTCCTGGACTCCTTCCTACCTGGGCAATTGCTATCTTTATTTATGCTTGTATTGTGTTGAGCTTAGCACAGTGTTTGTGGACTGAATACTGACTGAATATTGTTTGGAGTTGTGTTCACTTCAGCTCAGGGCTTTGTTTTCCTTAGCTCTGGCCGAGATATTTCTCCATTTATTCATTTAGCACAGTTGGAATGTCTGTTCTGTACAAGGAGCTATGGGGGAAGCCAAGGACCAGCCACCTCAAATTACTGCCCTCAGAGGTCTTATAATGGATTTTTATCTCTCCTGGATCTATTTTCCAGGTCAGTGGTTTTCCCAATGAGATATTTCACTTTGCCTTCTATTTTTTTCATACGTTTGGATCTGTTTTATAGTACTTTGATTTCTTCTAAAGTCATTAGTTTCCATTTGCTCCAATCTAATTTTGAAGGAATCATTCTCTTCAATGAGCCTTTGAAATTCCTTTTCCATCTGACCAATTCTGCTTTTTAAGGCATTCTTCTATTTTTTAAGGTATTATTTTCTTCAGTCAGGTTGTTGACTCGTTTTTCATGATTTTCTTGTGTCATTCTCATTCTCTTCCCAATTTTTCTCTACTTCTCTTACTAGATTTTCAAAATCCTTCTTGAGTTTCTCCATGGCCTGTGACCAGCTCATATTTTTCTTGGAGGCTTTTGATGCAGAAGTTTTGACTTTGTTGTCTTCTTCTGGTCCTATGTTTTGATCCTCTTTGTCCCCAAAAAATGATCCTATAGTCTGATTTCTCTTCCTCTGTTTGCTCATCTTGCCAGCCAAATACTTGACTTTTGAACTCTTTGCCACAATAGAACTCTGCCTCCAGAGTAGAGAGTATTGTGTCCCAAATTTCGGGGGTTTTGTGTAGCTGTTGTCAGAGCTGTGAGGAGGACTTTCTCTCCACAGCCTCAACAAGCTCTGCCACACCAGCACTCCTCACCCCAGGACTATCACCCAAGACTGCAACCCAGATCCAAGCAGGGCAAAGCAGGAGAATCCTGCCTTAGCGCCAGCAGAGAGATTCCCGAAAATGCTCTCTGATCAGTCACTTGGTCCCCCTATGATCTGTAGGCCTGGAGCCAGAAGCAGCAGCAGCAGCGCGCTGTCACCTCCATCACCCTGGGAACAGGGGCCAGACCGCGCTCTTCTCTCACCCAGGATCAACAGGGCTCCACACTGACCTTTTACTTTCTCTTTGGCATTTATGGGTTGAGAAGTCTAGAAACTGCCACAGCTGCCAGTGATTCACTCCCCTGAAGTCTGCTCCAGCCAGTCTGTGCCGCTGGTCTGAGCCACCACATGTCTGGGCCAGTGTGGCTCAAATGGGACTGCACTCTGCCCTGAGCCCTGTGTGATGGACCCTTCCTGTCAGCCTGCTGGGCTGTCTTCAGTGGGAGATTTGTTTCTCCCTGTCACTTTGTGGCTCCTGTAGCTATAAAGTTTGTTTAGAGTCATGTTTCTTTTTTTTTTTTTAAAGCAATTGGGGTTAAGTAACTTGCTCAAAGTTACAGGGCAAGTTATTTCTGGGTGTGGTGCTAAGTATCAGAGCCTGGATTCGACCCCAGGTCATCCCTACTCTGGGGCCGGTGCTCTTACTCGCTGTGCTACCTGGCTGCCCCTAGAGTCATGTTTCATAGACATTGGAGGTGGTTGGAGCAGGAGCTCAAGCAAGTTACTGCTTTTACTCTCCCATAGAATTGATTTTCTTAAGGTGCACATCTGACGATGTCATCCCCCTTCTCTATAAATTCTAGTAGCTCCCCTAGGGCCTCTGGGATCAAATAGAAAATCCTTTGCTTGTCATTCAAGGCCCTTGATAATCTAGCCCCTCTCTCCAGCACTTCTGCAGTCTTCTTATATCCCTTCCTCCCATCACGTACTCTGTGGTCCAGTGACACTGACCTCTTTGCTTCATCTCCTGTCTCCAGGCTTTTGCACTGACCTGGCTGCCTTGAATGCTCTACTTCCTTCATTTTTCAGCCAACATCCCACCTTCTACAGGTAACCTTTCCCAATACCTCAATGCTAATTGTTTCTTTTAAAAAAATTATCTCCCATTTATCCTGTCCAAATCTCATTTGTACATACTTGTTTGCATGTTGTCCCTCCACCTTAGACTGTGGGCCCACAGTTCCAGGTTCTCACCTGGTCTGCAGGGATGTCATGAGGCAAGTTCCCACCACACTGGGAGGACACAGACTGGAAGGGCTCAGGATGAAGAGGCCTGCTCTGATCTGTAGCCCTGGAAGGAATGCCCATATACATGAGATCATGGCTATCCATGAGATCAAGGCCATTTGGGAATTTGAGTGAGCCAGGACAGCAAGTGATTAACTGGAAAAACAGCTTAAATGTGTGGGCTTGTCCAGCAGGAGAGCATCTTCTAAAGGGCTGGGCAACTCCTGGGCGTATGGAGCCTTTTATGTGGATGTGAGAGGAAGATGTGTGTGGAGAGGCACATAGAGCTCCCTACAAACACTCTGTAGTCCTTGGCTAGGGCTGAAAACCAAACTGATTTGTTTATTTGTTTCAAGCTGTGTGTGGGAGTGCTCTCCTCTATGGTAGAGTGGGCTCAGGCTCCACCTCCTCCTCCTTTTTTCTTCTTTTTCTCCCCAGGATGTTGGATTCAAGAGCATTGTTTCTAGGAGAGAAAGCTGGGCATGAGTGAGGGAGGAGAAACTTAGCTGGTGGCCATGGCAAAGAGACTCTACAAGCTCCTTCCTAGCCAAGCTTTTCTTTGTTGTCTTTATTGGTATTTTTTGTTTTTATCCTGCCTATATTTCCCCCTGTATCCTTCTGCCTTCCCAGGTGGAGAGTGCTAGAAAAATAAGGGAAAATCAGCAAAATTGATGAGGGTGCTGATAACACATACACTGTTTTTCATATCTCTTCTTTGGGGCCACACTTGTTCTTTGTAATTTTGTGGCGTTCACTCTTTAAAATTTTTTTTTAAATTTCATTAAATATTTCCCAATCACATTTTAAAATATTTTTTCACATTCATTGTCAAAAATGGTGAGTTTGAAATTCTCTTCTTTCCTTCCACTCCTCCTCCACCCCTTGAGAAGGTGAGCAATGTGATATTGCTTATACATAGTAGCCACGTGCACTATTCAGTCTTGATTGTTTTGTGGTCAGTCATTGTGTAGATCGCCTCTGCTTACTTCATTCTGTATCAGTTCTTGAAGATCTTCCCAAGTTTCTTTGTCTCCATCATATTGGCCATTTCTTGGAGCACAGTAAGATTCATTTACCTTCACTTCCCACAGTATGTTTAGCCCTTTCCTGATCTTCTTTGTTTCCAGTTTTTTGCTACCACCAAAAAGTGCTGCTCTGAATATTTGGGCACATCTGGGGACTTGCCACTGACTTCCTGGAGGTATATGCCTAGTATTGGAATCTCTGGGTCAAAGGATAGGGAAGTTTTAGACACTGTCTTTGCATATTTCCCAATTCATTTCCAGAATCATAGCCAAAGAGCAGTCTACACTTATTATGTTTACTTCTCTCAGTCTTCCCTGCTTTGCAATCCAGCATCCGACCTCATCACTCAGAAATGCTTCTTTCCCAAGTCACCCATAATCTCTTAATGGCTAAGCTGATCTTTTCTAAGTCTTCATCCTTCTCTCTCTCTTTTTTTAAAGCAATTGGGGTTAAGTAACTTGCTCAAGGTTACACAGCCAGGTGTTTCTGGGTGGGTGCTAAGTGTCTGAGCCTGGATTCGATCCCTCAGGTCATCCCGACACTGGGGCCAATGCTCTTACTCGCTGAGCCACCTGGCCGCCCCTAAGCAATTGGGGTTAAGTAACTTGCTCAAGGTTACATGGCCAGTTATTTCTGGGTGTGGTGCTGAGTATCTGAGCCCAGATTTGATCCCCAGGTCATCCCAACACTGGAGCTGGTGCTCTTACTTGCTGAGCCACATGGCCATCCCAGTCTTTATCCTTCTTGACTTCTTTGTAGCATTTGACACTGTTGATCACTCCTCCTAGATACCAGGTTCTGTTCTCTGAGTTTTTGTGATACTTCTCTCTCTTGGTTCTCTTCCTACCTGTCTCACTTCTCCTTCTCCTTCTCTGGCTGGTTTGTCATTCATATTATGCCTTCTCACTGTGTGGGTCCCCTAAGGCCTGGTCCTGGCTACATTCTTTTCTCTCTCTCCATTCTCTCACTTGGTGACTTCATTGCCTCCTGCTGGTTCAGTGATCATTTCTGGGCAAGTGCCTCCCAGATGGAAATATCCAGGTTCAGTCTCCTGCCTGGGCTTTAGTGCTTAGTCACTCAGTAACCTCTTGGACAACTCAAGCTGAATGTCCTCTAGGCATCTCAGACTCAGAAGAGAACTCAGGTGAAACAGGCCTGAAATGAGGGGGTGGCTTCATGAGTAGAGAACAGTGCCACATGGGAGAGACTGAGATAGAAACTGTAGAATTTGGCAACTGTTTGGCTGTGTGGGATACAGGAGAGAGGGATCCCAAGGATAATGCCCTTGACAGAAGTGGTGTGACATGTGCTGCTGCCTCGACTGCCTTCTGATGCTGGAAAATCCCTCCACTCCTGTAGTCCCTTCCTCTGATTGGTCAACTTTTCCTGGCACCACTATTTGGGGAAAAAATACCAATTAGGAGGCCATCTTCCAGGAAAGAGTGTCTTACTTTGGGTCTTTCACCTTTCCTTTGTCCACATTTGCTGCCTATATGACCCAATGACCTTGGCCTAGCCACTCGTTTCCTGTTTTTCCTTTTAAAAAAATTAAATGCTAGTTTTCCCAATTATCAAGCATTTCCCTTTTCTCCTTCCTCCTGACCTCCGTGGGAAAAAGGGGAAACTAGATCCTTCTCACAAGTACGCAGGCAGTCATGCCGAGCCACTTCCCATATTGGGCATGTCCGTCACCTGTTGGTCAGGAGATGGTGTAGCATTGGTCTTCTGGAACCATGGCTGATCATGGCTTTAATCAGACTTCTGAAGTCCTCAAAATTGTTCCTTTTTGCAGTGTTGTTCACATAGTGTAAATTGGTCTCTTGTTTCTTCTTTTTTTACTCTGCATCAGTTTGTAGATTTTCCCAGGTTTCTCTAAAACCGTATCTTTCATAACTTTGTATAATACAGTAGTATTCCATTATAGTCATGTAACATCATTTGTTTAGCCATTCTGCATTTGACAGCCACTCCCTTGGTTTTCAGTTTTTTGTGGCTGCTGTTTTCATATATCTTATATTTGTATACATTGGGCCTTTTCTTCTTTCTTTGGTTTCTTTGGGTTATAACCTGTGGATCCAAACAGAAAAGTCAGACAGCCCCTTCCTTTGAGGGGCTCCCACACTCAGAGAAGGTTTCAGCCACAAATTCGTTGAAAGTAAAGGTCCCATGGTCCTCAGGGAGGAGCAGCCAAGCAAGTGCTCAGGCCTCTTCTTTAAGGTAATTTCCACTGATAAAATGCCAAGTTTTTTGATATGGAGCCATTGGAGAGGGCCAAGGATTTGGTGGCCTCTTCCCAGGGTGGGAAGTGCAGTGATGACTCCAGAGGCTGGGCTAGAAGCAGGGAAGGTGGTTTAGGAGGCAGGGCACAGAACCCTGCAACATTGGTCATTCTTCATTTTTTCCAACTTTGCCAGTTCTGACATGGACCTCCAGGGTGATGTCTCTGTTAGTGATTTGGAGCTATTTTTTTCATGTGACTGAAGATAGCTTGGGTTTCCTCAATATGGATGGTGATCCCTGGTCAGAGCTGCTCTAGTGAGTCTGTGGTCTGGGAGAGGGGGGGCGCCTGGGGATGCTCTGTGTTCAACTCTGAGGTTTTCTGACAAAGTAGCTACTTTGTGGAAAAAACAAAGGCAAAGCCCCTGGCGAGGAGCACAGGTGGAGGAGTGGGGGAGATCACTCCTTGGCACTGGTGAGCCTTTGGGGCCCCTTCACCGCCTGCCTGACACTGGTCACAGGGACAAATGGCAAACTCTCCGGACTGAGGAAGGAGGACAGAGCAGCATGATTTCAAGCCTAGGGAGCATTGATCTCAGCTTTTCTTTATGTAGCTGGTGTTTCAACAGTGAGACATATTTGAAATCAAAGGACCATGGGATTTAGGGCTAGAAAGGACCCCAGAAACCTTCTCGTCCAGTCTCCTTTTCTAAAGGTCTTAGCCAGAGGCCTTAGGATTTCTCTTTAAAGTGAGGAGCTCCCACTCTCTTGTTCTTCCAACTCTGGGTCACCTCGGTAAGGAAGGCAGGGAGCAGCAAGCTGGTCCTTTGGAAGAATGTGAGCCAGTGAACTAGCAGGACAGCTTGAGAGCCTCCCGTTTCCAATCTGTTGGGTCCAGTATAACAGAGAAAGGGAGGCGCAAACAGCCGCCTTCTGGGACAACAGAGCGTTCTGTCCTTCTTTGTTTGGGCTTCTTGCCATTTTGTTGCTTGAGTTCACTTTGTGGCTTCTTCTGCTCCCTTTCCCTCCATTCTTCCTCACTTCATACTAGATGATACTATTTCATGGCATTTTCACACCATTTTGTTTAGCTCTGCTCCCAATCAATGAGCTCACGTTTTGATCCCCCAATTAAAAAAAATATTCTGAACCTAAAAATCAGAAAATAGCAGAACACAAGAAGAGAAAGTACCTGACACTGTGAACTTCCCTGTGCACTACACACTGAAAAGAAAGCTGACGTTCAGAATGATTCTGCTTGTCCGTGTTCCCCTCCAGACTTCCTTCTGTGCATGTTTGAAATTATAAACATAAATCAATCAAAAGAAAGCCCAAAAGCATCCAAGTCCAAAATGGGTTTCTCTTTTTGCACCTTCATTCCATCATCCCTCTGTCATCAGTCCTCTGGAGACACGCTTGGCCATTATGTTGATCAGAATTCTGAAGTCTTTCAAAATTGTTTTTTCTTTATGGTATTGCCATTGTCCGGGTTCTGGTCACTTCACTCTATATTAGTTCGTTCATATTACCCACAATTCTCCAAAATTATCTCATTTTTTTTTCTCTATTTCTTATGGTACAGTGAGGCAGCAATGGATAGAGCACCTGGCCTGGAGTCAGGGAGACATAACTTCAAATCTGACCTCAGACACTAGCTAGCTGTGTGACCCTGGGCAAGTCACTTTAGCCTGCTTGCCTCAGTTTCCTCATCTGTAAAATGAGCTAGAGAAGGGAAATGGCAAAGCACTTAAGTATCTTTGCCATAAAACTCCAAATGGGGCCACGAAGAGTCTGGCACAACTAAAAATGATGCAACAACAACGCCAAGCTGCAATAACACTCCTTTGCATTCATATGCCACACTTTGTTCAGTTATTCCCCCACTTGATTCCCCTTCAGATTCTAGTTCTTTGCTTTTCTTGTCTTTTGCTCTTTTAATCTCTCCCTTGAGGACCAGACACTTTGCTTTGCTTGTGGGTATTCCTCATCTAGCAGCACCCTGCTTCTTATTCCCTTGTTGAGTTGGATGCTTCCCATGTGTTCACCCCTCTTTTGTCCATTCAGATAAATGAGAGTCGTCTGATACCTGGTTCCCTCCATACTCCTTCCTTCATCATATCCCCCCTCCTCCTTGTACACACCTTCCCTTCAGCAGGTGATCAGGGCAGTCTTCCTATCTTTACTGTGTCTTCTGGTTCTACTAGATCTGAACAGCTTTCATTTAGGATTTCTGCAAATAGACTATGCAGGCATTTCTTTTTTTAATCATGAGTGTCTGTGGGTCAAATAATTCTTACATTATTTCTGTTTGCCCTGTCTTCAAGGTCAGTTGTTTTTGACACCAGATATCTCACATTGTCTTCTATTTTTTCAGTCTTTTAATTTTGTTCTAATTTTTCTTGATGTCTCATGAAATCACTGATTTCTGTTTGGTCTAGTTTAGTTTTCAGGAAATTAATAACTTGGGTAAAATTGGCCACTTACTCTTCTAAGCTGTTTGTTTCTCCTTCTAATTCTTTTTTCCATGCTTTTATTTTTTTTTTTATCTCTTGCATCATTTCCTCTAGGTGTTCTTTTAATATTTGTGAAAAATCACATTTCTCCTTGAATTTTCTTGTAGTTGCTATAGACTTGCTCTTTCCTTCTTTTGGGAGATCTATAGTAATTTCTACCATGTTTCCCCAATAATAAGACACTGTCTTATTATTTTTTGGGGGCAGAAAAACACCAGAGGGCTTATTTTCAGGGGAGGGCTTATTTTAATGAACATTGACAGCAATTTTAATAAACAGGTAAATGTGAACAAAAAAAGTACCTTTATTCAATAATGAATTTAATAAAGAACAGGATAACGCGCTCACTGCTGCGGCTCTGATTGGATGCAGCTCAGAGCGTGGCGTGCGTTTCACCCGGGGGGGTAACGGTGCATACAGAGGGTACCGTAATGTAGCATGTAGTGCAGGGGATCACCTTCACTACAGTAGCAATCTCAATAGGGCTTATTTTCGGGGGAGGGCTTATTTTAGAGGAATCTTACACAGTAAGGGGAGGGCTTATTTTCGGGATAGGTCTTATTATCGGGGAAACACGGTAATGCTGGTCAGTGTCTTTGATTTACTCACCTCTTCAGCCCTACTTCCCTGAGTCAGGTCTTTGCACTACAATCAGACTCTGTCCCATTACTGTGCTGTTAGGTGGGGGTGGTCTTGCATTGGGTTCCTGTACTGATCTCTACCTCCTGGGGTTAGGTCTTTGAGGTTCAGTGTAATGGATCATCAGGGTTCTCTTTTTATCTCTGGAGAGAATGTTAGGGAGCTGAGTTGTCCCAGTGTGTGGAGCTGGTTACTCTTGGGGCTCTCTGACTGCCTGGAGTTTTCTTGGGGAAGCTCTCTGTTCTTGCTGCCTCTGGACCCAGGGCCTTGCAGGCTACACTTCTCAGTCCAGATTCTGTCTACACAGTGGCTTTCTGCTTTTTGTTGTTCAGTTCTGAGATTGGAAGAAGTCTCTTACTGTAATTTCTCATTATATTTCTTTATCATTATTTGGTCCGGGTTTCTTTTCCAGAGGAGGTGTGGGCTAGTTGGTCAGCTCATCTTGACAAGAAGTCTTCTTTCCTTCTTCATTCTTGTTACATGACTGCCCCAGCTCCTTGTTCTGGTCATGCATGCCCTTAGGGATCCCATGAAACAGCACAGATGCATTCCTGAAAAAGTCATGCAGAAATTGAATTCTTAAAAATAGCATCAATTATTGTCCACTGGGGTGTGAGGGGGGTGAGAGATGTAATTAACCGCTTACAGGGACCCTGTGGTGAATTCTTTGCAAAGTGGATAACATCCTGCATCATGTCCTATGGATATGAGGTATACCTATAAAGTACTGAGACTTGTTTATATGGTCCTTGGAAATGGGTCTCAGCACTTAGAAACTGTCTTACATCCGTCCCCCTAAGCACACACTCTGGAAGCTAGATGGGTCCCCCCACCCTGAAACCAGGGATCCCCCTCGACAGCTATCATCCAGTGTCCACTTGAGGAGCACCTCCAGTGACGGGGAGCTCACTATCTGATTAGGTGGCTTAGTTTAGTTTTAATTAGCTAGTTCTTCCCTTATGTGGGACCAAAGCTAACCCCTTTTAGAAGCAGGTAGGATAAACCTGACCTGTCTTCCACAACAGAAATCAGAGCCAGGATGCTTAGTCTTTCCTCCTCATCCTCCCCATCTTTCTTCCCCTCCCTTTATTGTGATTTCCCATTAGATGAAGCTAACTACCCATTAGGGGTGGGCAAGGCAAGTATTTCCATTTTAGGAAGCTGGAAACCAAGGCTCTGAAATGCAAACAACACAGGGCTTTGGGCTCCTGGTGTGTTCCCCTAATGTTGCACCTTGTCCTTGATGACTCCTCAGGAAATTCCCTTACACTTGTATTGTGTCATACTGGACTTTCTTGTACTCACCATCTAAGAGAGGGATGAGAGCCCAGGCAATGAACTGGGCCAGTTGAAAGCTGCTGAAGCCATTGCCGAGAGAGAAGAGGACAGGAGGCCATGGGCCATCCTGGGAAAGAGCCCAAAGACCTCATGGTCTGAGCTTCAGAGTTAGGGATGCATTGAAGAGAAAGGGCCATTCTAATGTCAAAGCTGAGCCGCCACAGTCATTACCAACAACTTCCCCAAACCGCGTGGGGCAAAGGCCAAGAAGCTGGCGCGAACTGGAACCAGTGGGAGATTTCAGGCCAGGCTGCCATCCGCTATTAATGTGTTTTTCTTCCTAATCCTCTAAGACTGGAAATTATGGAGAAGGTGCCCGGCTGCACTGGTCGAGAAAATCCTCAGCCCAGAACTTCCTAGACTGAAAACACATGCTTCTGCCTTAAGGAATCAGCTGCCTCAGGGAAGTTCTCGATATTGACAGAAATGGAGAGTAATAAAGCATGTGCTGTGGGGGCACATGGGACTGCAACCCTGCTTCTTTGTCACCTACCTGGGGCAGCTCATTTGTCTCTGTCAGGGTTCTTAACAACCTTTGCTAGAGGGAACCAGGGAGTCAGAGGACCCAGGTTCACAGCTGGCCTCTGAGATAGATAACCTATATTTAACCTCTTCACCCTGGGTAGGTCATTTCCCTCCTGAACCTCAGTTTCCCATCATGACAGGGTTGGACTAGATGACTTCTCATGTCCCTTTCCAGCCCTAGATCAAGGATCTCATGGGTCTGACCCCCTCATGATGCAGAGAGGGGAAGAGGCCCTTGTACAGTGAGCTGCATCCACAATTAAGCCAGAATTCCTTTGCTCTCTCAACACTAACTAAAATGCAACACTTGGCATTTGGACAAAAGATACTTGAAAGGGATGGTTAAATGTTAGCGAGGCCAGAGGGTGTGTGTGTGTGTGTGTGTGTGTGTGTGTGTGTGTGTGTGTGTGTATGTGTTTGTATGTATGCGTGTGTTTGTGTGTATGTATGTGTTTGTGTGTATGTGTATGTTTTTGTGTCTATGTGTTTGTGTGTCTGTGTGACAGAGATGGAGAGACAGAGCCACAGAAAGAAAAAGAGACACAGAGGGAGACCGATAGACACATGTGACTTGGGCTTGCCTATGTGGGATAGCAGTTGAAGAGACCCATACTCTTTCAAACTATTTGGAGGAGAGGCCTGAGCCACGACAGATGGGGTCCTAATGCTTATGAAAGTCTTTTAGGACTGACTGAGTGAGGGCCTCTGGGCCTTAGCTGGGGACCGCATCTATCTGTGACCTGCTAGAGGTCCTGATGATGGACAGTGCTCAGAGACTGGCTGCTCAGGAGAGAGTCGCCCCCACAGAAACTGGGAGTCAGGAAAGAGCATCTCCATGCCTGAGGGGCTTGGGCTGGAGCAGCTCTGATGTTCAAGCCCTGTTCGGAGGGCCCCTTTGTGTCCATTCCACTTTCAGAGAGGTTTTTGGTCCCCAGAATGTTCCTTATGTTAAACTGAAAGCTTCCTCTTTGCAATTCATATTCTTTGTCCCTCTGAGAGCAGACAGTGTCTGAGCCCACTCCCAAATGCTACAATGAGATAATATCTGTAAAGGACTTAGCACAGCATCTGGAACATAGTAGGTGTTTAATAAATGCTCATTCCCTCCCCTTAGCATGAAGTCTGCAGCACACTCAGCACCCCTGTGGCTGTGAGTCACTCTCATTCTTTGGACCTTCATGCCTTCTTCCATTAAGGTGGGGTACACTGGGGGGTCACAAAGGATCCTTTCAACCCAGATAGTTTGTGATCCCTCTGTTCTCTGACGTCCCACAATTTCTTGGGCACACTGGGAACCTGAGGAGTAGGATCCCTCTCATTCCCTTTTTTGAGGTAGGAAACAAGTGAAATTAGAGAGAGAGAAGGAAGGAGGGAGGGAGGGTGTGTGTGTGTGTGTGTGTATGTGTGTGTGTGAGAGAGAGAGAGAGAGAGAGAGAGAGAGAGAGACAGAGAGAGAGAGAAGGAGAGGAGAGAGAGAGGAAGAGAGGAGACAGAGGGAGGGAGGAGAGAGAGAGGGAGGAAGAGGGGAGAGAGAGGAAGAGAGGAAAGAGAGGAAGAGAGAGAGGGGAGAGAGAGAGGGAGGAGAGAGAGGAAGAGAGGAGAGAGAGGAAGAGAGAAAGGAGAGAGAGAGAGGGAGGAGAGAGAGGGAGGAGAGAGAGAGAGGAAGAGAGAGAGGAAGAGGGGAGAGAGAGAGAGGGGAGAGAGGGGGAGGGGAGGGGGGAAAGAGGGAGAGTTCTCAAATTGAAGACCTTAACCCAGGGGTGGGGAGCCTGCAGCCTCCAGGGCACGTATGGCCCTCTAGG
>NW_027187258.1:2291775-2372554 GCF_028583685.1 Petaurus breviceps papuanus | reverse complement strand
CCTAGAGGGCCATACGTGCCCTGGAGGCTGCAGGCTCCCCACCCCTGCCTTAACTCAGTGCTCACTGCTTTAGAGCTAGAGGGAACATGTAAAGCTGTCTAGTTCAGTGCTTTCATTTTACAGAGGGAGGACTTAAGTCTCAAGAGGGAAAGGACTGCTCCTTGGTTACAACAGAGGCAAGCACCTAACCCAATCCTTTGACTCCAGATCCAGTGCTCTTTCCTCTGCATCCCTTGGGAATGAATCCGAGAGAAATTAGCAGCTGGTTTCTTAGCCTTGGCAGTCTCAGAGTTGGTGGCGAGTGGGATTCAAAAGCTCTAATCAAGACCATTCCTGGCTGAATGTAAGAGCCTTCCTTAACTGAAATGTCTGCCCAAGTCTGCCATTGAGGGCCTCTTAAAGAGAAAAAGACAAACTTCCTGTAGCTGCCATGGGCCTCCGAACAGTAAGTGGATATTTGCTCAGTCCGCTTCAGGCTCCTTGAGAGAGGAAAGGAAAAACTCTTGGTTTTTGTCTTTCCCTCTCACGGTGCTTGATTAATTTGGATCAAATGGATTTCAATGGATCCAAAGTCACCTCACTTGAAAGTTTGTGGATATGGGTTTGTGCAACCTTGGGCTGGAAGGGACCTCAGAGGTCAGCTGCTCTGGCTCTGGCCTTGATCCATCTCGGGGAGCATGGTAGCGTTAGTCCATGTTGTCAGTGAAAGCCCACCTTGGCACTGAGGTCAAATTGGCTGCGCCTTCTGCCCACTGGGCCAAACCCAATATGGCTGGCCTCTCTTTCACATAAGATTTCTTGAATTATTGATAGAGTCTGGGAGTTGGAAGAGAACTCAGAGTAGTGTGAAGGACACAAGCAGTTACTGTGACTTGTCCAAGGTCACACACTTTGTTAGAAACAGGGATAGGACTAGAATCGCCAGAGCAGCATCACGTCAATATTCTCGGTGTTGTCAGCCTTTGATATCATGGAGCTGACACGGATTCCCTTCTGTTGCATGCCTGGCAAGCAGTCCCAAGTGGTCAGTCTACTTCCATACCTTTGGGGATGAGGAATCTGCTACCTCTGAGGCAACTTGTTCTGTCTTTGAGATGCATCCTTCTTCCATGGGATAGCCCTTCAAACGTTTGTCAGTCATTTTCTTTTCATTTCTTCTTAATTTATTTTAGTAAGCATTTTATTAAGCACCTACCATTCCCGAGGCATTATAAAGGTAAAAGATGGTCCCTGCTCTCAAGGAGCTTATAATCTATTGGAGAGGTGCAGACAACTGTGTGCAAAGAAGATGCTGAGGGGCTTCTTGCGCAAGATAGGGCTGTAGCTGGGAAAGAAGGCAGCCTGGACACAGATGAGCAGTGGGAGCTTTCAGGTGTTCTGGACTCTGGAGCACACAGACTGGGGCCTGGTGGGGGCAAGTTGTCAAGAGTTTTCAGTGTCCAACAGAGGATTTTAGATTTGAATTCTTGAGGTGATGGGGAGCCACTGGGATTTCTGGAATTGCCAGGGTTGGGGTAAGAGCATGGTGATGACATGGTCAGACTTGTTGGAGAGCTGAGTGCTAGAGTGGGGAGAGATTGTGGCAGGGAGACCAAGCAGCAGGCTAGTTCACTAGTCCAGATGTGAAGTAATGATGGTGGAGGCAGTGGCAGAGGAGAGAAAGGAGCATATTCAAGACACGTTAAGAAGGGAGAAACTCTGGATGTGGGATGGTCAAAAGTGTAAAGAGTCAAGGATGCCAGCTAGACTTTGAGTCTGAAAGGCTTCCCTCAACAGTAACAGAGAAGTTTGTAAAGGGAGAGAGTTTAGGATAGGTAGGGAGCCTGTGACCTCCCTTAGGGGGAAAGAGAATGAGTGCAGTTTTAATATACTGATGACACATCCAGGCTGAAATGTGTAAGAAACTGTTGGAGATGAGAGACTGCAGGTAACGTAGGGCTGGACAAGTTGATCTGAGAATCATCAGCTCAGAGATGGTCATTGAAACCATAGGAGCTGATGACATCACCGTCAATCTGCTGCATGCTTTTGTAGAGTCTGGGAGCTAGGAATGGTTTTTACATTTTACAATACAATAAAGTTTTATTTAAAATTGTAAAAACCATTCTTAGCTCACAGTACAAATACGCAGTGGGCAAAATTCACAGGGGACAGAGCCCTAGGAGACATCCATGGGCATCACCTGGAGAAATATCCAGCCAAGGAAACTGACAGTTCAGACAGAAAGACAGGACCAGTGGAGAGGGAGGGGTGTCCTGAAAACCGAGAGAGGAAAGAATAGCAAGGAAAAGGCTGCAGAGTTGTCAAGGAGAACGAGGAATGACAAAGGGCCATGGGGCTGGGTGATCAGAGATCCTTGGTAATTTGGGAGAGAGCAGTTTCAGTGAAATGATTGGAAAACTGGATTGAAGGGAGATGAAAAGAGCTAGAGGAATGGAAGTAGAGACACTTAGTGTAGATGGACTTCTCAAGGAGTTTAACCACAAAGAGGAGGAGAGAAATGGGACAATAGTATGTGAGGATGAAGGGATCGGGTTGGTGTTTTTTGAGGATGGGGGAGACATGGGCATGTTTGTAAGCAGTAGGGGGCCAGTAGACAAGTATAAGTGAGAGACTGGGGACAATGGAGGGAGCAATCTGCTGGAGAGGATGGGAAGGGATCACTTGGAAAGGAGAAAGGCCACGTCTCCATGGTGGTGGCAGAAGGCATCTGAGAAATACGATGGGCAAGACAGGAGAAGGAGCCACTAATCTCTTCTTCCTGGCTCTTCCCGCTGCCCCCTCTTAAAGAGGCCAACTCTTAAAAGGCCAACTCCTGGGTTTCTTTGGACTTTTATCTGGATTCCCAGCATGCAGTGCAGCACTGGGGCCTCTGTGAACACAGTCTAAGATCAGTCACTTGTTTCTGATAACAATGTCACATTGACTCATTGACCCACTTTCTGTTCATCTTTCCCGCAAACTGGTGTCTAGCCTCTCCTGTCCCATATTTATGTAGTTGGTTTGTTGCATCGCGTAGATGATTCTATTTATGTCTTTCATAGGATATTTGAGCAGATCTGGTCCATCCTTGTAGCCTGTCCCAACTGTTTTTGGATACTGCCTAGAGCTAAATATAGCTGTCACATTAACTTGCCCCTCCAGCTGTGTGTCATCTGTGAGTTTGATACAGATGTTGGCGCTGAAGTCGGCCAAGGGGCACTGGATGTGTCCAAGGGCCCTAGTCCAGTTTGGCTAGAGCATGGTGTACATGGAGGAAAGCCTTGAGTGGCTGCATAGACTCTTCTCAGAAGGTACATTGATATCCTTTCCATGTGTCTTCTAAGAGCTAGGTCAAAAGACTCTTGGTGCCAGAGGGTTTGGGGAGAGAATCCAGGAGAGTTTCATGGAGAAGTTCATACCTGACCTAGATCTTGGGAATACTTCCAACAGTTGGAGATAAGATTTGGCCTGAGGTGGGGGCACACATAGAATGGGAGGAGTGGCAAATAATCTGCATTTTTCTAACCTTTTTTTTTCAGGTTTGCAAAGCACTTTCTTTTCTTGACCCTGGGCAAGTCACTTCCCCCTGTTGGTCTCAGTTTCCTCATCTGTAAAATGAGGTGGAGGAGGAAATGGCAAAGCCCTCCAGTATCTCTGCGAAGAAAACCCCCAGTGGGCTCACGAGGAGTTGGACAGGACTGAAATGACTGAACAACAGCAATGACTTCCTTCCATCAGCCCTGTGATGTATGGGCTGAGTGCTTCTCTTTAACCTCATCTTGGAGGTTCTGAGAGGTTTGTGGACACCCAGCCCTGGAGCTCAGCTTTTCTGGCTCTGCCTCCAACTCCAGTTGATGGAGGTGCCAATAGACCCTCTCTAGTCAGTAGTAGAATAGAAGCTTCTTGAGGGGAGGGACTGTTTCATTTGGTTTTTGTATCCCTCAAACCTAGCACAGCACCTGACACATAGTAGCTTATAGTTGGTTGTAGTAGGTTAAGCTTAATAAATCCTTGTTGGTTTGGACTCAATTAAATAGGTGCCAGCTGGGCCATTAGGCCTTATCCTTTTAAGTTGTGACCAATTCACATCTTGCTCACTGTTGCATCACCAATCCCTCTTTTGCCTTTGTTAGCAGGCCTGAAGCTGTAAGAATCCCAATAGAAAACATCCGTGTACAAAGAGTTCATGGTTCTTGGCTCCTACTTCACGCCTCTGGGCTCTGTGGAACTAGTCCAGGAAATCATTTTAGAATTAACTTTTTCTTAAGACCGCCAACAAGCATGTTGAGCTCTTGTCAGTCTATGCCTATCTTCCAAGAAACAAGATACCATCAGCCTGAACAAAATCTTCATATGAACAGGATCGGCTATTGCAGTCAAGCCATTGGGACTGCCATTCTTTTTTTTTTTTTTTAAAGCAATTGGGGTTAAGTAACTTGCTGAAGATTACACGGCCAGTTATTTCTGGGTGTGATACTAAGTATCAGAGCCCGGATACGATCCCAGGTCATCCCGACACTGGAGCTGGTGCTCTTACTCACTGTGCTACCTGGCCGCCTGGGACTGCCATTCTTAATCTTTGCTTTTAGGACCTTGTGGGTTGGAAAATGTGGCAATGAAATGCTCTCCTACTATGGGCAAGGGCTAGTCCCTGGGGGCTCTGAGCCTTGCTGGAGGAGTCCTTCTCCCTCCCCAATCTGAGGGCCAGGATATGGCTTGAGGTGGCTCCCACAGTACTCCTGCTGGTAGCCTCCTCCTCACTTTCCTGGTTGACTAGCTTAGGTGGTCATTGTGGAGTTGTATGACCTTGGACATGTCACTCTACTCTGCATTTGTTTTCTCATCTGTAAAGTCAAGATAATATTTGCATCAATCCTGCTTCATGGGGTTGTCATGAGAGCTAAGAAACACCAGATAAATGTGAGCATAGTCTCCCCCCTCCAGTTGTATCCCTTATCCCCTTTGGTGGTAAATAGGAGATTGTGGTTGAATCTCTGGGGCTGTGTTTCCAACCAGGGCTTAGGTGGACAAAAAGGTGTTGAAGGGACCAATAACGTTCTAAGAACAAAGACAAATTCACTTTCAGCCTGGCTTCATTTAGGGCTGAGATGAGAACCAAATGTGCAGGCAGCCCCATGCCACTGCTTGCAGTGGACTTGTGGGGTGTTGCTGACGTGCTACGTCCTGTCTCTGCACACAGTAGGGCAGGAACCAAGAAGTGTTGATTTAACTCCTGTGTACTTGGCACTGTGCTTGGTTTTGCTGGGTTATTTTTGTTTTTTGAACAAAGCTGTAAATTGTCAGTGGACAAATGAGAGGGATGTAAAGTATTGCACCAGTGAGGTCTAAGAAACTGAGGTTTGGATGAATAGGCCCGGAGTTTCTCATGCTATCCTTGTGGGAAAGAACGTGGGATGTGGATTTGGAAGCACTGGCCCCAAAGTGAGTCTGTGAGGAGGTAAGAAGGTCTCCAGTGAGTGAAGTGCCCCAGGGTTCTGCCATTGGAAGGAAGGGACCAAGCATTTATTAAGTATGTACTGTGTGTTGGCACTTTGCTAAGTACTTCATTAAGCTTATGTTATTTGACCCTCTTAAGGTGCTAAGATCCCCATTTTACAGGTGAGGAAATTGATCAGTATCTGAAGGTGGCTTGGATTAAAGCACATTTGCTGGGATCACATACACTCGGGTGTCAAGATTAGGCTCGCCAAAGATGGAGGCACATCAGCATATTGGGCCAAATGGAATAAAATGACATTTGGGTTCCCCACCATGGAATCTCTGTGGTACAGGCTGATGGGGGGGAGGGGGCATGGCACCAGCAGTTTGTCTGACAAAGGATTCTTAGGATCCTTAAAGACTGTGAGGTATGATCATCTCAGGCAGTGGTCACTGAGGAGAGAGGCCAGGCCCCCAGAATTCTGGGCTGGCCCCAAGCCCTGCCCAGGCCTGGGACCCTTGGGGCTGCATTTTAGGAAGGCCAGTGGAAAGGCAGCAGGACAGTGACCTGGGTCTGCAGAGGAATCTGTACAGCTGTGCCATGGAACAGGGACTGGCATCATTGGAGACCCCCCGGGGATGCCACAGTGCACAGCTGCCTGAGCCTAGAGGGTTGGGAAGTGAGAGATAGACAGACAGAGAGAGAGACAGAGAGAGAGAGAGAGAGAGAGAGAGAGAGAGAGAGAGAGAGAGAGAGTGTGTGTGTGTGTGTGTGGGTATGTGTGTCTGGGAGATAATTCACTTATGTAGGCACTTATGAAGCCTTCCTTTCTTTCCTTCTTTCTTCTTGTCCCTGGAAAGCAGACCTTGGAGCAGAGGCAGACTAGGCCTTAGCTGGCTTCTCTTGTTGCTCAACATCTGGGGAAACATCTGGCTATTGAGAGCCCCCCCTGCCTCCGACCCCCAATAAGCTTGGTAAACTGCTTTGTACCCTCAAAAATGGCAGACAAATGCAGCCATTTGAATGGACACTCCCTGAGGCCAGGGTATGCTTTGTTCTTGTATATAGGACAGCCTCCTAGATGGCCTTGTGGTGCTAGTGTCTGCCCAGCATAGCTTATGCTGGCCCCTCCCTCCCCTTTCTCAGAAAAGGTTGGAGCCAATGCAAGCCATTCCATGACCCTCTTGCCTTAAGCTCTCTTAGGGTGTGGTGAGGGTGCTGATGGAAAGGACCTTCCCAGCCTTGCACCAGGATCAACTTTACTCCCTGGGACCTTGACCTTCTAGGAAACACATGTTGCTTGCCCCCCCCCCCCCTTCTCTATCCCCACTGGCCCCAGAAAGCTGCATATTTTTGACATGTGGTGAAGGTCTAGCCTCGCTGGCCATAGAGACAGCCTGCCTGGTCCACCTGCCAATGGGAACTCCCAGAGGGGCCACTCAGCAGCATATTTACCAGGGCCTTTTTAAAAGAGCATGGTACTTTTGAGGTCTTTCTTTTGACTTGGAGAAACTGAGGCCTATAAAGGGGAAAGAATTTGCCCAAAGGTCACCATGACCCGGTACCCAAGGTTCCTGACTTTTCATCTGGTTCCCTTTTATTTAATTCACATCATTAGCATTTGATTGTCTTTGAATTCACCTTGGAGAGGGGGCTGGCACAGTGGTTAGTGTTGGGCTTCAAATCCTGCCTAGAATGCTTAACAGTCATGGGCCCCTTTTTCAGCCTCATTTTCCTCATCTGTAAAATGGGCAAACGGTCAAACTCTCAAGATTGCTGGGCCAAAGTTTCTCTCTGCAGTTTTTGTCTGAATGGAGGCTTTCATGAGGGAGAACAGGTGAGTTTCCTGTTGCTAAAGGTCAGTCCCATTCCAGCAGGGCCAGGCTATCCTCCAAAGCCAGGCAGCTGAACTCAGACTGAGTTCCAATTAGCTGTGGTAGGAAGAAAGGTCTTGGAGGTAGGGCTCCTGTTTACACTTTGAGCTCCAGCTGCCAAATATGGAATCTCAGCAGTTGCTGTTCTGGGCTTCATGAATCTTCCATCTAAGGCTTAGCACTTGGCCTTGCTCAGAGGTTCCAGAAGAAGCCAATCCATTTTCATTGAGCCTCATCCAAAGTGCCAAATCATGAAACTGGAAAAGTGGGGAAACTGGAAAAGAGGGGAACAGGGAGCTTTGGGCTATTTTCACAATCTTACCTATACCAAACACAGCTGAGAAGCAGGGAGGGAGCAAAACAACCCCCCAAAACAAAGCCTGTGATTGAAAGCTGTCATGAGTCCATATGCCCATAGTCGTCTGCCTGGCTGCTCCCTCAGAGCCTGCCTTGTCTTTCTGAAGAGGAAACAATGGCCCCAATCCCTGCAGCCTGAGGTCATCTACGGGGGAAAGGCACCCAAACAATCCTCTCTGTTAGTAAGAAAAGGGCAATTTGGCTTCTCCATACTCTTGTTTAGGAAACTAGAGGCATATGTAATGGGCCCCAGGATGTTTGCCCCTCTTCCCTTAGTCCCCCATATCCAATAATTGACAAGTTTTATTCATTCTTATGCCTTAGAAAAGCCATGTGGGGGCGGCCAGGTGGCTCAGCGAGTAAGAGCACCGGCTCGGGCTCAGATACTCAGCACCACACCCAGAAATAACAGGCCGTGTAACCTTGAGCAAGTTACTTAACCCCGATTGCTTAAAAAAAAAAAAGCCATGTGGCCTAGTGGATAGAGCCCTGTACTTGGAGTCAGAAGACCTGCATTTGAATGTGGCCTCTGATCTGTGTGACTCTGGTCAAGTCACTCAGCCTCTCTGTGCTTCAACCTTGTCATGTGACACACAACAATAATAGCTCTTTGCTCTCCAGGTGTTTTGAAGCTTCAGTGAGATGTGCCAGCACAACACAAGCCCCTATTGGCCTCTGTCCCTTCCCATTTCAGTGAACCTAACTGACCCTCCATACCCAACCAAGTGCTTTTGTGTGACATTGGGTAGAGGTTCTCTGAGCCTGACTAACTTCAGTGTGCAGTGCTGGCCTTGGACTCGAAGCATGCATCCAGAAGGGCTGATATCAAACAAATGACTGTCCCCTTCTGGACAGCTGAGGTTTTCCTGAATTCAGCCAGCAGCTGGCCATTCAGAGTGCTAGCAGAGTTGGCTTTCTGGGCATGGCTCCATTTGCAGCATCTCTAAGAGACACACATAGACCAGATGCTGACTGATTGAAAAGCCTCGAGCTCAAAATTGTGTTAGTGTTTATTTGAGAAACAGTGTCCTTTGTTGTGCCTTGCTCCTTTATTGGGTGGATGGAGCCTCGAATTGGATTAGGCACATTAGCTGGAGCTGTGGTCTGGACGAGGCAGTGAGGCAGCGCTCAGGGCGGTGGCGGGGGGAGAGCCCTCGTCTTTCCATCATGCTTTCAAGTTTCAACAGCTATTTCCCACATGTTCCTCACAACTTCTGACATAGGAAATTCCAGTAATTATAACAGTCTATACCTTTCTGCCCTCCTTCCTTCCTTCCTTCCTTCCTTCCTTCCTTCCTTCCTTCCTTCCTCAGCTGAGGAAACTGAACTTTCAAGAGGCTGAATGATTTGTGTGGAGGCCACTTCTCTTCTTTATGCTTAAGTCTCCTTACCTGGGAAAATGAAGGGTGGGATTGGAAGACCCCAAAGGCCTGTCCCTTCCAGCTTATTATGATCCCAGGTATCTAAGGCCCAACTTGAACCTAGGATCTCCTCCCGATTCCATGGCATGTGGCAGGAGGTGGGTCTCCCTTTACTTTCTATCTTACATAGAACTAGAGACAGTATGGCATAGCACCTTGAGGGCTAGCTTTGGAATTGGCCAACTTGGGTTCAAATCCTGCAGCAATTAAACTCAATAATTTAAGGGATCGAGTGTGTAGAAGTGAGAGGGAGTAGGAGCTGGGCAGACCTACTGAATGTGGAACCTTTGCCTCTCCCTGCCTTTAGGTCACTTCTGAAGACCAGACCAGACATGCCAGCTAGGTTGCCATCTTTGTCTTTGGAAGGAGTTTCCATACCTGACACCTAGGGCTCCCTCCAGCAATGACATCACAGGACTTGACCCACCTTCTCCCTGAAGGGCTTTCCTGAGTCATTGAAGGCTTTGTAGTTGGTCTCCTCTCCTATCTGTTGGTTTCATGACTGGCCTCAATAGGGCATTTTCTCACATAGACTCTAGTCTGAAAAGCAGCCTCTTCACATTTGGAAAGGGCTTCCAAGGTCCAACCTGTGCCTTTGAGATGTGACAGCCTCTAATGTCTCTCTGTTATCTGTCTCTGTGGTCCTGCCCCCTTGGGCTAAGCAGGACCAATTTTTTGCATGGCATGGTCTTTCTGATGTTTCTTTTCCAGTCACAGGAGCTGACAAGAATGGCTTTTCACTAGGTCTTTCCATGATGCACCCTCTTCCCCATGGTCTTTTAGTGACTGGCCAGAGGTGAATGCTTGATGGATGTCACTGGATAACAGTGATCAAACTCTTCTAGCTCTGTTTGCCTGGGAAGCAGCCATTGGAGGTGAATTGCATTGTGGCCCAATGGAAAGGACACTGGAATTGGACTCCAAAGATCTAGGTTCAAATGTCATTTCATCCTTTGGACCCTGGTATCCTTTAGCTTAAAAAGAGATACTGATGATCGTGCCCTGAGGTGGTGTGGCACAGCGCCCCAAGGCGGGAGCATGTTACGTGGGGGTGTCCCGGCACAGCGCATTGAGAGCAAGGCTCCAAGTCAAGATCATCTGAGTTCAAGTCGTACCTGACTGTGCTGCTGCATTTCCTTGTACCCCTGGCAATTCTCAAAGACTAGATGTTCCCAATTCATTTGGACTGGATGGGAGTTTCCACACTGGAACTGCCTACACTGAAGAAATCATAGGCCTAGATGCCCCCAATGCAGCCCTCCCAAGGGCAGCGTTCGGAGCGTGTCTCATCCAATGCAACTATTTTTTTTCTTGAATAATTGTATCCTCTTGTTGTCACTAAACAAAGTCTATTCCATCTCAGTTTTCTGCAGTCTTCCTCCCCAAGTGACCTGGAAATCTTGGTCACATTTGATAAAAAGAAGTCACATTTCTTTGGCGCTTTAAGCCACACATATTGTTTCACTTGAGCCTTAAAGCAGTCCTGTCTATGAGGTTCAGCCGGTTCAGTGACTCACCCATAGCTCACTAGTGTCTTAGACAGGATTTGAATTCAAGGCTTCCTGCCTCTATCCTCCCATTCATGTTTCTTATCACACATCCTAGTTGCATGGTACCTTTGGAGTTGGGGGAAGATTGTTTGAAATGATTCGGAAGTCATTTTTTGTCCAAACAATGCAGGGTGACTGATAGGATTAAGGTTCTAAGACATCGGCTAGCTCAGTAACCATTTGTTGGAGGTCTGGAATAACTGCCAATATCTGTTCAGAGCTGGGATTCATTGTGGCTGACCGTCTGGAGGAGGGCAATGGCTGCAGTGCCCATCTCAGCGCTGAGCTTTTTACACTAGTGTGGTTGCCTGTGTAAATTTGCCCTCTATTCCTTTCATTTTTGATTCCCCTTTTTCAAAATCAAGCACCTTTTCTTAGTGCTTTTATTCTGCTTTTACAAGTATCCCTTCCCAATCCCCCTCCTCCACTTGACACAGAAAAACAATGAAGGGAAGCAAAGGGCCTTGTCACCCATGTCTGATGGCTTCATCATTAGTCTGGAATCGACATGGGCCATTGAAATAGAACCTGACATTGAGGAGCATGGAGACTTTTCCAAGGCCACAGTGGAAGTGAGAGAGCCAAGATTTGAACCCAGCTCCTCTGCCCTGAAATCATTCCTCTTTCCACTGTCTATTCACCCATGTAGAGACAAGAGTGTTTTTATCCTATGCCCCAGTGTGTACCAGAGTTGCAGATCACAAATCAGTGATTGGCTGGGGAGCCAGGTGGTCTTACCAGGAAAGGGGACATCAGGTTTGAGAAAATGCTTCATTTAGATATCAGGTTCTAATAGCCTGGCTGGGCTGATAAAGGGAGCTAAGCATGCTAGGGTGCCCAGAGTTAGAGGGACCTCATTTAGCAGGTAGGGAAATGCAGGCCTACCCAGCTCATCTTTTAGTACCTTGACTCAAAAGCATATTTTTCTGCCTTCACAGCTCTTGGGTTGTCAGGACAAACTTAAGAGATGAACTGTCGGGAAATAGATTTGTTTTGAAGCCTGAAGTTGACATCTTCCAGCTTTGTCTGCCTATCTTCGTCTGAAGACTCCATCAGAAGCACAGGCCTTGCCAGAAGGCCATCTGGTGGAGTGATGGTGGCACGATAGAGATCTGAGACAAGTGTCTATGCCCTTGTGTGAATCCTTCCTGAAGGGTTGCCCACCATATGGGCAGCCTTCCTCAGGGGCTCTCGGTTCCATGCTTGGGTTGGTCAGCTCTTCTTTCCCATGACCTGCTGCACCCACCATGTTCCATTCAGTCTTCCAAATGACCATGAGGCCACTGGGGGCAGCAGAGTGCACAGTGTTGGGCCTGAAGTTAGGGAGACCTGAGTTCCAGTCTTGTCTCAGATGATTACCACTACGGTGGCCCCAGGCAGGCCTCTTCAGCTCTCTGAGATCCAGCTTCCTCACTTATAAAGAGGGAAGAACAATAGCACCCACTTCACAGGGTTGTTGTGGGAATCAAGTGAGATGAGGCAGAGCGGGGAGAGGGTGTGTCAGGCACAAGAAATGGTAAGGGCACCAGCATCCCTGGATCATGGTAACTGGCAGAGCTGGGTCTGAATGAAGGTTCCCTGATTCCAAACTCATTGCTCTTTCTCCTACACTGTGCTATAGTTCAGAGTTCATCTTGTCAACCTGTACCTGAACCAAGATACCATGAGCAGAATGCCCAGGCTTTTGCTGGAAGCCACCCAGTGGTGGAGTAGCCAGATGACTGGGTCTGACTTTTTCTGGATATCTCCATCAGGATTTGGGCTGGTGCACTGTCGTTATCTGTTTAGAGCAGGGCCCCACTATACTGCTTCCAGCCTCTGTCCAAACCACTGACCTTTTCCAATTGAGTTTTTTCTAGTTTGCTTAATTACTAGCATGATGTGCCTTTTTCCCCCTCTGATTCTTTCTCGTTACAAATGGTCCAGACCCCATAGGAGTTCATTGGTAAGGTCCGAGCACATCTTTCCTTCATATAAATGCTGCTAGAAGTTATGGTTTGGTCCCTTAAGCTAAGCAAAGCCTAAGGCAACTGCTGCCTGGGCCCTAGTGTCTATGGTAGGCCCTGGTTAATGGATTTGATGCCCTCCAGTGATGTAGTGAAAAAGCCAATTCATATTGCACAAACCCTCTTTTCCTATTGAGTCTCATTGGAAAAATCAGAAGCATTTGGGACCTGAGGTTTCACGTGACAGTCACACCATGGAAGCCTGGGACAGCGAGCTCTAGTGACAAGAACACTGTTCGGAATTGGACCTGGGTTAAATCCTGACTATACATGACACTGCCATGACGTTATGTAACCATGGGCCAGTCCCTTCCCCACTCTCAGCTGTTTCCTCCCTTGCCACATGAGGACTCAGTGATCTCTAGGTCAAAATCATGAGCTCTAAGTGACAGCATCTTGTGTTACTGGCTGATGAGAGATGTATCATTATGGGTGAGGCAAACAGAGGTCTGGATGTGCCTGGGAAGTAAGTGGCCCTGCTTACTTTCTTCCTGCCTTTCTCTGGTAAGATAGGGATATTGCTTTGGTTAGAATATGTTTGAGAGTCTGGTCAGGGAGAAACTAGAGGAAGTAAGGATGGCCTGGAACCAAGGCAGTGATGGGGAGCTTGCTCCCTGGGGCACACAGCTCAGGGATGTCATCTTTGCCCTTAAGGAGCTCATGGCTGGAGAGCTGCGGTCAAGGTCCCAGAGGTTGAGCTGACTAGGAAGAGAGAAAGGAATAGAATTCAGTCGCATGTGGCAGGCCGGGCTTCAGAATGAGCAGGGCCTCCTGCTAGATTGGGGTGAGCCGGGATGACTTCCTTGGACATAAACTCAGAGGGTTGAACTAGGCTGAGAGATGCTCAGACCCCTTCCGTCTCTAGGCTCTCTGAGGGGCTTCTTGTGGACATCTGGGTCAGGCCCCACAGGGCATCTACTGACTGAGTGAGTTGGGGTGGGGGAAAGGTCCCCTCTTTAGTTGCTTTCCACAATTCTCTTGGGTTTTTTTTTTTGGTAACATTGCCATGAAAGCTTCTTCTCCCCTAGAGCAGTGGTGTGGTGCTTTGGTGGGACTACAGTCTTTGAGGTTGGGATAAAAGAAAGTCACCAGGCCCATAATTGAGCAGGGGGAAATTGTAACTGGTCCTTAAGCAATAAATCAGTCTCTCATTCATGGTTTCCCAATCAGAATAAGGAAGGGGAGTCGCTGTAGACATTTATAAAGTCAGGCTCTGAATCTGGTGGGACTGATTTGAATGGGACATGAAGGAAGGAAGACACCTTGTGATTCTGCCTCAGTGCACGTGGGAATCACAGATTCCTTATCCTCTTGGTGGGAGAGTCACAGCCACGGTGATAGCTGCAGGAATACCATGCATCCACCAGTATGCTCCCAAATCAGGTGAGCCCAAGGAGCCATAGCAGTGTGAAAAGGGAGCCATCCATTCTAGCAGGTGAGAGGGGTGGATCATGGTGGCAGCTGAGGTGGCTGATTTGGACAGGCAGAGATGAGGAGATATGGGCTTGTGCCTGCCTGAGGGCATGGACAAGATGGACTCCAGGGATTCGAATTGGAGAGTGGAAGATGGGGAAGGAGTGTGTGGAATTGGGCAGCCAAGACAAGTTAGAGGCTGCCAATCTGAGGCATTTGGATTTTAGCCCAGAGGCAATGGGGAGCCATTGCAGTCTATTAAGCAGAGGTGTGCTGGGGTTAGACTTGTGTACTTTATCTCTGGGGTCTTAGCTTAACTTTCTATCTTGTCCCCAGTCTGGCTCAGAGATGTTGACACAAGAGATACTTGAAATGTGTTTATTGTGTCAAATTGACATGCCTTTTGCAGTGGTCGATCCAGAAATGTGGGCTTGAGATGGGGCCCATCATGTCAGTGATAGAGAGGTCGGTCACCTACTCTGCACTTTAGAGCCTGAGCTAGGCTCACCCACTTGGATCGCCTTTAAGAGAGCCCGCTTTAGCCACATGTGCTTTTCAGATCAGTCACTTGGGTTCCGGTGTTGGCGATGATGCTTGTGCTGGACAGTAATCACAAATAGACGTGGAGGTGCTAAGCCATCCATAAATATTTCCAAATCCATCTCTCTTGTGGCTCCTTGGCTTGCTTCTACATGCTGTGAACGTTTTCGCTTGCTGAGCATTATTTCCCATCCATGTCACATATCTCGTGTTACATGCTATGTTGGAGGAGGATTGGGGGGTAGCCTATGGCTGTTCTTGGATTGCATTACAGCCTTCTCCAGGAGGAAGGGACACTGAGTGCCCACAGTGGAGCTTGGGGTTATGTCCAAGGCCGGCTGGCTGGTCGCTCAGGACCCATCTCTGCTGCCCTCTAGCCAAAGGCTCCTGGCTTAGCTCCTTTGGCCTCAGATCCTTCCTTGGGAAAACAAAGGAGTTGGGTAGATGACCTTCTGCTGTTCTAGGATTCCAAGTCCCTTCCCCTTGATAGAAAATGGGGAGTTGGTGTCCAAGTGTCTGTTTAGGGCTTGAATTCTACTCTCTGTGAAATGAGTACACTAAGCCCCCTAGACAGGAGCCACATCTCATTTCGTATTTTGTATAATGCCCAACCCAAACCTCCCCTGCTGTTTCTCATGTCCAGGTCATGAAGGCCAGGAAGTGACTTCCCCTTAGAGTTTACTCTAACCAGCCTGATGCTCTCCCCTCCCCTTCCCCCCCCTCCAGGTTTAGAGAGTATAATCTTTCCTTTCCATCTTGGTAAATTCTTTAGGTAGGGAACGTCCTGAAGACATCCTTAATTAGATGCATGTTGGAATGCATTGGAATTTTTTCTGCCATCATTCAGTTACTTCTGGGTAGTATTACGTAATCTTATGGATTCGGGTTTTCTTCGGGGCTCCAACCTTTCTTGCCCTCCCACCCTCCCTTGAGGAGAGTCAGAATCCAAACTGTCGTTCAAGGATTCTGGAAAGATTTGGAAAAGAGGGACTTGACAACTGTAGGCAACTCATTATCTCAGGGAACTTTTGAGGGAAGAACGGTTGTTGTGCTGACTCAATGAACTTGGGTTCTGCTATAGCTCAAAATCTTTTCAGAGAAGCTGGGAGGTTTGTGTTTCCCTTTTTGGTGTAATCTTCCATGAAGTGGTGGGATCTAGTTGTTAGGGACTTGACTTTCAGGGTGATGTTTTAGTGGGGAAGTAATCCCCTAGGTATGGTTTGTTTATCAACTGGCTTTGCAAAAGTGCTCTGGGATTGTCTTTGGAAAGAAGGGTTGCTAGTATCTTCTTACTCTGTCCCAAAAGTATGGAATTGCCCAGTAGAATCAAGAATAGAGGCCTTGAAACACAGATCACCTTCCAGATGCTCACCTTGCTCTTAAACCCAACTTTTCCCTTGACATATTCTGGGCCTTTTTTGTCAGGGTAGAGTGATTTCAGGGGCCCCTCCTTCATTCTCATGTTCTTCTGAGTTATGCCTTATGCCCGGCCTATCTTCCCCTTAGCCTGCCTTTGTTTTGGCACCCTGGAAACCCTCCATCTTCCATTAAACTTTCCTGAACTGGAAGGGTTACCCAGCCCTCATTGCTCCAAGATGGGTTGAAATACTTTTGTCCTGGATGTCTCTCTTCCTCCTCATGTCCATTGTTTCCATGTGTGATTGTATGCTGTCTGTGTGTTGTCTTTGTGCCGTCCTTCTGTCTTCAATTATAACTCCATAGAAGGGAATGGAAATTGGCATGCTACCCTGGCTATGTAATCATATCACGAGTCAGTAGAAATGGAACAAATTGCTTGGGGGGGGGTGGGGATGGTGCCTCTGGGAAAGCTGATGGGCCCCTGTTGGCTTCAGCTCTGGGCACCACATTTTACAGATGTCTTTAACCAGCTGGAGTGTGTCAAGAGAAGGGCAGCCAGGATGGTATAAAGGACTAGCGACCATGCCATATGAGGAGTGTGATTCATCAGCAAGCACTTATTAAGCACCCATTGTGGGCCAGGCCTGGGGCCAGGTGCCGGGAGCATAAGGTAGAATTTTGCTGCAGCCTCTGGGTGGATGCAGAAGCAAATACAGGGAGTATACCAAATGCAATATTATTTGAGGGGAGGTGAAGTACTAGCTCTTGAGGGATTCTGGAAAGGCCTTTGGTAGGATGTGGCACTTGGGCTGAGCCTTAGGGAATTAATGAGGAAGAGCATTCCAGGTATGAGGAACATCGTGCAAAATCTCAGAGGTGGGAGACAGGTCAGTGGGATTGGAGGTGGGGAGGGGAAGGAGAGGAATGCTAGCTATCTTTAAATGTTTGAAGGGCTGGCGTAGGCAAGAGAGTTTAGACTTGTTCTGCTGGCCCTGGAGGGCAGAACCGGGAGCAATGAGGGAGTGGGGTGGGGGGAGCTGCACAGAGCCAAAAGGAGGCTGCATGTTCTATCCCAAAGGGGCACAGCTGCCTCACAAGGCAATGAGCTCCCCGCTCATCTGAGGGCTTCAAGCAGAGGCTCATTGGCGACTTGTTGGAAATCCTTGTCCAAGCCCACGTCTATTGAGATAGCCCTGAGATCCCTCCCAGCTGTGCTTCTAGGGGTAAAAGTGGGCATGCTGCTTCCTTGAAAACTGTCAAGTCTTACAGCTGATTGGTGGTTCACTGTCTTTCTGGTCATTTTGCTGTAGGCCCAATGCTGGCCATGCTACCTGGTTTAATTCCCCATGCTTTCTCTTTCATTCCTCCAAAATGGAACATTAACACCTGACTCCATTCAAGCCTGCCACAAAATCTTCTTAGCAAGGAAAAAACAAGCCACCAACTCTCATGCCAGCTGCTTCAGTGAGTCAGTTGATGGCAGAATCTAGCTTCCCAACCTAATAACCATTTGTGTGCATTATAACAGTGCTTTTCACTTGGCAAGTGCTTGGCAGGAGCAGCCTGGACCTGGTGCCTTTGCTGATCTAGCCCAGCTTGGGAGGAGGCTCGGCCCTTAGAGCACTGTTAATCCATCAGCTGCTGGATCGGCAGGTCCATTGAAGGAATTAGCAGCCCTTGCTGGTTTTTGGTCTCAAGTCATTATTGCCCCATAGGGAGTCAGGCAGGCACCAACTTTCTTGACTCAGAATTGGGTTTGGCATCACTGCATCTCTGAGCCAGTCAGAATCACAGGATGTTTTCCACCCTGATGTCCCGGAGGCATCTCCAACTCAACATGTCCAAAATGGAATGAATCCTGTTCTTCCCTAAATTCACCCTCTTTCTGTGGAGGTTACTCACATCTTTTCAGTCCTTAGAACCATGTTCCACTCTTCCCTGTCCCTTCACCCCCATGTGCCATCAGTTGCTAAATCATTTCTGTTCTCATTGTATCCCCTCTTCTCCCCTCACATGGCCCTCGTCACTTCCTTATTGGTTGTGCCCCCCATTCCCACCTGGGTCCTCACAAGGTACCAGCACATAGATATTGTATTTAATGAATTCTGCTTCCATTGGTTTGAATCCTAGCATCAAGACCTTCCTTGAGCTCACTCGCTTGCGCTCTCTCTCTCTCTCTCTCTCTCTCTCTCTCTTTCTCTCAATCTCTCTCAACAGCTCAGGGTCACAGGGAAGTTTCTTGGACATTTTCCTGGGGCGGGCATTGTCTCCCTAAGAGACATTAGGGTGCTGGGAGACCCTGCTCTGCCTGCACCACGTTGGACATCAACTTTTGGGCTGGATCAGTGGTTTCCAACCCCTCTTCCCCAACCTCCTCCATGGGGTTACTGCAATTCCCCAAATTTAAAAGCACACAGTAGGTTTTTAAAATATGTGCATTAGTTTTATGATCAGTTTAAAAAAAGTTTTGAAGTCACAATAGTTGTGTTGCAGCTTTCTGCATCCCCCAAGACTTCCGGTAGAATGTAAGCCCTTCAAAAGGAGAGATGTTTCTTCAGCACCTAGCCCAAGGCCTGGTGCATTATGGGTGCTGCAGAGCAATAAGAGGAGAACTGGGGGGAGCTGCTGGGTCTGGGATGCTCAGGTGAACGGTGGGGACCCTTGGCCCCCATGCCCTTGGCTGTGCCTTCTCGTCAGGCAGTCAGCAAGAAGCTATCGAGAGTCTACTGTGCACTGCGTGCTGGATATGCAAAGCAAGGTGCAAGGAATCCCTGCCTTTGAGGACTCCCCTTCTAATGGGAGGATATAGCATGGGTTACGTGAGAAAGGCATAGTAACTGGGAGGCCATCTCCAAGAAGGCCCAGCTTAGGCTGGGACAGCAGAGCCCATCTAGGCCAACCACTAGACAGCTCAGTGGCTAAAGCACTGGGCCCGGAGTCAGGAAGACTTGAGTTCAAATCCAGCCTCAGACACTTAGCAACTGTGTGACCCTGGCCAAGTCACTTCACCTCCCTTAGCCTCAGTTTCCTCATCTGTAAAATAGGGGTAATAATGGGTTGTTTTGAGGATCAAATGAGATCATATTTGTAAAGCATGATTAGGAAACTGAGGTATAGGGAAGAGAGGCCTTGGATTTCCCAGCTAATAAATCTGAGGCCAAATTAGAACTTGTGATATTGGGACATCCATTTTCTCAAATGAAATCCAAGTCTTGGTTTAGACCTTTGAGGGTTTGGTTTCTGTTGTTCCTTCCCTTAGTTATTTCATTGAAATGCATCTCATTTGAGCACTTAACCAACACCCTTTCCATTTAGTTGGCCAGAGAATCTGGAAGGACCTGGATTCAAGTCCTGTTGGGGATGCACACTAGCTGTTTGACCTTAGTCAGGTCCCCTAGCCCATTCTGTTTTGGGGTTTTTGGAGGTTTTTTTTTGCTTTTTAGAGGGCATTTGGGGTTAAGTGACTTGCCCAAAGTCACATGGCTAGTAAGTGTGTCAAGTGTCTGAGGCCAGATTTAAACTCAGGTCTTCCTGACTCCAGGGCCAGTGCTCTATTTATTGTGCCACCTAGTCACCCTCCACCCCCCATCCCACTCTGTAAGAGCCCAGTTGAAGGGACATTCCCACACCAGGATTTTCTGGGTCATGATGGAATCACTGGTTTGGACCTCCCTGTTTCCCCAAGGCACCTTATCTCCATGTTACAGTCGGTATTGTTTACCAGCCCCATTCACCTAGCTAGGCTGGCCCCAGCACAGCACACACACACACGCACACCCCAACAGTGCACATGCTCACACACATGAACACACATGCACACACATACCACATGCACAATGCACCCACACACATGAACATTCACAGTATGTTGCTTGGTGTGTATTCCAAATCAGTGCAGCTCAGATAGACCTGCCAGAGCTTGTACTCTGTTGGCCTGGTCCCAGAGTCACTGCCAGGTCACATCACACTGTTGCATCATGGGAAGGGGCAGTGGAGCTCCCCACTACCCTAACCCCTGCTTTGGGTAGTCTTCGCTGCAGCTCTACTAGCCTGAGGGAGCTGGACTAAGCACACATGACCTAAGAATAAATATTAGAAACAGCAAGAGAATCCAGCTGTGCATGGGTGAGCTTAAGCATGTGCACATGTATGTGCACACATGTGTGTGCATGCCTGTGTGCGCGCTGTGAGCATGTGTTGCTAATACTTTAAAAAGGTGGGGGGAGAACATAAAAGAGATTTCCTTTCATATCCATCTCTACAAACCTCTATCCGTATAGACACAGGTAGAATCAGAGGTCCAGAGAGATCTTCATCATACAGAGGAGAAAACTAGGATCTAAGAAGGGAGGCCACTTGCCCAAGGTCACGCGGCCACTCTGTGGCAAAGACAGGATCCTGCCCTACCTCTTTTTGAACCCCATACCCATTGCTTCCCTTTATTCTCAGCCTTCCTTTGAGTCTGCTGATCTCAAGGCAGGAGATTGCTACTAAATATGAGAAATGGGAGGAGAGTTTGGGCTGTGTTGTCAGGCAGTTTATTCAGACTCGGCTCTTCCTTTTCCTCCCCCACTCCATGTCCAGTCTGTCAGCACATCTTGTCAGTTGGTCCTCCCAGATATCTTCTCTGTACTTCTAGCCACTCTAGCCCAGGCCCTCTTCGCCTTCTTGTGGCCATCAGTCTCCAAGGTTTCCCTGCTTGACTCCTCCACCACATGCATGTCTGGCCTTGCTGCTGTTCCCAACCTTCACTGGATTTCTCTTAATCCCAATTCAAATGTCACCTCCTCTAGGAAGTCTTCCCTCTGTTAGTTCCTACTTTTCCTGTTTGCATGTGGGCTCTCCCATTAGATTGTAAGCTCTTTGAGGGTAAGATTGTCTTTTGCCTCTTTTTGTATCCCCAGTGCTTAGCATGGTGCCTGGAATTTATTGGTGCTTAATGTTTACTGAAGAAGCACTCATTAAATTTCTCCTGGGTTTCAACCTCTGTGCTAGGCCCTGGGAATGCAAAAAGAGACAAAAGACAGTCTTTGTCCTCAAGGAACTCACTGTCTAAGGTGGGGGGAGGAGAAGAGGAAGAGCTAACATGCAGATGATCACGTACAAACAAGACAGGGATGTATTGAATGGGAGACAATGAGTGGAGGGACCCAGTCGCTGGCCTTACTGCTGTAGAAGGTGCTGTTTGGCCCATCTGGTACTGAAGGCCCTCCATGGTCTGACCTCATTTCCTGTGCTTGGGACCTCACCTCCGAGCCCTTTCCTGCTACACTCCAAGCCTGAGCCCTAGACTGGTCTGTCACAGCACAAGAGCCTTCTCTTCCCTCCTCTCCTACCCTTCACCTCTGCCTGCTGGAATCCTGAGCTTTCTTCAGCTTTGGGGCCACCGCCTACTGGGAGCCCTTCCTGATCTTCCTCTGTGCTATCTCTGCCTGTCAGCATCATTTCCCTCACATGGCCAAATAGTTCCGTATTAGTAGCCATATTGGCTTCTCCAGGGAGGACAGTGATTCTTGTTTTTCTTCCATGTTGGTATCCCCACTGTGTGGACCAGTGCTTGGCACATAGTGTGTATGTAAGGAATGAACTGAATTAAGGCCTTGTTTTGGAGGCAGACTCTCTGTGCCATGTGATAGCTGTGTGCCTTGGACAAGTCACTGCCTCTGCAAGCCTTGGTGTAAAAGGCCCATAGTGATAGTGAGCTGTGCACTCCCTGCCTCCCGGGATGACTGCAAGGTTGACTCTTCAGGACTGAGCCTTGCTCCCAGATGCAGCCCTATCATCAGTGCTTTGGCCCGCCTGGAGACCAGACATAAAAAAATCCTTCCCCATTGCCTGGTGTGCCAAAGCCCATTGCCAACCATCATGTCATTGGATCCTCTCTGACATCTGGGGCTCTCCTACAGGCATCAGATCTGAGACCTTTCCACAATCTGAATTACAGGCCCACTGTAGATCAGATCTTTGGGGGCCACAGGCACAGTTTGGGAAATGCCTTGGAGAGGGGTAAAGACAAGCCCACCCCAATGGGTACCTCTTGCCCACCCCCATCCAGGCCCAAAGAACTGCCCACATAAGGATAGGCTGTTGGGGACCCTTTCCAGTTTACTCCAGGTTTCCTTGAGCTGGTTCTCTCTTCACTGAGAAACCAGTGCTCTAGCCAAAGACAACAGGCCTGGGGCCAAGCACTTTCTGTCCATCAGCACCTGAACCAAATGCTCTAGCAGAGTCTGCACATGCCCTGGGATACAATTTCCCTGTTCATTGCCTTACTGCTGATGCTCCCTGGTTAGGTGATCCTCATTGTCCTTGTAGAGAAACCGAGGCTCAAGGAGACCCAGCAACTTGTCCAAGGTCACCTGTCTAATAAGTGGCTAAGGCAAGCTGCCGATCCACAGCCAGGGCCGGCTGCCCCTCTGGCCTCTTCTCTCAAGGGCTGGGCAGGCTGCATATGGTCCATTATGGGCAGGTGGATGTTCTCAGCACTCAGGCTGCCGGAATGCTGCTGGCCGGCTTCCAACTTCTCAAGCTCTGGAAATGGTTAAATGCACTAGTTTTTGAATCAATGGGCTTCAGCTCCATGCTATGGCAGATGGAGTCATTTTGATGAGACACTTCATTTGGAAGCCACAAGGCAATGTTCTTAGGCCCATCCACTCAGGACCCTTTCTGTCTCTGATAAAGGCAGCTGCTGTGGACTTCAGGGCCCTTGGTGAAGCCCTCACTCGACCTGGATGCTCAGTCTTTACTCAGTGTGCCCTTGGTCCCAAATGGAGAAGTTTGACTTGGATCCAGGGGGAGGCCTTTGTCCCTCTTTGAGCCCCCCAGATTTATGGCAGAGGCAGGGAATGAAGAGAACAGTGCAACACCTGCCGTGGGCCAGGTCTTGGGGGTGGGGATGAGATAAATAAAGGCCAAATGCCCAGAGGGCTAAGCTATAAGAAGAAGCAAGATCAGCACAAAGGAGAGGGCCTGCCAGGTGGCTTTCACTGAGATAGTCGCGATGGTGGTGGCTAGGGAAACTCTCATAAAAAGGGTGCTATCCAATTGGGCCTCAAAGGAAGGGAAAGCCTTAACTGGACAGAAATGGGGGCAGAGGTGCAATTCTAGACAGGGAGAACGGAAGGGGGAGGAGAAGAACAAGAATGTCCATGGAGGTTGGTGTCAGACTCTGGAGGACGCCTTGAAGGGACAGGGTCAAGAATCTACAGGATGGGAAGATTGGACTCTTATGACCTCAAAGCTTCCATCTCCTCTAAGATTTTAACTCACAAGGAAATTGCAGGGACATTGTGACTACTTGTATGGAATTATTAGGACCGGAGACACAGGATTCCCTGTGAATTTCAGGTGACACATGAGCCCCCAGCTGGAAGAATTAGCCAGCAGGACAACTGGAAAAAGATGTAATCAACCAAAACCAAAGGTCGGCCTAGCCTTCATTAGGATGAGGATGTGGTTTGGAGGTGCAAGTGTGCTCTAGGGTGCAGAGGAGTCTTGAGGAGGTCTATGCATGGGCATAGAAGGTCAGAGCTACATCAGATGCTTGGACATCATCTGTTTATCTCTCTCATTTGGCCACATGTGTCCAAGCTCCTAGAATTCATTGGGAGCAGAGCCCACCACTCCAGCCCTTCTGCCTTGGGAGTAAAGATGGCAGCTCCCTATGCATTTTGTTTCTGTCTTTGATATGGATTCTAATTCGTCTTCATTTTGTTTTCCACCAGCCCAGTTCTTATAGTCAAACGATTTGGGGCTGGTGGATCTTAGCAGCTAAGCAAGTCCAACTTGCTTTTCCCCACTGACTATTTATCAAGAGTCAGTAACAAAGAATCCAGTGGATAAATTGGTGTCCCAAGAAGCTTCTCCTCTGCCTGTCATCTGCTGCACTTGGGGGAGCAGCCTGTTGAGGACTGATGAGTACAGAGATCTTGGACAGATGCTACAGATGGGCAGTGAACTGGGCCCAGAATTGAACTGGAAGACAATGCACTGGCTGAATCCCAAGCTGCTCATTTGCACCCGAGCCTCTCCTTTATAACTCGGAGAGTCTCTGGAGGCTTCTAGATGACTATGAATCATGGAGCACCGCAGTACCATCAGAATGAGCCAAATTGGGGGTGACCCAAAGGGGGAGGGAAAATGCACAGCAAGTGGCTGTAAAGTGCCAGACAAGACCCCATCAAGGGCATGAATGATTGCAAAAGGGGGCATAACAGATGCACAGGACAGCTTGGGTGCCTCATTGGTGCCCACAAAAGATGGAAACCCCCAGAGTTGGGGGGAGAGACCATAACTGGGGAGGGAAATAGGGGATTTCAGGGATAAAATGCATTGGCACGAAGGGCTCGTCATCTCTTGGACTTTTTGATTGTGGAGTACTTTAGTAGGGATACAAGTACAGTCATTTTAATGAGAAGGTTAAGCCCCCACCCCCACCCCCAGACCTAGCTAATGCATGAAGGGAATTTTCACACTTGAATTGTTAGGAGCTGATTGTCACATTAGAAGGTCTCTAAATATTGAGGCTTTAAGAAGGAACTCTCAGCTACAAAAGCCAGTTCTGGATTCACTCATTTAGTTTTCTCTTCGATAACTGCTAAACAACCATCCCTGGCTGCCAGCAGAGGCTCTTATCCTGTTCTTTTGAGAGCTTCTAAAAAGTCAGTTCTAATACCTAGTAAAAGACATACGTCTGGGGGTGTGTAAAAGGAGGTTTCATTGTGGAAAGGAAGGTAAGAACTAAGGAGTACCTTATGAATCTACCATGCTGGCCCACAGGGATGATGGGGCCTAGCTTTTATAGAACCATCATCCAGAACTTGGGGCTCTGGGTTCAATCTGGAGGATTTCTCATAAATCATTCTCTTTGGCTTGTGTGCCCCCACCCTGGATTTCCCCTGGGAACATCACAAATATTATTCTTGCCCTCAGCTCTTATGCAAGCACTGAGGCTAACAAGACATAGGCTATAAGACAGTCTATTTGATCTACATAGAAAGTCACAACGTTTTTTGTTTTGTTTTGTTTTTTGGCCTTTTGGATGGCAATTGGGGTTAAGTAACTTGCCCAAGGTTACACGGCTAGTTTTTTTGTGTGGGTGTTAAGAGTCTGAGGCCGGAACCAAACTCAGGTCCTCCTGACTCTGGGGCCGGCGCTTTACTCACTGTGCCACCTAGCCACCCCCACAACAATTTTATAAAATTGAATTAATTGTTTTTCCACTTTAGCAATTATTTTCCTTCCTTCCCACTTCCCTCCATTGGAAGAGAAACAAGCAAAACAAAAAACTAAGCAAATCCTTGAACAAATAGGCATAGTTAAGCAAAACAAATTCCTCAGCAGCCATGTCCAAAAATGTATGTCAGACAGTACTTTTTCCATAGTCTGTGGGTCTCTAGTGTTGATCCCTATCTCTACAAGGGCTGACGAGCCCCCTTCCATGTGACCTCTGCACCACCCAAACAGCCAACTCCCTTCACTGGATGCTGCACAGCCCACATGACTCACATTACAGTGCAGCACGAGGCCTGGCTTGTTTTCTAGTTTATTGTCCCTTGCTGCCAGTTCCTGCTCGGGCTAGGAATGCCTCCTTCTTTCTGCCACTTTACTTCCATCATCTTTGGAGACATTTTATCTGCCTGTTGTAGACAATGTCTGGGCACAGTTTCTTCATTACTTAACAGTTACGAGATGTTGAATGGCCTTGATCTTGTCTGATTTCACCTTTGTGAGGTCAGCACTACACTGTCATACTGTCATTCCCCCAGGTTCTGACCTAGGCCTTCTTCTCTATACTTTCCCTTGGAGATCTCATGAGCTCCCCCAGGGTCAACCATCTTCCTAGGTAGATGACTCCCTTGTCTATAAATCCAAGCCGCCTCTCTCTCCTGGATCCCGTCCCCCATCACCAACTGTCTGATAGATATTTCTACCTGAATGTCTCAGAGGTATCTAAAATGACATTGGCTTTTTTCCACCCAAATCTCTCCCTCCTTCAAACTTCCCTGCTTCCAGTGAGGGCACTCCCATTCTTTTCAGTTGCCCCTCAGTCCCTGTAGCCCATCCTCTGCCTCTGTTAGTCTTGTCAGGTCTGCCATCCACGTCTCTCCTTATTCACACCACTCTCCCGGATTATTGGTGACCCTCACATCCGGACTCTATGAACCATCTGACAGGACACGTGGATGGCAAATTGAACTTCTTCAAATGCAGATCAGATCTCCCTATGTTGTATCCCTTGGTCAATCCAAAGCCTTTCAATGGCCCCCTCATGCCTCGAGGATAAATTGCAAAATCCTCATCCTGGCATTGCACTCATTCTAGGAGCTGGCTCCCCCGGCTTTGATTACAAAATCAACAGAATTTAACGCTTTCCTTCATGTACTCTCCATTCCAGTCAAGGATCCTGCTAGCTGTACACTGGATTCTGTTTCCCACCTCACAGGCTTTGCCTTATCATGGTTCCTTTCTTGTCTGGAATCTACTGTCTTCTCCCTGCTACCTTGTAGAACCCCTGGCTTACTTCAAGGAGCAGCTCAGATGCTCCCTCCTCCTTTACTGGTCTTCCATTCCTCCCTATTGTTTCTTCTCCCTTTTCCTTTCCGTCTTCCTCCCCTTTCAAAATTGCCTTTTGTGATTTAATATATGCTTTGTATTTACTAAATACCTCTGCCCCATCCTGAAATCTATGGACATGTTGCATTCCTGTCTTTGTCTTCTCAAAGCTTAGTATATCATCTTTCACATAATAAGTGCCTAACATATGTTATTAAATTGAATTTTACACATGAGGAAACTGAGACTCAGAGAGGCTAAATTACAAGTTTGTAATCACATAGCAGTGAACATTGGAGGCAGAATTTGAAGGGCCCTGGCCTAGGAATTGGGGGATCTGGGCTCTGCTCCTGTGCAGGCATGGACTCTGCCTCACCTTAGGCAAATTGCCTCCCTCTGTCTCAATTGTGCCTTGGATTAGATGATCTCCCAGGTCCCCTCCAACTCTCCTGATCAATGAATGTCTATTTCTCTTTGTTGACAAAGTCTGATGGGATTTTTCCCCTCTGAGAAGTGCTTTTCACATACTCAGATACTCAGTGGGCCTTTGAACAAATCTTTCTTACAACAGCCTGGGCTCTCATCATCGCCATCCTTGGCTGGATTGTTTCCCCCAAACTGTGCCTTGGTGTCTGGGCCATTAACAAGAACCTCTGGTTTTGCCTCATTTTGTCCTTAGAATTCCCAGCTAAGATTGCTTTTTGTCTCTATTGATTAGCAGAAAGACAGGTTTCCCCACAGTGAAAGAAGGGGGCATCTCCCAGCCAGTTGTTCCAAAGGCACCTGCTTCTTTTGGAGGGGGCAGAAGCCCTTTGTAGCATGTATGGCGACTATCTGGATAGATGAGGAGGGAAACTGGTGAAAAGGGTTGCAAAGTACTTCCATCACCCACAGCCTCCCGGTGAGAGAAATGGGCCCCTGGTCCTCAGAGAAGTGACGTCTCCTGTCTTGGGTCCTAGTGCCTAAGAGTGAATTTTGAACTCAGGTCCAGCCCAGTGGTGAAATCTCCTTGTCATCAGAGCCTGAGAAATGGGACTCTCCAATTTTCCTCTCACTTTTCATTTCTGCTGTTAGAAGTACCTTGGGTAAAAGGCTTCTTCTGTGGAGATACCATCCCATCACAAAGGAACTTCAAGACAGACATTTTTGTGTCCTTTGGGGCTAAATTCTCTGAATTTCGAGGTATGAGCTGTGGACTTGGTTCCCAGCTCTCCCACATGCTGTCTGTGTGACTAGGCAGGACTCTTCCTTTCCCAGGGCCTCAGTTTCTTTCTCTGTAGAATGAAGGATTTGGGCAAGGTGACCTCCAAGGCCACCAGCTGTGGGCCTTTGGTCCATGCCATGCCAAGCCATCTAGCTCTCTTAGTGGGGTGAGGGGTGTGGGTGGGGCACCTCCCTTTGGTCCCAGACACTTTTGGACATCAGCCCTGTCTTGTCTCCAGGGGCTATAGGAATGGAGTTTTTAATTTTGTAGCTGCCAAGACAAAAGAACAGGGATGTTCTTGGCCATGCTCAGCCTGAGTTACTCTCACTTGCATTTTTTTTTCTTCCTCCTCTGTCCCACAGGTTAAGTGGGAACTACATTCTTTTGCTGCCCCCGTAGCTCTCTCCACTTTTGGCATCAGCAGGGCTTAGGAATCCATGGAAATCTCCAAATAATAACCTCAAGTGAGCCCTGTCTGCTAATGTGGGTCATCAGTAAGGACTCTTCAGCCACCAGGAGGTGTCAGAGGTGGGATTTGAACCCAGAGCCCCCCCTCTTTCTCCCCTACATGACCTGCTTCTCAGGGCTGTTCATGCCACTGTGGCACTTTATTGTTGCAAATATGTTATTCATTATCATTTGAACCTCATGTTAACCCTAGGAGGAAAGGAAGGAGGGATAGATGGAGGGAGAGAGGGAAGGAGAGAAGGAGGGATAGATGAAGGGAGAGGGGGAGGGATGAATGGACGTAGGGAAGAAGGGAGGGAGGAAGGGGGAAGGAGAGAGGAAGGGATGGAGGGAGGGAAGGAGAGATGAAGGGAGAGAGATTGAGGGATGAGTGGAGGGAGGGGGGAGGGAAGGAGAGAGAAAAGGAGTGAAGAGGAGAAGGAGGAATGGAGGGAGGGATGGAAGGAGGAAGGGAGGGATGGAGTGCCACTCTCATTAGCCCCATTTGACAAGAAGCTGAGACTCAGAGAAGGAATTTAATAGTGGCAGAGGTAGGCCTCAAACCAGCCTCTCTCTGGCTTCAGTGCTTTTTGCTTTTATTTTTATTAATATTTCAGGCCCTGGAGGAGGTTGTTCAAACCAAAAAGGCCCAGGTGTATTGTGGTGCATCTGCTTTGGGCCCCAGAGACCTTGCCCAGCTTCTGTAGGTACAGCCTTTTGGGTCGTTGCCCTGGGTGCACCACACATTCCATTGGGGATGCTTTGATCGTGGCAGTTTAGAGCTGGGATGGGCATTACAGAGAGGGCAGTGCTACTCCTTTGTTTTCCCTAGAGGATGAGACCGAGGCCCCATCACCTAACTTGCAAACCCTCGCATTCTGCCTGCAGGAAGCTGCTTTGCCCTGTGGTTCGCTGCCCCCTTCAGGCACCTTTTATTCCCTTTCCGCCAAGCTGCCTGGCACCAGGCAGACTAAGCAGTAACTGACACTCATTCTTTATACATGGCGCTGGACTCTCCAATGTGCTGCTCTCAGAGGAGCCAGAAGATTTTAGTGGAGCTGTATTAAAGTCTTGACACCCATGTTTCTTAGTTTTCATATCCCAGCAGTTGGCGGCTTGCTTTAGCGCAGTGTCCCAGAAACCAGGTCAAATCTAGGGTTTCCTGCTTATGAAGCATGTGCCTTGGCCCTCAGTTTCTTCCTCCATTTCAGCAGTAACATTCTGGGGTCTGAAGCCGCCTTCCCTCAATGTGGAAAGTGAAGACTTTGGCCTAGATGAGTTCCAGGATTTATACTCACACAAGTCCCTTCTCTTCTATGGGCCTCAGTTTCCTTCTTATAACATGAGGTGGTTCCACATACAAGGAACCCCAAAGTTGGCCAGTTTGACTGGAAATGTGAGCTAGGGAAGTGATTGCAAAGGTGTCTGGAGGGAGAGGTTGAAAGAACATTGTGAAGTGCTTCAAATAGCCAGTGGAGGAATCTGATAGGCAATAAATAAGTCTGATGCTTGTTGAGCAGGGAAGTGAAGGCAATTTGGAAGCTAATTGTGAGGAAGGGAGGGAGAGAGGGCTGCCTGGAGTCAGGCTGTGGGAGCAGTCTTGGTGGGACTGACCTAAGGTGTAGCCACCACCTGAGGGGAGAGAAGGGGCCTATGGCGGAGGGGACGGAGGCTATGGAGAAAGAATTGGCCATAATGCTGACAGCTCATCTCTGCAGCACAGTAAGGTGCATTCCTGACAGCAACTTGCTGAGGTGATTAATGGAAATGATTATTCCACTTTGTAGACTGGGAAACTGGGTCTCAGAGAAGGGCAATGACTTACCTACAGTCTCTCAGGCTTTCCACTGGACCAGTCAGCCTCTCTGCCCTGCACTGAGGATGATGATAATATTGGAAGAAACTGTCCTTGGCTGAGCCCCCCAGACTCTGGAGGGATCTCAAGTGATGCTGGATGACATCACACCCCTGGATTTGGAGGCATCTCTTGCTTATGTCATGAGATACCCTGGTGCTGTTCCTTTCTCTGATGGCCTATTGAGTCTGATAGCTGCCCATAGCTTGCAAACAAGGCTGGAGAGGGCCCGAGAGAGTGGCCCTTTTGTCCTTTGCTGCAAAGCAGCCCCCAGCCCCTGCAATTAGGGGTCATTCCTCTAGCTACTCGGCCCAGAGGGCCTCAGACAAGTCATGGTTAATTCCAGTGAAAGCCAGGAAGAGCTGTCTTGGTGACAACCAGCTTGTGAGTGCACCCCCACAGCACTTGGCTGTCTGCAGACAATACCAAACAAAGGCACAAATTCTTTCTCTGAGTTGCTTATGAGGCCAGGTACAAGTTGGCCCAACGCCGTAGGGAAGGAAGGAGAACAATAGGTGAGCCCATGCTGGGTGGTCTCCCTTTCTAGCTGAGATCCTTCCGAAGCAATCGCACTCTTGGGAGGGCGGAGGGGGAGCAGGAAGAGCCTTGGCTGCAGAGAAATGGAAGGCTGATCCAGAAGAAATGGGCCTGAAAGGGGGAAGGGGGCCGTTGGCATGAGTGGTAGGAGACTAAGGGGACACGCTGAGGCCATGGAGCTCAACCTGAAGATCCCTCACCTGTGGCCCTTTTCAAAGGATGGGCGCTTCTCATCATGCTGCCAAACCTCACTGTCTCTTCTGACAGGGTTATATCATGTAATCACAGGCTGCCTAGACTTTGACAAAGCATTTGGAAAAAGTGTCTCATAACATTTTTTTTTGTAAGACAATTGGGGTTAAATGACTTGCCCAGGGTCACACAGCTAGTAAGTGTGTCAAGTGTCTGAGGCCAGATTTGAACTCAGGTCCTCCTGACTCCAAGGCCCATGCTCTATTCACTGCTCCACCTTGCTGTCCTAGTGTCATAGTATTCTTGTAGAAAAGATGGCAGCTAGAAGAGATTTCAAACTGGTGGAATGGTCATGTTACAGTGGCAGGTCTCTCCGGCCCTTTGGACTCAAGTGTGCCCCTCAGATGTGCAGATGGCTCAAAAGGAGTGACATTCAATGAGGCTCATCAGTCTGGGGTGTGGGGTGCCAGAGTTCCAGAGCAGGGCAATGTGTGCATGCATTGTGCATGTGTGTGCATGTGTGTGCGTGTGTGTGCATGTGTGTGTGTATGCATGTGTAAAAGATGAGGGAAGGGGCTGTTGTGTGATCAAGCAGTGTGGTGGGGGCAGCAGCCCCTGTGCCAAAAAATGGCCCCCACATAGTCCCCCAGGGGCCCTTGCTGCTGCAGCACAGGGAAGGGAGCCAGGCTGTTCAAAGGTTTCTCTCCCTTTCTTGAGCCTCCAGCAGCTTTACTGAGACAGTCTAGACCAGTGGTTGCCTCTTCTCCCACAATTCCAAGCTGTTCTGTTGGCCTCATTCTCTGCTCAGTGCCTAGCATTTGTCCCAAGTAACTAGACTCAAGACTCTATAGACTGTATTATCCCATTTCACAGAGGAGGAAATTGAGGCTCAAAGAGGGAAGACTTGCCTAAGATCAGGCTGCTAGTAATCAGCTGGTAAATATTTAACAACTCATTTTCTGGGGGAAAAATGCTAGAGCCCCATGTTAAAATTAATCTGTATTATTAATATTTTCTCCATAAGTTTCCTAAGTCTAGACAAATTGGAGGAGGGAGGGAAAGGGAACAATCATTTACAGAGTGCTTTCCATGTCCCAGGCATTGTAATAAGCACTTTTTGCAAATATTATTTCATTTGATCCTCACAACAGTCCAACAGAGATCAAGTGACTTGCCCAAGGTCACACAGCTAGCTAGTATCTGAGGTCACATTTGAACTCAGGTCTTCCTGATTCCCAGCCCTCTGTTTGCTGCAGTGCCACCTACCTGCATTAACAAAGCAAACGAAGCCTTCATTGAGAGCGTTTGCCCAGTTCTGTACTGTAAACGCTCGCCCTGCCCCCAGCTTCCAGCCTGCCCTTTCCTCACTGGAAGATCACTGCACTTCCTGGCAGGGCAAGGGTATCTACCAGGGAGTTGGAGTGAAGGCTCCTTGGGATTTCTGCCATCTGCCATGATGGTGATGCTGACCTCCTCAGTCTGTCTCCATAACGTGTCAGGTAAGTGCAGCAGGTGCAGTGACAGCTGTGGTCCGGGCATCCTCAGCTGGCTCCAGTCCCAGCTCTGCTATTTACTTGCTGTGCCCTTGAGGAGGAGAGATCACTTCTCTTCCTGTCCTTGGGCCTTACTTTTTCCATTTGTAAAACATGGGCATTGGGTTATAGGTCCTCGGAGAGTTAGGATTTTGTGAACATTTTAACTGCATCTAGCTGGCATGGTGGTTTTGTCCCCAGGAGGACTTTAAGATGATGGGAGGCCAATGACTAAGCCTTTCTTGAAGATGCCTGAACTGGAGGGGGGGGGAGGGGAAGGTTTCCTCCCCTCAAACTAGTCTGAGTTGAGAGATCAAGGAAAGAGAGGATGTTGGAGGGAGCAGCTGAGCCCGAAGAATTCACTGTAATGGGCCTTTGTTATGAGAGCCCAGAGGGATTTCATTACTGGTGAAGAATGTTTTCTGTGGACCTTCTGCCCATAGATTTGGGGAACTGGGGATCAGCTGTGGGCCAGAAACATCGAGTGTGAACTAGGCCTTGGGGAGAAAGTTGGATCGAAGGACCCTTGAAAGGAGTGTTTAAATGACCTGCATGTTATTGGGAAGTGAGCGAGATGGATGGATGGCACAAGGACGCAGCAGTTTGTGAAGGAAGCTCTGGATCTCTGTCTTTCCGTGTCTCTCTTCCCCCTCATCTTTCTTTCAGTCTCTCTGGCTCTCTGTCTCGCTGTCTCTCTCTCTGGCTCTTTTTCTCCGTCTCTGTGTCCCACTTCCTTCCTCCTTCCCCCCTCCATGTTTATGGTGCTTGGAGTCAGAGGGACTCAACTAAGTCCTGGCTCTGCCTTGGACTAGTTATGTGACTGTGGCCAAGTCACTTCCCCTCTGTGGGCCTCCATGTTTTTCATCTGTAAAATGAGGGCCTGGACTACAGAGGTGAACTCTGGGTTCTCTTCCATCTCTGGATCTAGGAGAGTCTGTTCCCTTTATATAAAGGTTACAAGAAGTCAGTGCACAAGGCCTGCCTCCAACACTTCAGATCCTGAGCAAGTTACTCCATGGCTTAGAGTACACGTCACAGAGAGGTCACAGTGCTGACCTGCATTGGTAGAAAGTATTTTCTCACCTAGGAGTTTCCTCTACTTGTGAAATCATGGGCCCAGTTCCTGTCTCTTTATGGTTACAAATACTTTTCCTTAAAAATGGCATATCTAGGCGTGGCTAGGTGGCACAGTGAATAGAGCACCAGCCGTGGAGTCAGGAAGACCTGAGTTGAAATCTGGCCTCAGACACTTGACACACTTATTAGCCATGTGACTTTGGGCAAGTCACTTAACCTCCAAATTGCCCTCCAAAAAGCAAAAAAAAAAATGGCATATCTAATTTGATCATAGATTTCACGTTGGAAAAGATCTTAGCAGTTATCTAGAACAACACAAAGCTAAATGAGGTATCTCCTCAAGTCAGTGAGCATTTATTAAGCACCTACTGTATGTGCTGGGCACAGGGGACACAAAAAAGACAAGAGACAGTCCCTGTCCTCAAGAGCTCTCAGTGTGATCAGAGAGAGAATATGCAAACAACTATGCACATACCATGTATAGACAGGGAAAATGGGAAGTGGAGAGGTGAGGAGGGAGATTGTTACAGGCATTCCAGAGATGGAACAGCCACAGGAGGCCAGTGCTGGGCCAAACAGGCAAGGATAATTCTTCTACCACATGGCAACCCTTTAAATCCTGGGGCCCAATGTGATCCACTCTTTCATTCTTCATTTGCCTTGCCCCAGTCCTGTGGTCTCCGCCTCGTCTCTCAGTGAGTCCCCTAGAAAGCAGGTAGTCCCTCTGCATCTGGTGATTTGAGCTCATTGAAGGTCATGTCTGCTTTTCTCATCTGCTTCCCTGTGTTGGGCTCTGATAGTGAGATTTTTGCAGAATAATGGTTGAAAGCTCTTGTGATATTGTTCTATGTTGAACACTCTTAGCTCTGTCACGGGAGCCAAAGAAGAGGCTGCCTTGTTTCCCTTTCATTCACTCTCTCTCAACAATCCAGTGAGGCTCCAAGGGCTTTCAAGGCTGAAAGTAGAGGGCTGCATAGCTGGTGAGTGGCAGGACAGGATTCAAACCCAGGACTCACTTGATTCTACTAGACCATGCTGCCACTCCAGTGGAATACCCAAAGGTTCTGTCCCTGTTCTAGTCAACATTTTTGTCAGTGAATTTGATGGATGAAGGAAATATGCTAGACGTATATCTATGTGTTTGTGTTTATATGTATGTGTGTATGTATGTATGTGTGTGCATAAATGGAGAAAGAGATCAGCAGATAAAAGGAAGCTGACCCTCCTAGCTAAGATGTTGGATGAAAGAACCCACATCTAATATGGTCGTGATAAAAGCATGCAAAAGAGTGGGTAAATCTAATGAGTTGAAATTTAATAAGAATCCATTCATATCAAAGGCTTTCATTTGAAGAAGCCCAAGAGGTTTTGTGGACATGTGCAATGTTGTATGTGACTGAGAAACTGGGTGCCCTGTCTTGGATGTGGGAAATCTTGTGCTCTATTCTCTTGGAGGATAATAACCCTCCAAAATTGGGCTTGCCTCCACACCTCTGACAGGGGAGGGAGGGAGGGAGAGAGAGAGGGAGGGAAGAAGGAAGGGAGGAAGACCATCCCATTGACCTCTGCCTTGGCTTGGGGTAAGGTCCTTGGGGAGGGCAAGTGGAAACCATGGTATACAAGTATCAGTTGAAGGAAGTGATGACATCTAGTCAACAAGCATTTATTTGTATTAAACTTTATTTTTATCATTAAATTTTATTTCCTTTTTTTGTAATGAACCAGCATTTCTTTTCCTCATACCCTACTGCCCTGAAAAGAAAAAAAGCCTTTGTAACAGATGTGTGTGGTCAAACCCAACAGTTTCCTGCATTGGCCATGTAGACCCCCAAGTATGAGTCTATCCCCTCTCTGTGGGAGGTGACCAACATTCTTCATCACTGATTCTCTGGAATCATAGTTGACCTTTCAGTAATCAGATCACCAAATACTCAAATATATCCTTTGTACAAGTCCCTGTGGTAGGGATTAGAGGTACCACGGCCAAAAGGAAACAGTTTCTGCCTTCCAGGAGCAGACATCCTACCAGAGAGACACTGAAAGCATATATGGATACATATGAAATCCTCAGGTCACAATACAAGCGAACCTCGAGGAGAAGAGAGACATGAGCAGCAGCAGGGTGCTGTGAAATGGACAAAGAAAAACCTTGTGCTGAATGTGTCTTTAGAACTGAGTTGGGAAAAAAATACCAGGGATTCGAAGAGGTAGAGGTGAGGAGGGAGGGCATTCCAGGCCCAGAGATGGGAGAAGGAGCATCGGGTGTGAGCAGCACCTTTTGTCTGGATTCTAGAATGTATCATAAGAAGCATGGAAAGGGAGGTCAGGACCAGGTTGGGCAAGAGATTTATATGTTTAAATTGGCTCTGGAATTTGTTGAGTCACTTGGGCAGCTGATTGGCAAACAGATCAGAATGGGGAAGGCCTTGTGGCAAGGGGCCTAATAAGGAGACCACTGGAATACTTCAGAGACAAGGAGATGAGGTCCTGAACTGGGGTCATGCATGCCTAGGTGATCTGAGAGAAAGAGAGATATTGTGGAAGTTGAAATGCCAAGATTTATCACCTGATTGAATGTGTGAGATGAAGACAGGGGAGGAATTGAGAATGTTGGGTGACTGAAGGCATGGCGGTAACTTTAAAGAAACAGGAGTGTTCCAAAGTGTGGGAGGGAGCGTGTTGAGTTGGTGAGGCCTCCTGGGCATCCACCTAAATGTTCAATGGACAGGTGGCGATGCAGGCCTGGGACTCTGGAGAGACAGGTATGAAATGGTAGTTTGCAGGCATGGTAGTATTCAGTCAATAAGCACTTTTTAGGAACTTTAGGTGTGCTTGGGAATCAACTACATAAAGATTAGAATTGGACCCTTAGAACCTGCAAAGAAGCGTGGAGAGAGAAGAGGGCCAAGGAGAGTGTGGGCGGCACAGCCACAGTTAGCAATGGTGAGCTAGACAGCAAAGGAGATGGAAAAATAAGTGGGAGCAGCGGTGCCGCCAGAGCTGAGAGACGATAGTGTTTGGGAGAGAGTGATCAGCATGGTTGAAGGCTGCACAGAGGTCAAGAAGGATGAGGAGTAAGAAAAGGCCGAGGGATTTGGCAAAGAACAGATCGTTGGTGGCTTTGGTTAAGTGATGAGGCCACAAGCCAGCCTACAGAGACTTTAGAAGAGACGAATGAGTAAGAATTAGAGGTGGTGATTGCAGATGGACCACTCATGGAGTTTAACCATGAAGGAGAAGGGAAGGAAAGGAAATAAGCATTTTTAAAATACCTATTATGCGCCAAGCACTGTGTTTGCAAATATGATCTCATTTGATCCTTACAATAGTCCTGCAAAGTAGATGCTGTTCTTATTCCCATTTTGCAGCTGAGGAAACTGAGGTAGACAGCGGGGAAGTAAGTGTCTAAGGCCAGTGTTCTTGACTGTAGGCCCAGTGCTTTATCCACTGTGCCACTTTGCTATCTAGGAGGAAGGAGAGGAGTCAACAAGTATCAATGGGGATGGTCATGGGGTTTATAAGAGTGGCAGGAAGACACAGGCTTGTTTGTAGGCAGCAGGGAAAGAGTCAGTAGATGAGGGGAAATGAATTGGCAAGAGAGTAGGGATGAGGAAGGGGATGCTGTTCTGGAGAAGATGGGATATAATGGATCAAGGGTCCATGTAGACGAGTTGACCTTGGTAAGGAGAAGGGCCACCTCTTCATATGGGACTGGAGTAATGAAGGAGAGAATGGGGAGGATGTCAAGGGGGTAAGATAAAGGAGGAAGAACAGTGGTCACAGTCAATGGCCTCGATTGACTCAGGAAAGTGGAGGCCAGGTCCTTAGTGGAGAGTGTTGGGCTAGGATGTGATTTAACCTGGACGAGAGAAGACTCGGGCAGAGAATGGCAATCACGGTCTTTGTCTTCAAGTGCCTGAACGGCTGTCATGGATGAGGGCTTCACTGTGTTCTGATTCATGCCAGAGTTTAGGCTGGCCATGAGGAACCCTAATTCTGAGCAGGGGCTGGAAATAAGAGAGCAGCTAGGGCAGGCCGCTCCAAAGTACAGTGGGATGACTCGGGGAGCCTGGCTGCCCACTTGTCAGTTGGTCTCAAATCCCCTCAGGTCCTCACAAGTGCTGAATTTTGCTGCTTATTGAAACCTCCTGACGTTGGGGCGTCTGGATTTTCTTTGTATCACCTCTCGGGTGAGACATAGTGCCTAATGCTGAAGCAAACATATGTTGGGTGATCAGGAAATGTTTCTGGATGAAATATTTATTGATGAATGAAAGATGGTCTCTTAGGAGGCAAACTCAGCTTGTATCCCTTCAGCACGATCAGGATTGATCCATTTGGAAAAGATTGTGATGAAGAGGGAAGCATCCAGATTGAATGAGGGGGTCAGGATTGAGTTCAGGGAGGGTCCCAACTGCAGCCATCTGGGACTGAGCCTTGGCAGGCTAATGAATGTGAATTAGTCAACATTTCAATGAGAGGTTCAGTTATTAAATGCAAACAATCAGCCGCTTGGTCTTGGAATTTACTCCATCAAGGCCCAGTGTGATTGCCTTGATGGGGAGCCGCCTGCATCAGCCTGCAGGGTTAGGGTTAGGCCAAACCAGGCCCAACTTTCCCACACTTTGTTTTCTTTTGCTTCTTTGGGGCTAAAAGGGACCTGATAAAGTAGGGATGTCAGGTGTAAGAGGAAAGCAACTGCACAGAGCTGAGTTTTTTAAGAGGATCTCATCTGCTGACTTTAGCAAACCTTCCCCCAGAATACGCAGACTCTTGTGTCCTCCTGTCCAGGCCATGGGTCTTGGTGACATCTCTGTGGATGCTGCTAGACCAGGGATGGGGAAGCTGCGACCTTGAAACCACATGTGGCCTTCTAGATCCTCGTGTGTAGCCTTGTGACAGAGTCCAAGTTTTACTGAACAAATTCTTTTATTAAGAGGATTTGTTGTGTGAGGTTTGGATTCAATCAAAGGGCTGCACTTGTGGATCTAGAGGGCCATGTGTGGCCTCAAAGTTGCAGCTTCCCCACCTCTGTTGTAGACTGAAGGGAAAGGAGGCTGAGCCACAAAGGAAGCTCTTTGGGGAAGGGGCCTTTCTGCCCTGCCCAGTGGTTCGGAGAAGGGATCTCTTTGCCCAGTCAGAGTTCACTTTTTTCCTAGGATCAGAGAAATCCAAAACAACTAGGCTCATGAAATGATCTCATGGGGTGGCTAAATGGTGCAGTGAGCAGAGAGTTGGCCCTGGAATCAGGAGGACCTGAATTCAAACTCAGCTTCAGACACTTAACACTTACTTACTAGCCCTGTGACTTTGGGCAAGTCACTTAACCTCAACTGCCCTGCCCTCCCCCTCCAAAAAAAACCAATTATCTCATCCACTCTCATCATTTTATAGAGGAAGAAACAGAGGTCTAGAGAGATGAAGTGACTTGTTTAAGGTCACACAGGTGGCAAAGCTAGAATCAGAACCCAGAGGTGAAGTGACTTGCCTAGGTTCACACTGAGACAGGCCTTGATTAATTTTCAGATCTCCTTGTACCAATCCCTGCCTTAATTCTGCTTCAGCCACCATGCGCCCTGGGCACTCTTTGACCCCAGCAGCTTTCAAAATGGGAGAAAAAACAGCAGTGGGAATAGCTATGCTGGGCCGCCCTGCAGGGTCACCAGGCAAGCCTTACTCCGTTCTCCATCACGGTGCAGGTTCCTGATGCCTTCAGGTGTACCACCATAGTCAGACCCTATGGGAAGCACTAGGCCAACCAAGACAAGGGACCAGGCTGCCTTTCTTCTTTACCCTCTCTGGCAATGCCAACTTCAGACTGTAACCCACAGAGTTGGGTGGGTTGGCACTTTCTCGAGCATCAGGCCCTCACTGGTTTCTTCAGTGTGTGCTCCTTCCTTCTTGCCCCCCCCCCCCCCCCACAGCACATACACAGATATACAACAATGTACACATGCACACACAGTAAGCTTCTACAGTAGCACACAACACACACATACACACCCACCATGCCTTTGGTGACCTTGAGTAGTCATAGCTGAAAGGGAGTACACCAGCTGCCCACATTGGCGGATCTCATCCTTACCCACTCACTCAGCAGGTTCCAAAGTGCAGCGTCAGCTTTGGCTGGTTCTTCTGTGTTGGAAGCTTGGGTGCCTGGGGTCCAAGAGTGAGCCGCCAAAAGCTCATTTCCAAATGATGGTCACCAAGGAAGCCCAGGGTAGGGGCTGATGGAGTCCTCAGGGAGCAGCAGAATAAGCTTACTGGCCACTGCCAGTCGGGGCACCATTTGCACCTGTGAGATTGATGAGGAGAGAAGGAGTCTTCTTCCAGAGCAGCAGGAAACAGTCTGGAGGCCCACAGACAATAAATACATTGTTGAAGGCTCCCAGCCTGAGAGCCCATTTGATGACTGGGCCCACCAGGGAGTTATTGCGATTGCTTTGGGCAGCTCAGGCTGTCAGCCCCCTTTTCCTTCATCCTTTGAGGCAATACTTACTCAAGAATCATTGAAAAGAACTTGGAGTAGAACACGATTATGCCTTTGGGGTTTCTTGGGAAAGAGCAGGCCCAATCAGAGCTCTCCCTTCTCACTCTGGGGGTTGGGGGTGGTGTCCCATGAGGACATGGTGCCAGTGCTTCCTTACCCAAGGTCACGCCAATCTCTCTGATGCCCAGATCTGCTTCTTGGGTGATTGTTCTCACACGTCCAAGACACCGAGAACTCAGCCTGTTGAAAGCAGACCTTGCACTTTTCTGAACTTTTCCATCCATTAGACTGAAAGCTCCTTGAGGGTAGGAATGGTCTTTTGCCTCTTTTTGTATCCCCAGCACTTGGCACAGTGCCTAGTACTTACCAGGTACTTGATGAATGTTGATTGACTGACTGGAAACCTGCCTGGGAGGGCCATTCTCAGTACCCTCCTTCCCTCTATTGCATTTGGATTTCCTTTGTTTTTGTTGGATCTGTCAATAATGAAATGGCTTTTGGTGCACTGAATTTGGATTGCCAAGGCCTAGATGGATGCTGTGGACTGACCCCCTTACCCTATTCCCCTGGGAGCTGGGAGATGCCTGTTTTTGCTGCTTAAATTTTTTGACCATTAGAGGTCCTTAAAAGGAAGGCTGCCCCCTGAGGGAGGGACTTTTTCATCACTTGAAAGTCCCAGGAGGACTAGACCATCTGTATTTAAACAAGCCTGCTTAGGTACAGACAGCTGAGAATGGGTGCCCTGTGCCCTCCCCCTCCTGCTTGGCTGTCTTTGTTCCTGCGGCTCCCTAGGCCTGGAATGCCCTTCCCCAGTCTCTACCTTAACCTTTGCTTGGCTCCAATGCCATCTTTCCCATAAATCCTTTGGTCTCTACCAGAAAGCTCCAGCAGCTTGGTATTGGGTCCAGAGCTTTGAAGTTGCCCTTGGGAAGGTTCAGCTTCTGACCTGAGGGTCAAATGCCTCACCTTCTCTAGTTCCTTTCCTCACCTGTCATGTGCCTGATAGAATGCTACCGAAGTACAAAGATTCAGGCCTCAACAAGACTAGGGTGGGTTCCTTCTCTTTGCCTGTCCCTGGTCAGGAAACCGGCCCTGCTCTCAGAGAGCTGATGTCCTGCTGGGCAGAGTGAAACCAAGAGAAGTATAGTGAAGCCTGGTGAAGTCAGCCTGTGGCCAAGAGCTGGACTCTGGGCCCATGTGAGGCAGCTCTGGGCTGGGGGCTGATCCCCACCCCCAAGAGGCTGGCTTTTGTCTTTGGCCTGGTGCCCTCATTCTAGAGTTTTACTCTGGGCAAATTCTCTGGATTGTCTAATGTACTTATCACATTCTACCTTACATGAAATGTTTTTGCGACTGTGATTTCTCTCCCCTACCAAAGAAACAGTAAGCTCCCTGAGGGCAAGTAAAGGTTGTGTTCTCTGCATCTTTGTCCTCTAAAGTTAATTAGTGGATCAGTCAATCAACATGTATTAAGTATCTGCTCAGCTCTCCTGGCCTGGCCTAGCCTCCCACTTTGCCAATTGAAGGCACTCCATTAGAGTTTATGGATTGAATGAAGGAATCAAGGCCCATCAAAGGACTGACGTCCCCAAATGGCATCGGCAGCTTGCTGCTAAGTTCAGGTTAGATTTCGTCCCAGGTGAAATCCATCAGGGGTGCCAGCTGATTGGGAATGCCACACTGAATCTCTGGGGAAAATCTGCCTTTGCTTAGGCAAGGCACACGTGTCTGACCTGTGCCTCAGGACACCCAGGCTGCTTAATGTGGTACAGAAATACTTAATGAAAAGGATGTGTTCTGATAACACATTTCCTTGTCAGAAGCTTCATTCCCAGGGGCCAAATGATATAGGCAGCAGAGGGCCTAGTTCCAAGATACATGGAATGAAAACAAGGTGGGGGAGGGTGTGAAAAATGTGAAAATATAATTAAATAGGAATGGAAACAGAATGGAATGTGCTAGGAACCGGCAACTGATGTATCTGGGAGTCTTGGGAGTGGGAAGGGTGGAAGAGGGGAGTTGACCTAACCCCAGGCAGGAAAGGCAGGGTGTGGAGGGAGAAGACCTGCCCAGGAAGCTGGGTGTTATGGTGGAAGTCGGAACAAGCGCGGGCCCTGCTTTCAGCAGATGCAGCCAGGCTAGCCCCTGTCTGGGCCTCCCCAAGGGAGCAAGCCACAGAAAGGGGAGCCTGAGGAGGCGGAAGATGTGTGTGAGTGCCTGATATCACAGCCTTTCCTGTTTTTGTGGCAGGAAGGGGGGTTAGGGAGGTGGATGGAGTTGGACTGAAGCTAGATGAAGGTGCCTCCCCCTCCTCTCATCCTGTGAATGAAGGTGGGCACGTAGCAATGGGGCAGTCTGAGACCACCACCTTAGCACTAACCTCCTTGCTGCTTTCTTTGCAAATGTTTAATTGACGCTCTTAAAAAATCAGTCACTTTTAAAATTAAATTTTATGCTGATTTTTAGTTTACATCATTCATTTCCACAAGGTTTTGTTCTTTCTTTCTCCCCTCTCCCTCATATAGATTTGTATCTATAAGATCTTCCTCTCTTCACTTAACCTTGTTGGAGTCTAGGCAGAACACTGGTGTCACCAGCTCAGTTTACTGTGATTCCAAATTGTTTTCCACAGCAAGCTGTTCCAAGCTTGGGCAAGAGTGGGTCTGTGCGCCTTTTTTCCAATAAGTATCTAGCCTCTTCAATGAGCAGTCTCCAATGGCTGCTTTGGTTTGCTCACCACCAACTCCCAGAATTCTGACTTCTACCCTCCTGAACCTGCTCCAAAAGGTGCCATTGTCTCCTCCTTACTAACAAGCACAAGGATCAAAATGCACAATATGGAGTGAGGGCATCTGGGTTTGAAACCTCACTCCTTCTCCCTAAGGCCTAGCTGTGTGATCATCAGCAAAGTCCCTTGGCCCTTCAGAGCACTTGGCCTCGGGACTCGCTGTGATGACAGCCTGTTGGGACTCTCAGAGCTTCCCATGTACAAGTGCTCTGTTCTGATATTGTCACTGGCAGCCTTTCCTCAGGCCTTGTTTTCCAGGAGGACTTGCAATATTGATTGTGTCTTGGCTGGTGCCTCCACTCCTCTGCCCCCTTCATAAAATGAGCCAAAATAGAAGAGGTAGCAGAAGAAGGGCTCAAGCCCCAGCTCTGCCGCTGGCTGTGTGACCCTGGCTGAGATCTTTAGGCCATCAGTTTTCTCCTATTTAGAATGGCAATAATGCCAGGGTTACTTACCTTACTGGGGATAAGCCTGTTGAGGGCACTGATGTGAGTGACATTGGCTTGGTGGTAACACACAAAAGGGCTGATAGTTTATGGGGCTTTATTTTATCAGAAATTAGTGTTTTAATTCATTTTTAGTTGAATTGCTGTGATTCTCAAAGTAAACCGTTGTGTCACCCATACAAATCAATCATTTTATCATTCATTGTACTTTTTTTCTTGGCTTATTGTACAGCTGGCATTTCTTCCACTCTGTCAAATAGTAGCGATGCTAATGGGCATCCTTGCTCCTCCCTGGCCTTTTTGGCAAGGCCTTCAGCATTTCTCCATTGCAGCTAATGTTGGCTCCTGGTAGCACATCAAGGAAAGCTGTTTCTTCTTGTGTTTTTAACGGGAATGTGTATTCTATTTGCTTCAAGCTTTTCTGCATCTTTTTGCAGAAATATATGGGGGCATTGTTCTTATTATTTATATGGTGTATTCTGTTTATGGTTGCCCTAATATTGGACCAGGCCAGCACTCCTGCTGTGACTCCGACGTAGTCATAGGCAAATTTCCAACCTTCCCGGGTACATCATGGCTAGCTCAGCCCACTCAGCATCTGTGACCATCTCTACTGCAGGGACTCCATTTTAAATGATTCTCTGTGACCCTTCTCAGACTTGGGGGCACTCACCAATCAGTCGCCCATTTGTTAGGCACCTACATCATGCGAGGCACAAGACTGGCTGTTAGGGAGGAAAAGACAAAAATGGTGCCATTTCTGGCCTCCCTTGATCCCTTGCAGACCAGCTAGATCTTCTAAAAGTTTTTGTTCAGCCATTCCCCAATTGATGGGTACCCTGTCAGTTTCCAGTTCTTTGCCACTAAAAAAAGTGCTACTCTAAATCTTTTCATACATACGGATCCTTTTTCTCTTTCTTAGATTGTTTCTGGATATAGGGTTGGATGTGTCACTTCTGCTCTCTGGGCTTTGGTTTCCCCAGCTATCAAATGAGGGGCTTCAAATAAATGAGCTTTCAGATCATTTCCAGCCCTCAGAGTTAGATTCCTTGGTTTTATGAGAAGTCTTGCTGCATCTGATAAAAGGCAGCCTGGCGTCATGGTGAGGGCTTTGGGTGTGGAGTCACAAGAGCCGGGTTGAGGCCTACCCCTGACCTTGTGCCAGGCCAGCTCTCTAACTTTGATCCCTTGCCCGATAAAAATGAGAATGCCGCTGGTACTACAGGGCCCTCATAAAGACAAAAAGAGCCAAATAGGATAGCCAACACTGGCTTTCCTTAGAATGAGCCCAGATCGCTTGGACAATAGGTATTGGACTTTATCTGTATGGCCACAGAGGGATGATCCTAATGGTTAGGGTGCATACCTTTGGAGGTGGAGTGGGTTCCCCTGAAGGAGACATTGTCAAGTGCTCACTTGACCTCTTGTGGGTGGGACTAGCTGGCTTCTGAGGTGGCATTAGACCCCAGATTTGGAATTTAGAGACAATCTAGTTCAGGGCTAGGGAACCTGCAGCCTTGAGGCCACATGGGGTCCTCTAGGTCCTCAAGTGTAGCCCTTTGACTGAATCTGGACTTCACAGAACAAATCCTTTTGTTTGTTTATCTAGGCATGAGATGATGACGGACTGTGCCAGCATGGGGGGTGGTAGTGCCATAGGAGACAAGGAAGTATACTCAAGAGATATTATGTAGGTCAAATTGACAGGACGTGGCACCTGGTTGGCTCTGGAGGGTGCTAGAGGGTGAGGAGATAACCAGGAGGCATTTAGAGATGCAAGAGTCCAGGTTAGGAAAACCATTAGAGCCCGATAAGGAGATCTGAGAATAGACTGAATAGAAATAATTGAATCCAGAAGAGCCGAGGAGATTCCCCTAGAGAAATAACAGAGGGAGGAGAGAAGGTGACCCAGGACCAAACTAGCAAAACCTGGATGAGGCCTCAGCAAAGAGACTGAGAGGATTGGTCAGAGAAGGAGAAGGAGAACCAGGAGAAAGGCAGATCCTGATCTCAGAGGGTACAGCCATGCTTCTGACTCACCAGTGCCTCGGATGAGCAGGCTGATGGCAGCAGCTGGGTGTCTCTGGGTCTGCTGGTAATTGCCCAGTCTTTACCTTGGGGGGAGCGGGTTGAGTGGGGCCAAAGCACCTTCCATCTGCATCCTGGGTAAATCCTTCCTGGCCTTCAGTCATGTTGACAGATATTTCTGAAGTGCTTTCTGGGTGCCAGGCAGGCACTGCACTAAACTCTTCAGGGAGCTTATATCATGCCAGGATGGAGACGCTCCATACAAAGCCAGCATACTGGCATTTGGTTTGGGGAGCTTGGGGAATGTGCCGACATGAGCCTCAGCAGGAGTTTTTTTTTAAAAATTATTTACTATTCGTTTACAACATTCAGTTCCACAAGCTTTTGAGTTCCAGATTTTTCACCCTCCCTCCCCCCCCCCCCCCATGGCGGTATGCAATCCCATATACCTTCACATTAAACATTAGTCAGGTTGTCGAGAAGCATTATAACCAAACAAAACAAAAGAGAGAGAGCAAGTGGCTTGCTTCCATCTGCGTTCACACTCCCATCCTGAGTTCTTTGGAGTTGTCTTATCACCTTGCATCACTCAGTAGGAATTTTGAATCAAACTGGGGCTTTTAAGAGGAACCAAAACTAACCACTGACTGCCTGAATTCTGATTTCAATCTGGAAGAGTTCTAGAGACCCAATGAGGAGGACAAAAGCCAACCAGCTCCTGCCTGTCCTCAAGGAGCTTACAGTCAGGCTACTCAGGGATCTGTGACTTTTTTTATGGCCACTTCATCTGCCAATGCCGATTCCCACCCTGTCCACATCTTGTGGCCTCTGTGCACTGGGCTAGGCTGATGACAGGCCTAAACAGCAGATTCTACAAGCCCAACCCTTCTCTGACTTCCCAAAGCAGTGCCTTCTACTTGGGTGCAGCTCTCATTGTTCACAATCTTCAACTGGCTTTTCTTGCCCCTGGTTCTGCCCTCAGGGGCCAAGCAGGACAAGGCAAATCCTTTCTCAGTATAACAGCCATTGTGGTTTCCTTCTCCGCCCCCCCCCCATGTTCTTTTTTCCAGACTAAACATGGCCAGTTCCTTCAGGAGATCCTTCTCTTATGATGTGGCCTCAAGGCTTTTTACCATCCCCCACTGGCTACTTCCCCAAGTGAGGCCAGAGACTGACCCCCCCCCCCCTTTAAGCAGCTAGGGTTACCTCTAGGCCCCTTTGAAAATGATGCTGAAAGCCCCTACAAAGGTACTGGGACCAAAAGTCTACAATCCCAAACCAAGGCTTGGATCTTTCTTTACCATCCACCTACCAGGATGAAGCAAAGCAGAGAGAGGCCCCTCTGCCAGCCCTGTAGCCATGGCGACTCTCTGAAATAGGAGATTGATTCCAGGACCTGGAGGTAACAAGTTCTGGTTCAGACCTGGAGAAACAAACAGAGATGACCAAATTAATTCAGTAGCCTTTGCTTTTTCTCTTGATTTCTTAAGCTATGTGTAGCTTTGTTAATTAGGGACAGCTGGCACCCAGATGGGACTGCCTTCTGTGACACACCCAGGCCAGCTTGGCACTTTGTCTTTTAGCACTGGGGAGAGTTGATTGAAGAAGAGTACTTTCCCCCGTCCCAAGGGCACCATCCCTCTGTGCCATCTCTGCTCCTTCCGGGACATGCCCAGGTGGCACAGGACTTCCTGACTCCGAAGGTCTTGGGCTTTTCATTTTCTGCATGATCTTGGCCTAACCTCTAATTTTACAAGAGGAAACTGAAGAAGCCCAGAGATATCTCCCACACTGATTCAGTTCAGTTTAATTCATCAGGCATGCACTAAGTACCTTCTATGTACCAGGCACTGTTTCTGCCAGGTTCTGAGGTTGCAGATGCAAGAACATTATACATGCTCTTGGTATTTGATACCTTTCTTATGTGTTTTTCATATCCTGGCATGCATTCTGTTGATGGTGGCATGGAAAGAACAGTGAATTGGAACTAGGGAACTTAGAGGGAATCTTCCTTGTGATCCCAGGTGATTTCTGCTCTAAACTGTGATACAGCAATACCACTGCTGGCCTTTGCCCCCAGAATATCAAAGAATAAAAAAAAACACAAATGCACAGAGCAATTGGAGAAGGACTGAACACATTATGGCATATGGAACACTTTTGTGCTGAAAGAAACGAAATGAAAAGTTTCAGAGAAACCTGGGAAGACTTGTATGAACTGATTCAGAGTGAAGTGAGTAGAGTCAGGAAAACAAGTTATACAGTTACAACAACACTGTCCAAACAAACAACTCTGAAAGATGGAAGAACAACAATCAGTGTAGTTTCCAACCATGATTCCAGGGAACTGATGAAAGAGGAGACTCAAGATGCAGAACAAACAGCCATTGTGGGAATGTGAGACTATGGAATACAGACCAATGCAATGTCTAACCATAATTCCAGGGGACCAATGATAAAACATGCTACCTGTCTCAAGGTACAAAATGAGATGTAGATTTTAGTCAATGTAGGAATTTGTTTTGCTCAACTATGCATATTCATTATGTAAGTTGTTTTATTACCCAAAAAAAATCCAGCAAGTTTTATATCTCTTTATCAATTGGTAGTGATGTGGGAGAGAGAAAAAATAAATTTTTGTTAATGAAAAAGTAAAAAATAATCCTCTGAAGCTCTGGTCCTATGTGTGTATGTAGATTTATATTTACGTATGTGTAAATGCACCTCTCTATGGAAACATAATAGGATTTCTAGAGATAAAAGCCATTTCTATTGCAAAAAGAAACGAGTTTGTCATCAATTATATTGCGCTCTCTTGGAAGGCTTCCCCTCCAGCGTAACAGGCCTTCTCAGGTCTTCTCCTCCCACCCTGGTGCGGCGCGCTCCCTCACTCTGCCCTTGAGGAGCTCGCTCTACGTGGGGGGGGAGGGGGGGCAGATGGCGCATTTCTACCGAGGCGTGGCTTCTACCTTTCTTTGTATCCTGAGGGTGTGGCACAGCACCCTGAATATGGCAAAAGCTTAAGAAATGCTTGTCGATTGACTAACAGATCTGTCAAAGAAACTAGAGCTGTTGTGGCTGGAACAGAGAGGGCTCCGGGCTGGGTCTGGAATCACTGTATGCAGATGTGTACAAAGGGGATTGCTTGACTGTCCCAGAGGAACCAAGAACTGGGAACAGTGTGGGGCTGTTTTCCTGACAAAGCTGTCCCCAAATTGTGGGGCTCCCTGGTGAGTAGTGGGCTTCCCAGAGGGATGTGATAAAAAACAATTCCTATTTTAGGTCCTTTCTAACTCGGAAAGTCTCTGTGAAGCAGTCAGGCTTGAATGAGATGAGCAGACTATCTCCCTAGGAACTGAAAACCATTTTTATCTTACTTAGTCTTTTACATTTCATTTTAAGAATTTAAATCTCTTGTCAGTGGCACCTTCCCTGTCCCCCTTTGCCTTTTCTTTTTGATTTCTTTCCTGTATGATATAGATGCTGGGGAAGCCCAAGTAGAAGAGCATGCCTGCAGCAGCTGTCGGCCAGCTGGGCGCCATCTGGGTGCAAACATCTGCATGTACTAGAGACTTGTACAGGCTGATGGTGAAACATCTTGGCCGACAGTGTTTGCTCCTTGTTTGACACCTGGAAGGGGCTGAGGCAGGCCTTCCCCTTCCCCCTAGGGCAATGGGTCACCAGCCAGCTAGTGAGCTGTTCACCATTGCAAGATGGACATTTGCAGAGGCATCAGGCAAGGGATTGGCTAGGTGGCCTCTTAGGTGCCTTTTGAATTTTGAGTCTCCAACTGTCTGATGAGAAGCAGCATGGTATACTGAGTTTAGACAGGAAGACCTGAGTTCACATCCTGCCTTTGATACTTTAGCTATATGACCATGGGTAAGTCACTTAACCATTTTGTGCCTCAGTTTCTTCTTCTGTTGGCACCTGTTACTCGATGTGTCCACTTCTGTGCTCACCATTCTTTCTGATTGTGATCTCAAATGGAGAAGGTGCTCTCTGATGGTTCATAGACAACAGACTTGGGAATAACTTCCACACCAATAGCAAGGCTTTCTTCTGGCTGGTTTGTTCTTCACAGTGTTACTTGGTGTTTCTTGAAGAAGGTGTCCATGACCCAGAGGTGGGAGGTGGCAGCAATCTCTGGCCTCTATCATTCCTTCTTTGCTCTGATTTTTTTTAATTGTTATTCTGTGCTTGACAAATATTGTCAAATATGAACATTTCCATGTACAAAGAACAGAAAAAGAGGATTATAAGTGAAAGCACAGATCTCTTTTTCTCATCTTTCCCCCATATTTCTCCTCATTTTCCTTTTCCCCCACAATCTTGGCATTGAAGTCCCCCAATATCAGACTGTGTGTTTGTTTAATTTGCAGAGCCTTTCATGTTAGTTGTGAAACCTCTAGCCCTTTGTCTCATCCCCCAGTATTGTGCTGGTCTTTCTTCAGATCCTTCTTCTTCAGAACTGCAGGATGACATGGCCCAATGTCCTGTGATGTAGCACTGCCATGTGCCTAGGGCTGTGCGGGAAAACCTGCTCTGCCAATTCCTTTCCTTGCCTCTCCAAAGACAACCATTTGGACGGATATGATTCAGCTCCTTCAGCAATCTGTCCACGAGTTGGTCATTGGAAAAGGATCTCACATTAAGAGTGTCGATAATTGAATCTGAGTTTATTGACAGTCTACAAAACTGCAGACTTCTCAGCATCCTCCAGCCTTCTTACCTTCACATAGAGATTAATTGCTGCAAGGTGGTTATCTACAGATGGAACTGGAAATTGTGGTGCCACATGGGGGCCTGACCCCACAACTTCTGATGATAAAAATTTCTTGGCAATATTTTCCCGGGCTTGTGTCGCTCTATCCTCTTTTCAAAGATGGACTCGTTCCCCCCGCTCCCCTTCTCCTCTCGATTTTCCTTTCTATATTTGGCTAATTCTATCATCATGCCACTTCACATTGTTCATAAGCCCCCTAAAAGCCTGTCTTTTCATCAAGACTTTTTAGCTCTGATGGCCCCATATTCCCTGAAGTGTTGGCGGGGGTGGCAGGGGACGGTGCTGCACTCTCTGATCACTCAGTAGTTCTGGAGAGGTAAGTGCATCCATTAGTCCCCGGCTTTCTGCTCCCCCCCCCCAACTACTTTCCTCGTTTTTTTCTTCCTGCCTTTGTTTTCTTAGTGCCACGTTTTCCCCATTTCCTTGTACTAATGATAAAAAGAGTAACAAGCTGATTTGGAGGTGAGGGATCACACTTCTTGTCTTCATTTTTCATAGGTTCATAAAGTCAGAAGGGATCCTAGTGCTCACTTAGGTCAATTCCAGATGAAGTAACTTGGACTCAGTCAGCTGGCAGGTAACCTAGGCTGTAGGACTCCTGCCCCAGTGCAGTCCCTTTCTTCCCACAGCACCAATTGACTCTCTTGACTGGTTTCCTCACAAAGTCCAGAAAGTGTTATCTGCTTATCTTTTTACCCTTTGGAAGGCACCGAGAGTGTTCAGCACACTCTGTGGGGCTTCTCTCCTCGACCCGTCCCACTCCAAACAACTGCTGAGTGAGGCCAGGGTTCATTGGACAAAATGTGATCACCACTGCCAATCAAGGTCCAAGGTTCAGAAATATGAGAGCATCTCTAAGCCTTGCAGCCATGTCTGCCCACTCTCGAAAGGCCAAAAAGGAAGAAAAAAGGATACAAATAAAATGTATCAAACGCTCTTGTGACATCCAGTGAGGGGCATCACAACCAAAAATTGTAGAGGTCACAGGGGCCTTTGAACATAGACTGTCAGGGCTATGAGGGACCTCCAACAGAGGGTGTCAGAGCTTGGATGGACCTTAGAATACAACCCGAGAGTTTGAAAATACTGAGGATCCTAGCCCAAGAGCTGGAGGGCATGTTGGAGAGAATTGAGTCCAATCTGTTTGTCCCTCACCCCCCACCTCTGTCTCCATCCCCATCTTACAGATCATCACCTGAGGCTGCAAGGAAGGCTTGAAACCAAGGCCCTCAGATTCTCTTTCCCTGCCCCCACAAGGCAGTATCCCTGGCAGCTTGGTGGGCAGCCTCTGCTCAGAGGTCCTGTGGAGGGGAGGCCACCCCTTGCCTCCCCATGCAGCAGGTTCTGCTTTGGACAGCTCAGACTTAGGAACATTTTCCTCTTATTCATCTAGATTTATAGCTACTTGATCACAGAATGCAATGACCTCATTTTGCTCCAGAGCTCACATCTAGGTCAATACTGAATGGCTTTTGATTATGGATATGGTACTTGGCGTGGTGAAAAGCGGAGTTGGCGTCCAGTCCTGTTTCTGTTATACACATGGTTCAGGTAGCTTGGTGGATGTCTGGGGCTACATTAGCACAAGCCTGTTCTCTTTGCACTCTCTCTAATAGACTCTGCTCTCCTAATGTTGTCATTGGAAATCTGCCATCTTGGGGCTTTAGTGAGCTCTTGATAATGCGTCTGACACACCTCCTCAGCCAACTGGGAGCATATGTACAGTCTAGACAAGAGCCTGAAGGTGGATCCCACTCAGAGCGAGTTGCTTCTTGTCTTTGGGTCTTCATTCCCTCACGTGGAAGTTGAAGGAGTAGGAGTTTCTCCATTTCTGATGTTCTCTGTGCTAGGAGTTCTAAGGCAGTTCTTCCTCCATCCCCTCTGTCTCCAGCACCTTCTGCTGCCCTCCCACCTCCAGCCTTCTAATTCAGATTGGCTTCTCCATGCCTCATGTTTGCTTTCCATCACACCTTCTCCTCTCCCTCTCTTTCCCCTTCACTACTCTTTGTCCGTTTGGGGTGAGAGTTGGGGGAGAGGAGGACAAGGAACCTGGGATGTGGGGAGAAGAACAATGCCCTCTTCCAGCTGCCTGCTTTTTCCTAATTTGAGCAAGATCCCGATTGTGACCAAAACTCCTTGCTGCACTTAATAGAGTTTTGTAAGGTGTGCAAAGCAATGGACATTACACCCTTATTCTATCAGCTCGTATTTTTTTTTTCATATGTGTTGATGCCTTTTAAAAGAAAATCAGAATGCTTATGTGCACCTGCCCCCAACTGATTGAACCTTCCCTTCTAACAAAATAAAAGAATTGAGCAAAACTGTCCAAGGTCAGGAATGCATCTGTCAGTGCATGCACCACTCAGCACCTGCAGGCTCTTCCCCTCAGCCAAGGGGCAGGAGGTGGGGTTCATCATCTGCGGCATAGAACATTCCCATGCTCCCACCCCACCCTCTCCCTCATCCCTGGTCCTGCCCAGTCCTGTAACACTCCTCCAGCTTTGCTGGGGCCAGGCCCTTGTCCATGGAGACCAGGCTGCTTAGTCTCTCCTCCTGCATCTGGGGACCCCGTTTTCCCTGCAGTTGCCTGGCCCATCTTTTTCTCTCCATCCATGCTGTACCTTTCACTTTTTTCACAGAGAGTCTGGCCTCTGAGTGGTGTTGACTGTGTGCAGGGCGCTCTGGACAGGCAGACAAAGACCAAGTGGACTATCTGTAGTTTACCAGGAGGGCTAGAACCACCATCCAAAGCAGGGAGCACCAGGACAATGCAGCGGGTACCCTCCCGAGGGGGCTGACTGCTCTCTGCCCATTGGGATCAGGAGGGGCTTCCCAGAGGATGTGGGCTTTGAGCTGAGCCTTGAACACTGTTGCCAGTGATGGGGAGTTAGGAGATGTTTGAAGCAAAGGGCAGGGACTATGGGAAAGGAGAAATCCTGTCATGAGAACAAAATGTCCAGCACAGATGAGCAGGCTGGAGCAGATGCTTGATCAAGACCTGCAAGAGAAACTACAGGCTGAGGAGGCCCAGAGAATTGCCTGAAGTCACACAGGGAGTGAAGGGCAGAGTTTCTGCCTCTTTACCCTGGCTGGTCCGCTTCCTGCCTACCCTTGAGCCTAGAGCAGAGAGGAGCCCTCCCACACATGTGGAGACCTAGGCAGTCAGGATGCAAGGGGTTTCGGGCCCTCCTCAGCATCCAATACCTGGAAGGGCTCTGTCTCAGGCCACTGTGCACTTAAACCCTCAGGGCTCTGGGAGTCCTCACATGCCAACCTCTTTGGCCTGTCTTGGTAGAGGCCTCCCATCTTCCCAGGAATCATCGCCTGTTCCACTGTATTCACACTTTGTGACTGAGGCAGGCACTGTCTTGGCATAAACCTGCAGCTTGGGCCACGCCCTGTTTCTGTACATGTCTGTCTAGAATGCCTCATTATCTTGGTTCATCTTCAAGGTCCTGCTAAGGCCTCAAATGGAGAAACTTCGAAGCTGCTGTAATTCTAGCCTGGGTATCATTCCTCCCAGCCCCTGAGACTGTTTTGTCTGCTGTGGCCCATGGTTGGCCAATGTGACCTCAGGGGACCGTATTCTCTTCTCTGGGCAGAGACTGGAATAAAAAGCTTGCTGAGTTGAGTAAAAGGAAATGAGGGAAAGGAAAAGAAGTAATTATCACCAGTTGGTAACCTCATAAACTTGACTCTTCATGGGGCTTGTAAAATCCACCACAGAAGCAGTGTATTCAAATGGATCTCTTAGCCTTAAGCACATTCATTTCCTAGCAGAAATCCAGCTCAGACACTATGAAAGCAGAAAAACCATTTTCAGTTAAGCATCCTTGATGTGAAACAGGGACTGAGTGTGACTGGCATGTCCGGTACTGTTGTCACTGAGCCTAGTGATGACTAAATGGAAAAAGAGACTGAGCAGCTTCCGGACAGATGAAGAGATAAGAAGGGTAATGTTTGTGGGAACTGAATTGGAGAGATAGATCGTCTTGGAAAGCTAGACAGTCGGAAATTGCCAAGAGGGAGATCTGGACGTGATACAAGGGAACACTTCCCCACAATGACAGCAAGGAAGCATCCAGTCCCTGTTTGAAGACCTCCAAGGACAGGGAGCTCACCACCTTTCAAGGCAGCCCATTGTACTTGGGGCAGCACAAAATGTCTAGCACAGACGAGCAGGCTTAGTGTTAGGAAGTTGCCCAAATTGGCCCCTCTGCTGCTTTTTTCCCCCATGAACTTTGCTTGTGATTCTGTTCAAATCTGGAAGGTAACAAATTTCCTGTCACTGGAAGTCTTTAAAGCAGGGGCTGAATTAGCTCTTGTCAGAGATGGTGTTGAGAGGATTTCTTGGCTGCATCAGAGTTGGTGATCCTATGGGAAGGCTCTCTCACTGTCTTCTCTGGTCCCCACTTGCCTTCAAATAGACAACCCCAGAGGTGAACTCAAGCCGGCCCCCAAATCTGGAGAAGCGAAAGAGCCAAACTATCTCACAGCTTTCAACACTGTTCTGTGCCACACTAGGCTATGCGTGGAGGGGCGGGGGGTACTGCAGCCATATCCCATCCACTTTCCTTCCACTAAGATGACCTGGCAGGGGAAGGAGCTCCCGAAGCTTCCAGCTCCCAGCTCCCAGCTTGTCCTCTCTTCCTCTGTTCTCAGGTTTCTTCCAAAGTCATCCCCTGCCCCAGGTTTCATAGTCTAGCATCTCACTCTCCAGGCTCCTTTTTGCCCATGGTGCTGAGGGTCTGTACTTCTCCCTGCCACCCCCCTGAAACACAGGCCTTGCCCTCAAGCCTGGGCTGCTTCCCCTCCCCTCCCCCAAGCAGCAGCACTTCCTGCACGCCTCTCGGCCTGCAGGGCTGTTGGCATTTATCTTAGTGGTAGTCTGACTCAAACTGAAGGTTCTGCTTTCTTTGCTCTCTGCCCGAGTTTGGGGCTATTTTTCAGGCATCATTTCTTTTGGCACAATAGCATTCCATGACCGTGAGTTCCTCAGCACAGCCAGCCAAGGATGTCTGCTTTGTTTCCAGGTATTTTTGCTACCATGATAGTGCGCTGCTATGAATGTTTACATATTGATTGGCACTTTCTGCCTCTTCCTTCCTTGGGGGGCATATGCCTGGTTGTGGTATCTCTAGGTCAATGGGTACAAATAGTTTAGTGATTTTGCTTGCATAATTCCAAACTGTTTTCCAGGTCAATTTCTATTCCCAGCTCTACCAACAGTATATTAGTGCATGAGTCTTCTCCCATGCTGGATTTCTTTTAAAGAGACACCAAGACAGTGAGATTCCCAAGGAAAGCAAATCATGAAATTACTCTCCTCTGGACACTTATCTCTCTGTTGCTATAAGTAGCCAGTAGGAAATAAAAGTGGAGCCATCTCCCAAGAATTTACCTGTTCGAACTATCTCTTGTGTGGCACATTGTGGGTGGAGCTGTGGATCAGTGGCCATGACTCTTGACCCAGAGAGTTCATGGTGAGGCATAGACCTCAAGGAAGTCTGGGATGCCAAGAGCAACTCCACATATGCCAAAGGATTTCTGCAGTCACTTTTGTGGGAGCAAAGTACTGGAAATAGCATAGATGACTATCAGTTAGGGAATGAAGTTGGGGAGTGTCTGGGTCATGGAGCAGTCGTATGCTATGAGAAGTGAGCACAGAGAAGCACCAGCTTGAAGGGTCTGAGCCGATATAGCCGGAGGTCACCAGGAAAAAGCTGACAACAAAACCATGGCGGGATGAGGATGAGCAAGGTTGGCCCCAAAGCAGAGAGATGGGGAAGGAGGCGCTGGCCAGCTCTCTGTACAGCTGTGGGACCATGAGTGTGGAGTACTGCATATATTGGCCAACTCAGTAGATGTGTTGGTTAGTTTTGCTGAACTAGGTTTTTTACTTTTTTTAATATACTTTTATTTTTTCCTTCCTTTATTTTATTTTTTCCTTTTAATTAAATTTTATGTTTATTTTTAGCTTACATCATTCATTTCCACAAGATTTTGAGTTACAAATTTTCTCCCCACCTTTCCCCTACCCATCATCTGCAAACAGTGATCCCACTGTATACCCCCTCCCCCAATCTGCTCTCTCCTATATCCTCCCCCATCCCCCCTCCGACTTTCAGGTAGGGCAAGATGGATCTCCATACCCCACGGGCTGTATATCTTATTTCCCAGTTGTGTGTTAAAAAAACATTTGTAAACATTTGATTTTACAACTTTGAATTCCAGATTCTTTTCTTTCCTCCCTCATCACCCACCTTTACTTGGGAAGATAAGCGATTCAATATAGGTTATATATGTGGAGCTACACAAATTAATATACTTTTACAAAACTTTTTTATATACTTTTAACATACTTTGTTATAAGGGATGTATCTCTAGGAGGTGATGGAAAAGTAAAGGAAAGCAATGGAAAATCAAGTGTCCTGTCTCAAGGATGAAAAGCTCTGTGTTTAGCCTTCTCCATCAGATCTATTCTCTGAGCCTGGTTCCATGGTATGAACATAATTTAATGTGTTGATCACAATCAAGGCAGAAACTCTGATTTACAAGTTTGCCTTAATGATTCCTTTCAGTGAACCTTTTTTAAGAGCCTACTCCATGCTCGGCACATGATAGATATAAATCCAAAAAGGAGACAGGAGGGATGCCTTGAAGAGCTTCCTTCTATCGGAGGAATCAACATGTACTCAAAGAACTCCAAGGAGGCAGAGAGTATGAGCCTCTGGGGAGTGGGGGTGGGGGGGGATGGACACAGGAAGACATTTGGGAAGACGTGCTTTCTGAGCTAAGCCTTGAAGGAAGCTGAGGATTCAGAGAGGGAAAGGGGGAGGGCAGCGGAGAGGGAGGTCATTGTGCCCATGACAAGATAGCTTATGAAATGCACTGAAGTAGGAGATGGTCTATCCAGTTCAAAGAATGATAGTAGTGTACTTTGGCTATGGTCTGGAGTTTGGACAGAGGAACTGTGGGAAATAGGGATGGGGGGAGAAGTTGGAACCAGATTGAGAAGGGCCTTCAACGCCAAGGTGAGGGTTGACATTTGGTCCTAGAGGCAGGGAGATTAGTTCAGTTTTGGGGACAGAAGGAAGAGTGTGGTTAGGGAAAGGACTGGGTCTCTGTGTGGAGGACAGATTGGTTGGCAGAGAGACATAGATTAGAGACCAATTGAAATAGTCTAGGTAATGAGGATCTGACATGGGTGGTGACTGTAGGAGGGAGATGGATGCTGTGCTGGAGAGGAGGTCAGAGAAGTCTAAAGGAGAGGTGAATTTAGGGAGATGATGCTCCTTCTTTTCCCAGGAGTTCAGTTCATGGTCCTCAGGCTTCCTGTCCAGCCCAAGCCCTGCTCTCATACTTAGAGACTTCATTTTCCATTTCCATTGGCCTCTCACTTTATCAGCCTCCACTTCCATGATGTCCATTTTCACACCACTTTAGCTATACCTTCTAGGATACTGTAGAGAAAAGCCCAAGGTTCAAATTCCATTTGATGACTAACTGTGTCACCTTGGAAAGTGACTTTACCTTTTTGAATTTCAGGTTCCTCTTCTGTAAAATTATGGGCTTGGATTAGCTTACCCATAAATCTCCCTCCAACTTTGTGAACTACACAGAGGAAGAAACTGATCCCAGAGAGATGAAATGTCTTGTCCCAAGTGTTAGATATTGAATTGAGCTAAAGAAAACAATGATATAAGACAGAAAACGAGTAGAAAAACATGAAAAGGAAGCCCCATTGAACCCAACCTGGCCCTCATCTGCTCTGCTGGGCAGCCATGGGGCCACCTGCCTTTCTACTCCCTGATGAGTTAGATACACTAAAAACTTGGCAGAACGAGAAGCCCCACTCCCCTTCATTCACTCAGGTGGAGACATAGGTGGAGACATGCAGACGATCCGAAGATCCAATGGCAGGCAGCAGTCTTTCCCATCATTTTTTAAAGACTTAGTCCCCAGTGAACAACAATGATATAAAACTTGGAGAATTTTGCCTATAATTTGAAATCCTTCCTGCTCCCAGTGTTAAATTGACTTAAGCCTTTGAACATTCTATCAACACTTAAGCAGCATCTTAAATATCTGAGGAGTAGGGGGCTGGTGGATATCAAGCCCATTGTTCCTTCACTGCATCCCCCAGCTTTTCTTTCTGACTCCCCCATTCTTCCTGCCTGTCCAGATGCCAAGTCCAGTTCAAGGTCCACCACCTGCAGGAAGCCTTCCCTGCTATTCTCATTCCCCCTGTGCTCTTTCCTGCTGCTGCTGCTGCTGCTGAATTCATTCCTCATTGCTACTCACATATGGCTGCTATGTTACTCAACTCTCATTTAGATTTGGGGAGACAAGACACAACATGTGAAAGGCTATTGATCTCTAGTCTACACATGTACCTGGGTAATTTTTATCCTCCCACAGATAGCAAAATGCATACTCAACACATAGATATTGCTCAAAAATGTTTGTTGAATGTGTGATTATTTGGAGGCTTGATGTCCCAGTTTGATTCAGCAGATATTGAGTGACTACTATATGCAGTGTTGAAAAAATCTGGGCAATAGGGCATTGGGAGGTCTTCCTCATCCACAGGGTATCCCTTCTGGACCTCTACTCTGTCCTGGATCTTCACCATAGTGGTGGAGAATATTTCTGGAAAGCAGTCATCTCTCTGTTTTATGCCTCCCCTATGAGATCAGAGGGTCATTGACCAGGGGTATTCCTATTAGTGGGCACTAGGTGGCACTGCAGTGTGATAGAGTGCTGGGCCTGGAGTCAGGAAGACTCATTTTCCTGAGTTCAAATTTGACCAGGGACACTTATTAGCTGTGTGACCCTGGGCAAGTCACTTCACCTGTTTACCTCAGTTTCCTCATTTGTAAAATGAGCTGGAGAAGGAGTTAGCAAACCATCCCAGTATCTTTGCCAGGAAAACCTCAAATGGGGTCACAGAGTGTTGGACATGACTGAAAATGACTGAACAGGAACATTCCTTTTGTTGCATCTTCCAAGGAATCTTCAATGATCTCTGTATAATTGCATAAGGGACACCTTATAAAGGTTCCTATACAGCGGCATTTCATAATCCCCCAGCAGTCAGCACGATAGGCCTGATATTCTCTCCATTCTTCAGTTAATTGGCAGATGGCAGAGACATGACCCACTGCAGAATCTTGTTTGTCGACAAACTGTGCGACCTTGGGCATCCATAAAATGGAAATGATGACACAGCCACCTCTTGGGGTGTTGCAAGGCTCCAATAAGACCATATTTTTTAAATGTCCTATTCCTTATGAATGCCCTTATCAAGGATGCCCTTAATTCCTATAGAGACGACTCTACTAAAGATTCTGTCTCACTGGGAGAGCAGGTATTGACTAACGTTCTCTTGGTCAGGTTGTCCCCATGTTAAGAAGGTGCTTTCCGTCCTCCTCCTCGCTTTAAGATTTGCAAAGCACTTTACAAATGTTATCTCATTCAATCTTCCCTACGCCTCTGGGAAGTGGGCACTATTATTATCTCCATCTTGCAGATGAAGAAACTGAGGCTGAAAGGTTAAATGATCACATGACTAAGTGTCTGTGCCATGTAGTTGAAATATCTCTATTTATGAACATAGATATCGATGCAGTATATCCCTCCTCTCATCTATTGTAGCTCTCAAAACCCCTCGACATCATCTCTCATTCTCTCCTTTATTCTAGTCTCTGCTAACTAGGTGGCCCATCTCCTCACCAAAGTCAACCTTTCTATTTGTAACCTTGACCCCATCCCCTCCCATCTTCTCTAACAGATTTTCTCTCTCCTCTCTACCCCCTTGTCTCTCTTTCTGTCTCTCCTCTCTCTTCCTTCCTCTCTCTCCCCCTCCCTCTCTCTTCCCTCTTCTCTCCCTCTTCCACCCCCTTCCCATGGTCCCTGATTCTAATCGTCCATTGCCTCATGCTCTCACCCTCTGGATATCTCCTTTTTCACAGCCAGACTCCTGCACTCCACACTTCCACTTCCTCTCATCTCACTCCTCAGCCCCTTGCAGTTTCTCTTTAGACCTCACCACTGGGCTAACACTGCTCTCTCCAAAGTCCCCAAGAAGCTCTCAGTTGTCCAATCTAGTGGCCTTTTCTCACTCTTTGCCCTCCTTAGCCACTGTCAACCACCTTTTTGTCCCTAGGCTTCCTGTCTGGTCACTTTGTGCTTTCCTTTGCCGTCTCCCACACCCTGACTTGGGGGTCTTCTTTGTCCGTAGCTCTACCATTCTGCCAGTTAGCCAGGATGGCAACCTTAGAACATCAGATCACTTGTCTAGTTACTCTCCTTGTTGCTTCTGCCTCCTCCATAGCCCTCTCTCTTTTGCTGTAGCTTCCCCCCAGGTCAGGTTGTCATCACCTCTCAGTAGACTGCTGCAACAGCCTCTAACTGACCTCCCTGCTTCCAGCCTCTTCCCTTTCTGATCCATCCTGTGAGTCATTGCCAAAGTGAGCACTGATCTTACCGTGTTGCACCCCTGCTCAGTCTATTCCAGTGGATCCCCTTTCCTTTAGGATCCAATTCAAATGCCTCTGGCATTTAAGTCTGACTCCAACGTACCATTCACTCACTCTCACCTTCTGCCGAGTTAGCCTTGCTGTCCCTCACCCACAGCATGTCCCATGTGTGTGCCTTTGTACTAGCGGCTGCCAGTCCTGGAGCCCCCCTCTCACTTCCCCTTTTTCGATAGGCTTTTTCTATCCCCTCTTCCCAGCATTGATTTTGTATGGTGTTTATGTTGACCTCCCTAAGATGGGATTCCTGAAGATCAGGGCCTGCTTTACTTTTAGCTCCTGTAGCCAGCCCAGAACATGGCACATTGTGGTAGGCAATTCAAGGTTTGGAGAATAAATTATTGACAGAAGAGTAGAGGAAGGACAAGTCATTTCTGACTGGAGGGAGATCAGGAGGCCAGAGTAGAGCTCAGGGAGAAAGTGGCACTTGGTTGGGCCTTGAATGAAGATTCAGGGTCAAGACTTCAAGCAGAAGAGAGGGGTTCTGGGGACTCCAAGGTGGCTGACATGACATACAAAGCTCATTCCTAGCAAGAAGGAGCCAATGAGAAGCCATTGTAAATAGTATGTCCTGAGCAAGATGTTCTCCTTCCCTTCTTTGGTTTAGAAATGTGCTTGTGGTGGATTTGTGGCTCCTGGAGAAGGATGCTTGGCCACCTGAGCTGGTAGTATTTGCAGGCCTGGAGTCCTTCAGGTGGAAATCTCTGTCAGACAAGATCTCACAGCTGGGTGGATCAATGGACAAGCAGATGAAACCAATCTTTCTTCCTAAAATTGTAAGATTTAGAGCTGGATGGGATCCTAGGGCTCCTCATTTTGTCCAGGGGGAAACCGAGGACCAGAGAGGTGGAGATTGGAAGGAACAGATCTCAGAGTTGCACCCAAATGCTCTGCCTCCAAATCTAGTGGGGATTTTTTTTGTCTTGGGGTATGACCCACCTAACCCACCTACTGTAAGGATTGAACTTGAATAACCAGGACCAGTATCTCAAATTTGGGTTTTATGCCCACCTGATGTCATCTTCATTTACAGCATTGTAGCCATTGCTTACTTTGGAAGTTCTTTCATATTCCTCTGACATTACAGTATTCTTTCCTCGTGGGCCAATTGGATTCCATTAATTCATATCAATGATCAACATGATTGGTTTCCAGGTTTTTGCTCTTACAAATAGAACTGCTCTGAATATTTTTGGTATATATGGGTCCTTGGGCTATAAATCCAGCCATGGGATCACTAGCTCAAAGGGTATGTATGAACAGGTTGTGCCTGCTTTTCTCCAGCCCCTCCAACATTGACTTTTTTCCCCTTTGCTATTGGGCATGGTATGATGTCATGCCTCAGAGTACTTTGATACATTTTTCTTTGATTTTTAGTGATATTGCCCCTCTTTTTCATAGGATGGTTGAGAACTTCTATTTCTTTCTTTGAAAACTAGTCCTGTGGCTTGGTCACTTAACTGACAAAGAATAGCTTTAAGCCTTCCAGACAGCTTAGGTCAGTTTTTTATAGATTTTAAGTGTATGATTTTCATCAGAGCCTGGGTCTTTTGACTATGAATCTTGGCCTCTTAAGTATTTTCAGAAACAAGTAGCTTCCTATCCTCTGGTGACTCCTTGTTAAACCTAATACTCTTATTCTCTGCTATTTGGAGGGTGAATTTTTCACAGCCTATGCTAGGGCTTCTGACTGGAACTGCTTTATTAAAACAGACATGGAGAGAAGCAAATGTGATTGCACACTTAGTCATTGTCACCACAATGGGAAGTTTTTGACCTCTGTGCACACTGCTTTTCTTTCAATCTCCCCCAAGTCCTTATGGTGCCATAGAGGTGGCCCTGGTCTTTTTAAGGCAGTGCCATCAGAGAAAAAGTTCCAGGTCAAGCGATGCCCTCTGCTGCCACTATCCAGTCACTGTGGAGAGAGAATTGGCTACCTGCTTTTGAGTCATTTGGTCACACTATTGTCTAAGTGAGAGCTGATAAGGTTAGGTTAGCAAGGATGTGAGTAGGAAGGGGAGGAGAGCAGGGTGACAGAAACAGGCAGGTTTGGAGGAGAGAAAGCGAATAGTCTCCATTTGGGACATGTTAAGCTTTAAAGGTAGTTTGTGGCATAGAGTGGGAGCTCAGCAGACACATTGGGCCAGGGAGTCTTCTGCAGAGTTAAACCCAGAGGAGGTGACCTCTCTTGAGGTCACCAAGAGAGGGAGTCTTGAGAGAGGAGAGAAGGAGGAGCAGTTAGATAAAAATCAATCAATCCATAACAAGCAGTTATCAAGCAACCACATTGTATGAGGTCCAGTGAATGGGCATGCCAAAAGGCATACGTGCTCTCTGACTTTCTGTCTGTATATATACACATGTGTATGTATGAATTATACAAGTAGGTGGCACAGTGGATGGAATGCCAAGCTTGCAGTCAGGAAGACCTGAGTTCAAATCCAGCCTCAGACACTTACTAGCTGTGTGACCCTGGGCACGTCAGTTAACCCTGTTTGACTCAGTTTTCATATCTGTAAAATGAGCTAGAAAAGGAAATGGCAGACTACTCCAGTATCGCTGCCAAGAAAACCCCAAATGGGTCACAAAGATCACACAAGGACTCAAGTAAGATTACTCAGCAACAACATATAATAGGTAGATATAGGTGTGTGCTTACACATCTGTACACGTACATATTGCTTACATGTCTGTACACATGTGTGCATGGGTTGTGTGTTTACATATATGTATATATGCATGTGTATATATGTGGATTGTGTGTATATATATGTATATATACACACACATCTGTGGGTGTTTCTATGTGTAGAGAGTGTCTCAAAAGCGACTTTAGGGCTTTAATAGCTTAGCATTACATGAAGGCTTTCTGGACCCCCTCTAGAAGTATATTTATAAAAATATGAAAAACTTATGAGGAGAAAGCAGTAGCAACTGGGGGAGGTGGGGGGGGCAGGGGGCATCAGGCAGGAGGAGAAGCAGCCAAGAAAAGCCCTGTAAAAATCTGAAGAAGGGAGAGTATCTGGGGAGAGGCCAAGAAGGCTGAAGATTAGGAGAAGGCAAGGAGGACATGACTCTACAGGCCCTGCTTCTCCTTAGTGTGGCTGAAGTTCCTTGGCCCTGAATTCATTGACAGGTCACAGATTCAGAGCTAGAAGGGCCCTTAGAAGATGTGTCCAAAGGAGGGAACCTAGGCCCAGAGAGGGCAATGGTGTGGTCCAGGTCACACAGACCTACTTGGACTCAAGGCCAACTTTAGTTATGACAAACTTGTTGTGCTGAATTTAGTGCCTTCCTGGCACCTAAGCAGTGCACGAGTGAGTCAAATTGCATTTAGTGTCTTTGCTGCCACTAAACCGACTCATGGGAGCCCAAACGCTTGAAGCTTGACTCCAGGCCTTGTTGAGTCATCGTCACTTATGTCGTCTGCCAAGTGCTTCCCTGGGGCTTCTCAGGCTGTGTCTCCAGAAGGCCTGCTAGGTCACATCCAGTTGGCAAGGCCATGGCTGTGAGAACATGGAGTGGGGAGTTAGAGCTGACAGGACCCCCAGAGGCTCCTTATTTTAAAATAGGGAAAGGAACCTGCCAAGATCAGCCAGGTAGGAAGTGGCCTAGCTGGGATTCAAACCCAGGCTACTTCCAGGCTACTCCAGTAGCAGCCTGTGTGTCTGTCTGTCATCTGGAAGCAGCCTTGCCAGATGTGCAAAGTTGGTGGGAAATTGGAGGGCAGGGGTACAGAGCAGCTGCTAAGGACCCCTACCTGATGCCTTGACCAGATCGATGGATTTCTTTGTTTGGCTCTTACCCCTACCCCACCACACTTCCCACATTTTGAGAGGAAAATCAAGGAAAACTTTGTCTAGAATAATATTTCTGTACCCCCAGCTCAAGGCAATTGAAAAAATTCTGTCCAAGGCCAGGTGTGCCTACTCTATAGTGTGTGTGTGCGCGTGCGTGTGTGTGTCAGTATGCATGTGTGCTTGAGTGTGTGCGTATGTGTGTGCATGTGTGTGCACATGCATGTGTGCATACGTGTGCCTGTGCATGGCCTTGTGGGGGGCAGGGAGGCAGACAAAGGATGAACCAAAAGGAACCATCCAGGTTTTGCTATGGATTGGGGATGGGCTGACTAGAAAACGATCCTCACCCAGCCGTCCGTCCCCTCTTCCTCGCTTAGTTGCTTAGTTGCAGTGGGCTCGGGGTTGGCTCTCCGCCACATGTTTGGCTCCAGGGATCCCTCTTCTTCGCCTAGGCTCCACAGCCTTAGCTATGTGAAGAACTCTATTTCGATAGCATTTCAATAGAACTGTTTTCCTTGGTAAGGCTATGTGTTTTATTTGATCCATTGAACTCTGTCATTCTAAAAAGGTGTCCAAAGGCTCCCCCAGACTGCCCTAAGGGAACATTATACCAAAAAGATGAAGCAGCCTGAGGGTGAGGAGGTAGAGTTGGTCCATGTCTGACACAGGGGAGTGTGATGGGGGCAGGGGACCAAGCACTTCCGGGAGGGAGAGGTTTGTTTTGTGCCCAGAAATCAGGAAAGCCTCCAGCAAGGGATTCGAGGGACCCTGTGTTTGTCGGGAGGTGTAAAATCACTTGCCCAAGATAACACAGCAGTAAGCGGCAGGGTCAGAATGTGAGCTCAGGTTCTCTGGAGGTAAATCCAGCAGCCTTTCCCCTCTACCTCAGCACCAGGATTTCCTTGGGCTGAGCTATTATCATGTATTTGCATGGGGTCTGGCCTCAGTGAACTCAGCGAGGTGGGAGACAACACAGTGAAATTAGGGAACAGCTGGTCTAGAAAGTACAGAGAATGTGAGAGAAGATGAGTGAGGCAGGTTAGAACCTCAGTTGGAGAGAAGCTGTGCGGTGCATATTCCCGATGTCTGGGTCAGTACGCCTGGCTGCTTCCATGGAGAGCATGGCCATCACTCTGGGAAACATACCGATGTGGGGACTGATCGGCTAAAGCGACAAGCGCCATCTTCCTTTGATAGCAAGTCAGGGCACCTGCAGAGAAGCCAAGCTGAGGGTTGGTGAAGAGAGCCAGTTCTCTGAGAACCAGAGATACTCTGTCTCTTGCTCAGTGTGGAAGACGCTGGGGCTGCCTGTTACCCTGTTGAAATCCATCCTGTTGAAATGAATCTGCATAGCAGCTTCTGGAACGATCTCCAAGTCAGAGTTGGGAGAAACCTTAATCTAACCCTCCTCATTTTAAAGCGAGAAAACAGAGATCCATGAAGACTGAGACATGTCCAAGGTGTCACAGATAAGCCAGTGGGGGAAGCAGGGCCCCAGTTCTCTTTCCACCATCCCACAGCTGCCTGACCTTGAGTGTCAGGCTAAAGCCTTTGTATTTTGTCATTGAGGCAATTGGGGAGTCACTAGTTGTTTGCGGGTAGGAAAGTGGCCTAGTCCTTCCTGTGCCTGAAGGGAACGAAGATGGCAGCTGCTCACCCTTCGAATGCCCACATAGCCTGTTTACTGAAGTTGGGTACCTGCTTCCCTTAGGGTCACTTTTACTTGAGGCTCAATAGGGAGCTAGTTAAGGGACTCTCCTTCTGCCCATTATCGTGGCTGTGCTTCTGTCTGTAGAACCCCAAAACTCAAGTGGCTTGCCCATTTCGGAGCCTGGAAAATGTCCGTGCCCTTCAGCTACTGATGGTGCTTCCATCTCTGTCTGCTCAGGAAATCTCTTTAACATAATAATCTTGTTGATGGCAAAGAATCATCTCTTAGAGATAGGAATGCAGATGAGATTTGGCTGCTTAAACCACAGCCAGGCCAAGAAGTGGGTGATGCAGGCTTGTTACTACTGGACAGCTTTTCCTCACATTATGGTGATTCACTCAGTGGAATTCTAAATGTGTGCCTTAAATCATCAATGGGAAAGTATGAACACGCCCTCCTCTTGACTCCCACTCCAACTACCCCAATTCAGGCCTTCATCTCTCTTCTCTGAACTCTTGGAATAGGCTCCTGATTGACCTTCCTGCCCACTTCAAAGTCCACAGAGCTGCCCAAGTAAGAAAGTCCCTAATGACCTGCTCTGAACGTGTCCAAGCCTTCAATGGCTCCCCATTGCTCCCCAACTCAAGCATAAACTCTTTATTCCAGCATTTAAGGCTGTCTGTGCTCTGGCCCCAAGTTCTCCATTCATCAGGTCAGAGGTAAATAGATTTCGGGCGAGAAGGGACCTGAGGTTAGCCCATCTACCTCAGACTTCTCCTGGCCATGTGCCATAGACATTTGTGTTCTTGTCTTTGTCACTCCCCTTCCCCAAGCCCACTCCAGCCAGAAAGCTCCTTGAGAGTAGGGCCTGTGATTGTATGGAGCCTTGGACCTCCATCTTTCAGAACATTCTGGGCTCCTTTCTGCCTGGGTCCCACGGGCTGGAGATTTGCCTGGGGATCCTCCGTGGTGGGGAGGAGGGTCCCAGCCTTTAGAAATGAATGAGGCTCTTCTGCTTGTTCTGTGGGTGGGTGTGTATATGTGTATGTACACAGCAGCCAGAACTGGTGAGCGTGTGCATGCACAAACATACACATACACACACACACACACACACACACTCCTTCCTTGGTTACTTCCATTGTGCCCTGCAGAAATGGTGTTTATTTGAGACGTGCCCAAGACTCTGCTGGGGCCAATTTAATGCACCACAGACTAAAAGAGCTCCAGGTCAGTCTTAGCTCTGCCAATACATAACTAGCCATGTGACTTCAGGTAGCTCACTTCCTTCTCTGAGTGTCTCTCACCTCCTGTGGACCAGATCAGGGATGGCTTCCCTAAAGCTGACAGTGTGGGGCCGATCCTTTATCCCTGGGTCCAATCAAGGCTGCAGTTTCATGGCCAGAACCAGATGAATGAATCTTTGAGAAGAGAAGCAAGCTAGCAGCGGTCCTAAGACATAGGAGCTGTAAACTTAAAAAACCAAGAAGACATAAAATATCCATTCGAGGCCACTGGATTAGAAGATTGCTGAGTCCTTACTTAACTCAAAGGCCACCCTTGGGTGAGGAGGATGGAGGGCAGCACGGTTGACTTAAGGATAGACTTTGGATTGGGGAAGGCAAAAGAAAGAACAAGTGAAAGGCGCTCCGTGGACTCTTGCCTGGGATGAATTCACTTCTTTGGTGTGATTGCAGGGGGCCTCATGGAGCCCTGGCCGCTGTGAGCTGAGCCTCCTGAGCATGTGACTGGCAAAAACTCCCACCCTCCCATACATCCTCCTTTTCCTACCCCTATACCCCCACCCCCACCCCCCAAGTTGTCCTGTGGTTGCTGGAAATAATCCCAGCAGCCATTTCTTTCTGCTTTGCCTCTCACTCTCAGTTTGCTCATCCCTCCTAGGGAGCAAGGTCCGGGCCTGGAAGGCCTACGTGGACACCGCCAGCTGTGCCAGGGCTCCCTCATTCAGCTTCCTCCTGACTGGCTCCTTGTTCCTAGGGGCCCTGGGCTCTCCAGAAGCTCAGCACAAAAAGGCCCTGGACTGCAACCCACTCGCCTATGGCTCCTCATCCCGCGCCCCCCAACTGGCATCGAACCCCTTTCATTGTTCTCTCTCTTTCTCAAGCATGTGCCTGCAATGGCCTTAGACACAGCCAGAGAGTGGCTCCAAATGTCCAGAACCACTTTGGGGCAAAATGCCCAAGCAGGAGGAAGGCAGGCCCATAGCTCTCTGGGTCAGTGCTCGAGAGCCAGCATATAAAGATGCTTGGTTTTTCCCAGACATTAAACTGGCACTTTTACAAGAAGAATGGGCCCATGTGGAACACAAGCCATCCAAGGCCTGGCACCAGCACTGAATTACACTTACCTTGGCATCACGCTGGGGCATCCAAGCTGCAGAGGGACAAAAAAGCCAAGACTGCTTTTCCACAAGCTTCTTCAGGCAGGTGCTGCCAACAGGTCAGTTTTTCTTGTCTCCCTTCCCTTGTTCTGGTCCCAACATCCTTGTCTCAGAGGATCTCAGCTTTTGACTTGGCAGGACAACATAGTGCCCTCAATTAGCACGAAAGCTTGTACTTTGCCTTTTCTTTTCAGCCCTTGAAGCCTTGACTCCTAGGCCTCTAGCAGCGACCTGAGAGTCTGCGGGGCCTTCCTCAGTTGTCTGCTCAGGTGGTATGTTATTTGCCTTCTAGCAGCCCCGTTCCAAATGCCACACTCTGGAAAGGCCAGTGGCATGTTGGAGGGCAAGCATCCATTCCTGCTCCCTACTTCCTCATTTAGCCAATGTGAGGGAGTTCATCTGGATGGCCTCAGACGCAGGGCTGTGGGCCTTCTGGATTCCCTGGTATGAGGAGCGTGGAATGTCCTCCCTAAACCTGCATTCAAGAACCTCTCCCAAGAGTTCAAGGGGAGCTGATTCTCTGAACATTGTATTTCAATAGAATTCTTTTCCTTTGTGGCCTTCTTGTTTTTATTTTATGCTTCATTTAAAGACATGATTCTGAGAAAGGGTCCAGAGGCTTCTTTACTAGGACTGCAGCCCAGGGACTCCATGACCCAAAGGTGAAGAAGGCCGGCTCTGTGTTCTGAATTCCAAAGAATGAGTAAACAATTGTGAGACATCATTGCCTGGGAAAATGGGAAGTTGCCAAGTTTGGGGGAATGGGGGGGGCGATCTTAATTTACCCAGGTTCCCAAATGACTAGATTTTCCTTCAATATCCTACAACCAAGACTAAGGTCCTGCCTCTAACATCTGTGAGTCTACGAAGAGGCTTATGGAGGGCTTCTGGCCTTGGCAAGGTCAGGAGCTCATAGCTTCAGGAATGATCTCAGCACCTTCCTGAGTGGGAGGTGCCCAAAGCCCGGCTCAGGAAACAGATTTCTGCCACCTTTTGGTCCTTCTGACCCTTCCCTGGCCCATTAGTGCTCAGGGCCGAGCCACACTCTGAAGCACGCAAGACGCGAGCTGTCTGATGAGCAAAAGCTGCTCCCAAGTTTGCATATTGCATGTTGGGGCAAAGGCAGAGCTCCTTTGCCTCTGAAGCTATAACATTCAAAAACTCTGTTTGATCTGCTAGTTTAACAACTGTTGATGTTTTAATTGCTTCTTAAAAGGATTTCATCTCCATCGCTTGTGTTATTTTTATTTGACACCAAAGGAATGGCAATATTGGCCATGTCCTTGCCCAGTGACTTACCCCTGCAGGATCTGGGAGGAAAGTCCATGAATTATTGAAGTGGGGCAGCTTGAGCCCCTGCTCTGGGAAGCTTTCCCAGGCACCATCACTCCCTCAATCTTGCAGCCATTTTGCAGTTGGAGCCAGGCCATGTTTCGCCTTTAGAAGCAATATCAAGGGTAGGGGCCACAGCACTGACCTGGCCTCCCACAGATCTGCTCCTTTACTTTGCATCCTTGGTCAAATCCCTGCCCCTCTCTGGGCTCTGGCAAATAGGAAGGTTGGAAGAGAGAAGCTCCCAAGGATGCTTCCAGGGCTAACGTCTTACCCAATGAAAGCAGAAACATGGTGTTGTTTTCTGGGGTAAGCCTGTAGCCCAGAGGGGTGAGCTTGGCATCCCCAAAGGGCCCATTCCTTTTTTTTTGCTTTATTTTTTTTCTTAATTTGTTTGTTTCCTTTTAGTTTACAGGATTCAATTCCACAATTCCTTGAGTTTCACATTTTGTCCCCCTCTCTCCCCTCCCCCCATGCAGCATACAGTCAAGTATAGGATCTGTAAATACTTTCACATTAGACACTAGTCAGGTTATAAAGATGGACTGTATCAGATGGAATGAAAAATGGTAAAGAGGACATAAAACCAAACAAGAAAAGGAAAAAGATCAGGTATTTTGCTTCCATCTGGATATAAACTCAGTTCTTTCTAGTTCTTTCTCTGGATGCACACATTTCTCTCCATCATGAGTCTTTTGGGATTGACTTATATCACTGCATTGCTGAGAGGAGTCCAGTCTATCAAAGCTGGTCATCACACATACGTTGTGTCTGTAATTGTGTACAGATTTCTCCTGGTTCTGCTCTTCTCACTCAGCATCAGTTTCTATAAGCCTCTCCAGGTAAATATGAAGACCGTCTGCTCCTCGTTTCTTATAGCACAATAGTATTCCATAACATGCATATACCACAACTTGTTCAGCCATTCCCCAATTGATGGGCACCCCCTTAATTTCCAATTCTTTGCCACCACAAAAAAGCGCTGCTATAAACATTTTTGTACATATGGGTCTTCCTCCCACTCTATGATCTCTTTAGGATATAATCCTAGGAGTGGTATTGCTGGGTCAAAGGATATGAAAGTATTTATAGCCCTTTAGGCATAATTCCAGATTGCTCTCCAGAATGGCTGGATCAGTTCACCACTCCACCAGCAATGCATTAGTGTTCCAATTTGCTCACATCCTCTCCAGCATTTGTAATTTTCCTGTTTTGTCATCTTAACCAGTCTGACTGGTGAGATGTGGTACCTCAGAGTTGTTTTGATTTGCATTTCTCTAATCAATAGTTATTTGGAGCATTTCTTCATGTGCTTATAGATATCTTTAATTTCTTCCTCTGGAAACTGCCTGTTCATATCCTTTGACCACTTATCAATTGGTGAATGACTTGTATTCTTATAAATTTGACTCAATTCCCTGTATATTTTAGAAATGAATCCTTTGTCAGAGACATAGGTTGTAAAGATTCTTTCCCAATTTCCCACCTCCCTCTTAATCTTGGTTACACTGGCTTTGTTTGTACAGAAGCTTTTCAATTTCATGTAGTCAAAATTATCCATTTTACATTTTATAATGTACTCTAATTCTTGTTTAGTCATAAAGTCTTTCCCTCTCCACAAATCTGACAGGTAAACTATTCCTTGTTTTCCGAGATTGCTTACAGTATCAACCTTTATACCTAGATCATGCAGCCATTAAGACTTGATTTTGGTATATGGTGTTAGATAATGGTCTATGCCCAGTTTCTGCCATACTGTATTCCAGTTTTCCCAGCAGTTTTGGTCAAATAGTGAGTTCTTATCCCAAAAACTAGGATCTTGGGGTTTATCAAACAATAGATTACTATAGTCATTGACTTCTGAATCTCGTGTGCCTAATCTATTCCATTGATCCACTCCTCTCTTCCTCAGCCAGTACCAAGTAGTTTTGATGACTGCTGCTTTACAATACAGATGGAAATCTGGTAAAGCTAGTCCACCTTCCCTAGCATTTCTTTTCATTAATTCCCTTGATATTCTGGACGGTTTATTCTTCCAAATGAATTTTTTACTATTTTTTTCTAGGTCTATAAAGTAGTTTTTTGGTAAATTAATTGGTATGGCACTAAATATATAATTTAATTTAGGTAAAATTGTCATTTTTATTATATTAGCTCGACCCAGCCATGAGCAATTGATATTTTTCCAATTAGTTAGATCTGACTTTATTTGTGTGAAAAGTGTTTTGTAGTTGTGGTCATATAGGTCCTGGGGTTGTTTTGGCAGGTAGATTCCCAAATATTTTATAATGTCTACAGTAACTTTAAATGGGATTTCTCTTTCTATCTGTTGCTATTGAATTTCATTGGAAATATATAGGAATGCCAAGGATTTATGTGGGTTTATTTTATATCCTGCAACTTTGCCAAATTTATTTATTGTCTCAAGTAGTTTTTTTTTACTTGATTCTCTAGGATTCTCTAAGTATATCATCATATCATGTGCAAAGAGTGATAGCTTGGTCTCTTCTTTGCCTAATTTGATTCCTTTGATTTCTTTTTCTTCTCTAATTGCTACTGCTAACATTTCTAGTACCAGATTGAATAAGAGGGGTGATAGTGGACACCCTTGTGTCACCCCTGATCTTATGGGAAATGCTTCTAGCTTCTCCCCATTACATATAATACTTTCTGATGACTTTAAATAGATGCTATCTATTATTTTAAGGAAGGCTCCATTTATTCCTATCCTTTCTAATGTTTTTAATAGGAATGGATGTTGTATTTTGTCAAAAGCCTTTTCTGCATCTATTGAGATGATCGTGTGGTTTCTGCTAGTTTTATTGTTGATATGATCAATTATACTGATGGTTTTCCTAATATTAAACCATCCTTGCATTCCTGGAATAAATCCTACCTGATCAAAGTGTATTATTCTTGAGATAAGTTGCTGTAGTCTTTTTGCTAATATTTTATTTAGAATTTTTGCATCTATATTCATGAGGGAGATTGGTCTATAATTTTATTTCTCTGTTTTATCTCTTCCTGATTTAGGTATCAGTACCATATTTGTGTCATAAAAAGAATTTGGTAGGACTCCTTCTTCACTAATTTTCCCAAATAGTTTGTAGAGTATTGGAATCAATTGTTCTTTAAATTTTTTATAGAATTCACTAGTAAATCCATCTGACCCTGGAGATTTTTTCCTAGGGAGTTGACTGATGGCTTGTTCAATTTCTTTTTCTGAGATAGGGCTATTTAAGTAATTTACTTCCTGTTCAGTTAATCTGGGCAACTTGTATTTTTGTAAATATTCATCCATTTCCCTAAGATTGTCAAATTTATGTGCATACAATTGGGAAAAATAATTCCTAAATATTGTTTTGATTTCCTCTTCATTGAGGTAGATTCACCCTTTTCATTTTTGATACTCATAATTTGGTTTTCTTCTTTCTTTTTTTTATCATATTGACTAAGGGTCTATCAATTTTATTGGTTTTTTTTTTCATAAAACCAGCTCTTGGTTTTATTTATTAATTCAATAGTTTTCTTAATTTCAATTTTATTAATCTCTCCTTTGGTTTTCAATATTTCTAATTTAGTATTTAATTGGGGATTTGAATTTGTTCTTTTTCTAGGTTTTTCAATTGCATGCCCAATTCGTTGACCTCCCTTTTCTCTAATTTAATCATGTATGCACTCAGGGATATAAAACTTCCCCTAAGAACTGCCTTTAATGCATCCCACATATTTTGATATGTTGTCTCATTATTATCATTCTCTTGAATGAAATTACTGATTGTTTCTATAATTTCTTGTTTGACCCACTCATTCCTTAGGATTAAATTGTTTAATTTCCAATTTGTTTTTAGTCTGTCTTTCCATGGCCCTTTATTGCATATAATTTTTATTGCATCATGACCTGAGAAGGATGCATTTAATATATTTCTGCTTTACTGCATAGAATTGTGAGGTTTTTATGCCCTAGAACATGGTCAATTTTTGAGTATGTGTCATGAACCGCTGAGAAGAAAGTATATTCCTTTTTATCCCCATTCATTTTTCTCCAGAGATCTGTCATACCTATCCTCTCTAAAATTTTGTTCACCTCCTTAACTTCTTTCTTGTTTATTTTGAGGTTGGATTTATCAAGTTAAGAGGAGGGGAGATTAAGGTCTCCCACTAGTATAGTTTTGCTGTCTATTTCTTCCTCTAATTCCTTTACCTTCTCCTCTAGGAATTTGGATGCTATACCACTTGGTGCATATATGTTAAGTAATTATATTGTTTCATTCTCAATGGTACCTTTTAACAGGATATAGTTTCCTTCCTTATCTCTTTTAATTAGGTCAATTTTTGCTTTTGCTTTATCTGAGATAAGGATTGCTACCCCTTCTTTTTTTTTACTTTAGCTGAGGCATGATATATTTTACACCAGCCTTTTACCTTTACCCTGTGTGTATCCCTCTGTTTCAGATGTGTTTCTTGTAAACAGCATATTGTGGGATTATGATTTCTAATCCATTCTGCTATCCATCTCCATTTTATGGGAGAGTTCATTCCATTCACATTTACAGTTATGATTGTTATCTGTTTCTTTCCCTCCATCCTATTCCCTCCCCTGTTAATGCTCATATTTTTCCCCCTTCTCCCTCCCCCCTTAATAGTTTTCCTTTTTACTACCGCCTCCCTCAGTATTCTCTTATCAACCCCCCTCTGTTTTCCTCCCCTTCCCCCTTACTTCTTCCCTCCCTACTAACCACCCCTTCTTTCGTAGCCCTTTCCCCTTCCTACTGCCTGTAGGATATTTTTATACTTAATGAAGTATGTTATTTCTTCTTTGCACCAAGAGTGTCAGGAACAAATCTCATGCAAAGCTCCTCTCCCTCCCTTCTTTCCCTCTAAAATGATACTTTTTGGGGTTTCTTCTCCATAGAGTCCTATGCTTAACTGGTTGTTATTCCCTCCTTGCACCAGAACCAATGAGGGAAAAGCTCATATGATTCTCATCTCCCTCCCTTCTTTTCCTCTGTTATATTGTTTTTATGTCTCTTTTTGTGTGGCATAATTTACCCTTTTCCACTTCATTCATTCCTCTTCTTCCATTGCAGTCCCTTTGTAGCCCTTAATAAGATTTTTTTAAAAATCATCATTTTGTGTATTTTATACTCATACCCTCTACTTGTCTATAAACAGTTTGCTCTTATTAAATAGCAGGCAGGGTGTGTGTGTGTGTGTGTGTGTGTGTGTGGTGTGTGTGTGTGTTTTCCTTGTTTATCTTCTATGTCTCTCTTGTGTCTCGTAATTGGAGGTTGAATTTTCCATTGAGCTCTGGCTTTTTCATCAGGAAGGTCTGGAACTCTGTTATATCGTTGAATGACCATCTCTTTGCCTGGAAGAATATGCTCAGTCTCGCTGGGTAGGTGATCCTTGGTTGTAACCTGAGCTCTTTTGTCTTGCAGAAAATTGTATTCCACTGCCTCCGATCTTTCAGTGTAGAGGCTGCCAAATCCTGTGCTATCCTTGCTGTGGACCCTCAATATTTGAATTGTTTCTTTCTGGCTGCTTTTACCTGGTAGTTCTTGAGTTTGGCCACAACATTTCGAGGACCTTTCAATTTGGGATCTCTTTCAACAGGTGTCTGGTGGATTCTCTTGATTTCTATTTTACCCTCAGGTTGTAGTATCTCAGGGCAGTTTTCCTTAATGAGCTCTTGGAGAATGTTGTCCAGGCTCATTTTTTCATCATGATTTTCTGGTAGGCCTATGATTCTCCAGTTATCTCTCCTGGGTCTGTTTTCCAGGTCAGTTATTTTTCCATTGAGATATTTTACCTCTTTTTCAAATTTTTCATTCTTATTGTTTTGTTTGACTAATTCTTGGTTCCTCATAGAGTTATTTGTTTCAATTTGGTTGATTCTAGTTTTTAGCAAATAATTTTCCTTGGTTAATTTTTGGAGATCCTTTTCCATATCATACACTTTTCTTTTTAGAGAGATGTTTTCTTCATTATAATGTTTTTCTAATTCTGCAATTTTGGTTTTGAGAGACTTATTCATTTCGTCTTCTATCTCTCTCATTTGGTTTTCAAAGTTCCTTTTGAGCTCATCTAGGAGAGCTTTCTGTGCTTGGGACCCATTCCTTGTTTTTTTTTTTTAATAAGCAATCAGGTAAGTAACTTGCTCAAGATTACACGGCCAGTTATTTCTGGGTGTGGTGATAAGTATCTGAGCCCAGATTTGATCCCCAGGTCATCCCGACACTGGAGCCGGTGCTTTTACTTGTTGAGCCACCTGGCCACCCCTGACCCATTCCCTGTTGATGTTTCAGCTGTGGGTGTGGAGTCCACATTGTCTCCCTCTGAGTTTGGTTCCTCCCTCTGAGGACAGGAGGACTCCAGAGTCCTTGTAGTCTGCTTTCTACCCATTTTGAGGCAGGGCCCTAGCCACTCCCTTCCTGTAGGGATCCCAAGCCTTTATCATAGAGGGTTTTTCCCTGGGGCAATAGTTACTATGTTTTCAGGGTTGGAGCAGGTGAGGTTCACTCTGTCATCCTGGTCTTTGGAGGTCCTGATGGGGGCTTTTAAAAAAAATTTCTGGGCTATGAAGTGGCAGCCCCAGGAATATTTGCTGTCCCAGACAGGGGCCCCTGCATTTCGTTCTTACCTTGCTCTTTCCAGTCCCAGCCCTTTGGTGATAGGCCTGGTAGTGGCCATTGTGATTGGTAAGACGACTTGCCCCCCCCCCACCCCGAGTTGATCAGGCCTCTTTTGAGCCTGCCTCTGCCCAAAGGGCTCATTCTTGCTTCTCTCTTCAGTTGTCTTCCAAGTCCCAGCGGGTCACACTGTGGAGTCCCTGCCTCTGCTCAGCTGCCCATGTGAATAGCTCTAGACCCCAAACCCCATTGTGATGACTTCAAACTTCCTGACCTCACTCACACCTTCCAGTTGGTGCTAGATGAACCTTGAAACTTCCTTCTCAAGAAGAAAGAATCCCAGCTCAACTTTCTCTAACTTTTCTGTTTACAAAGCAACCCTGTGGTATTGTTACAAAGTATTCTCTTCCATTTGTAATCTCACACTCTCTTAGGATAGGGACTGTCTTGGCTTCTGTACTTGTTTTAATAAATGCTTTTGCATCCATCCATCCATCCATCCATCTACCCATCCAGATGTGTCCTTCTATGATATAGACTGCAGCCCATCTGTGCCAGCCCTTCCTGTGTGCCTCTTGTTAATTTCCTCCCACAAGTTTGTCTCAGGGTCAGCATACTAGGGGACCATCCTTGGGGCCTTGGGACATCTTGAAGATACCAGCTGAGCATGTTGACAGTCCCTGAGACATGCCTCACCTCTTTTTTTGGCCCTATATTTTGTTGTTGAAAACATCCTACATCCCACCTCCTTCTTCATGGTGTGTTGCAGCTAGCAAATGCCCACTTGAGGGAGAAAGGGCAGGGAATATTCGTCCCACTTTTCAGAGCTGGGAAAGCCAAGGCTCAAGGAAGAGGAAGTGATTTGCCCAAGGCCATACAATGTTGGAGCCAGGATTTGAACCTAGGACTTTTTTTTTTTCAATTTTATTTTATTAGATTTCTTTATCTACTTTTAGTTTACAACATTCAGTTCCACAATCCCTTGAGTTCCAAATTTTCTCCCCCTCTCCCCCATGGTGGAATGCAATCCGATATAAGCTCTAAAAATACTTTCAGATTAAGCATTAGTCAAATTGTAAAGAAGGGTTATAACCAACGAAGTGAATGAGAAAGAAGAAAGTAAAGAAAACTAAACACAAAAGAGAAAGCAAGTAGTTTGCTTTGGTCTGCATTCAGACTCCACAGCTCTTTCTCCAGATGTAGACATCTCTCTCCATCATGAGTCTTTTGGAGTTGTCTTATAACCCTGCATTGCTGAAAAGAGTCTAGTCCATCAAAGTTAGTCTTCGCACATACATTGTGTCTGTGATTGTGTGCAAATTTTTCCTGGTTCTACTCTTCTCACTCAGTATCAGTTTGTATAAGGCTCTCCAGGTAAATATGAAGTCCATCTGCTCCTCATTTCTTATAGCACAATAGTATTCCATTACATTCACATGCCACAGCTTGTTTAGCCATTTCCCAATGGATGGGCAACCCTTTGATTTCCAATTCTTTGCCACCACAAAAAGAGCTGCTAGAAATATTTTTGTGCAAATGGGGAACCCAGGACTCTTGTTACCAAGTCCTAGGCCTTTTTTCATCATTCAGTACTTGCATGTTCAACTCTAAACAAAGCAGTTGAGTCAGGAGTTCCTCTGTTTTCTTGGTGTTAATTGTCAGGCCAAAATTAGTACAAGTAACAGAGAAATAATTCCTATTCTGTTGCATCTTGCCTCAGAGTCTGCTTTGAGTGCAGTCATTATTTGTGAACAGAAAGTCACATACCAACTCTTCCTGCACTTTAGTCTTGGCTTATTGCCTTTTCAAGGCTATACCTTGATTCCATTTTTATTCTCATTGAAGGCATCTGACAGCATTGCTGAGAACATCATGCTAAAAAACATGACAGAAAGCACACAGCCCTGCTTCACACTGTCAGTGACTGGGAAAGCACTAGATTGTGCAAATATGCCATTGTGAAACGGGGCTTCTCCAGGCAACCATATTTGGCCATGATCTTCCATTAGCCCTCAGGATAAACAGTATCAAAAGCCTTTGTCTGATCAGTGAACATTATGTACAGACTTCTGTCCTGTTCCTGGCATTTTCCATATTGACCATTCCTCTGCCCTTTCTGAAATCACTCTGGCTCTCAGGTAGATGACCATCTTCCAGGTGAAGGATCAGCCTATTAAGGAGGACTCTAGGAAGAATCTCATCAGCAATGACTAAGAGACAGACCCCCCTGTGATTGTTGTAGGACAATCTATTTCCTTTACCTCTATAGAGATGGACAATGGAGGCATCCTTGAACTCCTGGGGCATAACCTTCTCTTGCCATGTAACATGGAAAATTTCAGTCAGCTTTTATATGAGCAGTGGATCCCCTGCCTTTAAATCTCAGCTGGAATAGAATCAGCACCAGGTGATTTGCCACAGGAGAGAAGCCTAATGGCATTCAGAACCTCCTTTTCATTTGGAAGTTCAGCTAGAGAGGGATTGACTTCGACCTGAGGTTTATAGTCAATGGCTTCAGCATTGAGTGATGATGTCTGTAATATGGGGATAATACTACCTGGGGCACATTCTTTACATGTTTCTTGTGAGGCTCAAATAAGACCCTGCATGAGGCCTTTCCATGGTCCACCTCCTAATTCCACCCCCTACCCTCCCAGTGTCTTTCATCTATTCCGCTTGTATCTTGTTTGAACAAAGTTGTGGTAGGGGCACAGTAGATAAAGCTCATCTGATCCTTACAACCCTGGGAGGTAGGTGCTGTTACAATCCTCATTTTGCAGATGAGGAAACTGAGGCAAACAGAGATTAAGTGACTTGCCCAGGGTCACACAGCTAATAAGTGTCTGAGGTCAGCTGTCAGCTCAGGTCTTCCTGACTCTAGACTCAATGCTCTATCTGCTGCAGTGCCACCTAGCTGCCAATCAGATACTAGCATTAAGGGGTATTAGGAAAGGCTGGGATTTTATCTTGGGCTTGATAGAAGCCAGGGAGACCAGAAGATAGGAGGAGGGAGAGCATTCCAAGCCAGCCTCAATGATCTGTGCCCGGCCTGTACATTTTTGTCAGTGACTTGTCTAAAGGCAGATACATGACATGCTTATCCAATTTGTAGATGACACAAGCCTGAGAAGAATAGCAAATGTGTTGGCTGAGTCCCAATCAATAAAGGTCTCAATGGCAGGCCCAAATGTTGGGCCAAACTGACTAAGGGGCAATTGAATAGTTGAATAAATGTCGTTAGTGGCAGAGGTGAGGCTAGAGTTCAATGGCAGCCAGACTTTGGCTCCCCTCTAGAAGGAAAGCAGGAGGCGATGCTATCCCACCATTTCTTGCTCTGGGGTAAGAGCTCCCATGTTGGGAAAGACCTTCAGAAGCTAGACAGCGAGAGGAGGGTGGCCAGGGTAGTGGAGGGCCTCACTAGGGTTCAGGCCAAATGAGGATCAAGTGGTTGGTATGAAAACTCTTGGTGAGGCTGAGAAGGGCTATGCTATGCAACAGGGATTGAGTAGAGCCAGGAGCAGCAATGGGAGGGAACTGCCCCCAGTAATCAGAGCTAGCCCTAAGTGGCTTGACCACCTCTGCTCAAGTAGGGAAGGGTCAGCCTGCAAGTTCGCCACCACCCCTCTCTGCCTGGCTCCATCCCTGCTGAATCTCTCTAGCCCTGGTGCTGTGCTCCTCTGTCCCCTTTCCTGTTTCCTGGCCAGCCTCCCTAAATCCTGGGACAGCGATGTGCATACCTTTTATGTTCTGACTTTAGAGGCCCCTGGCCCCCCTGCTTTCCCATTGCCCCCAATCCCCACACACCTCACTTCTTCTGACTAACCCTAATTCCTCCTTCTCTCTTAGTTTTCCTTCTTCCTTGCTCTCTGTTGTGGCTTCCAGGTTTCCTGGATCCAGGACTTTTCACTAAGTGTGCCTCCTTCCTAAGAAATCTCCTGGCTGCTCAAAACCCTGTTTCCATGAATGACCAGGAACAACTGCCTTTTTTCTTCTCTAAATGGGAAAAACCCAAGATAGCTACAGTTCTGAGGAGGCCCATTTATCATAAGGAGAGAGGATGATTAAGGCCAGCTGTTACAATATCATATGGAGTTGGTTACCAAGCAGTTATTAAGCATATAGTGTGACTAAGGCCATGTGCTAAGTGCTGGAGATGCAGAGAAAGGCCAAAACAAGGCACCTGCCCTCAAGGAACTCGCCAATGGGGACACAGTGTGCAAACACCTCTGTACACATAGATGGGGCAGATGAGAGTCAAGGTCTGAGGGAAGGCACCAAGAAAGGCCTTTGGGAGGTGAGATTGGAGCCAAGGCTGGAAGGGGCAGAATGCAGCGAGCTTAAGTTTCCTGGGCTCAAGGACTTTCTCCTGTGGATGGCGCCACTTGGGGATTATAGAACCAGTCACATGCTTGGGTTCCCTGAGTTTCTTTGTCTCTCTTAGAGAGACAGGATGCTGGGATACATCCAAGTGGCCTTTTCTACAGTTCCACCAATCTGTTGTAGCAGCAAGCACCCCAGTGTCCCCAGGGTGCCTGCTCACACAA
>NW_027187258.1:2233356-2291765 GCF_028583685.1 Petaurus breviceps papuanus | reverse complement strand
TAGCCTAGGGGCAGGGAAGATCTTTAAAATTTACATTCGCATTACATCTGTATAAGTGAGTGAGCAGAGCAGCTCGAAGTCAGCTTGGCCTGGTGAAAGATACCAACAGCATTTCAGTGCTAGGATTTGCAAAACACCAAAATCCAGGGGCATGGTTTTGACTTAAGAGGAGAAGACAACTTTTCACAAAGGGGTTCCAGATCTCATTGGTTTGTAGAGAGATTCCTTGAGGCTAATTTTTTGCTTTGTAAAGCTAGTGTGGGGCTGTACATGTTGGGGTGGAAAGCACCCTGGGCTCAAAATCAGGAGGCCTAGCTTGGAATTCTACCTCCAACGTCAGCTGGGCAACCTTGGGCAAGTTCTCTCAGCCCTGCTTTACCCACTTGTTTTTTTTATTTTTCAAATTTTAATTAATTTATTTATTTTTAGTTTTCAACATTCACTTTTATAAGATTTTGAGGTCTAAATCCCCAAGACAGCATGCAATCTGATATAGGCTATACATGTATAATCATGTTAAGCGTATTTCCACATTAGTCATGTTATAAAGAAGAATCAGAACCAAAGGGGAAAAATCACAAGAAAGAAAAAATTAAAAAAGAGAAAATAGGCTACTTCGATCTGCATTCAGACTCCATAGTTCTTTTTCTAGATGTGAATAACATTTTCCATTTTCAGTCTTTTGGAATTATCTGAGTCTTTCCAGGTTTTTCTGAAATCTGCCTACTCATCATTTCTTATGGAACAATAGTATTCCATTGCATTCATATACCGCAACTTGTTCAGCCATTCCCCAACTGATGTGCATTCCCTTGATTTCCAAATCTTTGCCACCACAAAAAGAGCTGCTATAAATATTTTTGTACACGTGGGTCCTTTTCCCATTATTTCGATCTCTTTGAGATACAGACCTACCGTAGTAGTGCTATTGCTGGATCAAAGGGTATGCACAGTTTTATAGCCCTTTGGGCCTAGTTCCAAATTGCTCTCCAGAATGGTTGGATCGGTTCACAACTCTACCAACAATGCATTAGTGTTCCAATTTTTCCATATATTCTCCGGAATTTATCATTTTCCTGTTTTGTCATGTTAGCCAATCTGATAGATGTGAGGTGGTACTCAGAATTGTTTTAACTTGCATTTCTCTAATTAATAGTGATTTAGAGCATTTTTTATGCTCTAAATTTTTTATATGAGTATAGATAGTTTTGATTTCCTCATCTGAAAACTGCCTGTTCATATCCTTTGAGCATTTAGCAACTGGGAAATGACTTGTATTTTTATAGATTTGATTCAATTCACTATATATTTTAGAAATTAGGCCTTTATCAGAGACAGACTGTAAAATTTGTTTCCCAGTTTTCTGTTTCCCTTCTAATCTTGTCTGCATTGGCTTTGTGCAAAACCTTTTTAATTTAACATAATCAAAATTATCCATTTTGTATTTCATAATGTTCTCTGTCTCTTGTTTGGTCATGAATTCTTCCCTTCTCCTTAGATCTGACAGGTAAACTATTCTTTGCTCTCCCAGATTTCTTACAATCTCAGCCTTTATACCCAAATCATGTACCCATTTGGACTTTATTTTGGTATATGGTGTAAGATAATGGTCTATGCCTAGGTTCTTCCATATTGTTTCCCAGTTTTCCCAGCAGTTTTTGTCACATAGTGAGTTCTTATATGGGAAGCTTGAGTCTTTGGGTTTATCAAACCCAAAGCAGCTTACTATAGCCATTGACTCCTGTGTCTTGTCCACCCATCCACCTCAATTTCTCAGCCAGTACTAAGTGGTTTTGATGATTGCTGCTTGATATTCTGAACCTTTTGTGCTTCCAGATGAATTTTGTTATTTTTTCTAGCTCTATAACATAATTTTTTGGTAGTTTGATTGGTATGGGACTTAGCACTCTACCCACTTGTAACAAGAGGATGGCTATGCTTACTATGTATGCCCTCGCAGAGTAGTTCACTGGAGACAAATTGTTGCCCTGCTGGCACTTTCATCTCTCAGAAGGAATGAGGAGATGAGATTGGAAAACTCATCTTCTGGACCCTCCCACTGGTACAAGAGCCTCCTCATTTGTCTCCCTACCTCCAGTCTTGTTAGTTCTCTGGGGTTCAGCTAACAAGACTATGTTACCTCAGGAGGTAGGTGCTGTTATGATTCCCATTTTACAGATGAGGAAACTGAGGCAGGCAGAGGTGAAGGGACTTGACAGTGGTCACACAGAGGTCAGATTGGATCCTAAAGGCAGCATGAGGACCGCAAAGACAGAGGTGCACAGTCTGTAAAGAGAAGGGAAGCGGGGGTGGGGGTGGAGATGGTAAAGGGCTGGAGACAATAGGGGAGGACTGACCCTTCCCCTGTGCCTCCCACCTTTCTCTAGCTTCCTTGGGTGGTGCTTAGTGTTGTATAAAGACCTCAAAACCCAGCTAGGAATTCCCTTCTCTGGTACATTCTTGATGAGTACTGCTTGGCCTTCCCTTCATAGGAGGCCTTGAATGATGGAAAACTCACTACACTGGGAGGCTGTCAGCTCCACTTTAGGATGGCTGACAAAATTGGCCTTTCTTCCCTCCTTCTACTAGTCTTAGCTCTAGTCACCAGGGCAAACCAGAAGAAGCCAAACCTACTTTCCATGCCACCCCCAGCCGCCTCTTCTCCAGTGTGGACATGGGCACTCTGGCCTATCAGCTTGTCTGATTCTCCCCATAACTCTCTCATGGCAGCCCATCTTCCCCAACTTAAACTTTCCACATTAGTTTCCACTTAGAGGATGCAGTGTACTTGTCAAGTCTGGCAGTGGTGAGAAATCATCCTCGTGAAGGAATGCACTGCTTGACCAGAAAGACCTAGCAGCTTCTCTCATTGTGTTTTAGGTGCAAAAAGACCTCTGGGCACGTGGTCTCAGAATATGCGGGAGATCACACCTGGACTGTTCCATTTCTCCAAACTCATTAAGCAGAAAGTTAGAGATTAATTGGAGGGAGTTCAGAGAAGACTAGCAAAAACGATGAAGGGGCCAGAGGGATTGATTTATGAGCAAAGATGAAAAGAACTCTGTCTATGCAGCGTATGCAAGTGATGACTAAGGGGGAAGGGGGAGGGGACACAACTGTCTGAGGGTGTAAACACCAGGGAGAGAAGAGAATCACTTACTGTGCAACAGGAAAACTGAAGCAGGGCTAATAAGGTGGAATCCCCAAAGGAATGACAGCACGGAGATTTCTGGGGAAGCTCTGTTCCATGAGACTGTGAGAATGTCTCCCAAGGGAGACAGCGGCAAATGCCAAGAGAGGTGGAATAGCAAAATATTTGGGAGCTTCTATAGTCCCTTGTCAACCTTGGCAAGTCAGTTAAATTCTCTGGGCTCTTAAGTTGCGTCACCCAGCAGAGGAGATCAGAAATCCCTTCCAGCCCCCGATCTGGGATTCACAGAGTCAGCGGCATGTCCTAGGAACCAACTACCTGCTGGCATTTCCCAAGCCTGGAGGATGTTTCCCATCTTGCAGGAGGGACTATAGCTACACTGATGGTTATACAATTAAGTGTTTTTCATGAGAGGCAGCAGAAGGCTCATGGCAACGTCCTGTCCCTTCAGCCTCAGTGCTCCAATGACCCTCAAGTGTGCTGGCATATCTGGGGCCATGTTATCATTCAAGGAACAGAGCAGCCCAAACGTATGTGTGTGTGTATGTGTGTGTGTGTATATGTGTGTGTGTGTGTGTGTGTGTGTGTGTGTGTGTGTGTGGTTCCTGATCTCAGTAAACTTTGGAATGTAGCTCTTCAGAAAACAAATTAGTCTGTGGCTAAGTGCAGGCTCAGTAATTTGGGCTAATGCCTATTGTGCTATCCCAGCATTCCAGAGCATTACTGGGGAATCTTGCCAGCTGAGATTCTGCATGTCACTGCAGTGAAAAGAGCCTCTTTTGTGTGCCTGCTTCCCTCCCCTTCCCCTTTGTTCGGAGCCCTTGCTTCTGCCATGGCTTTAACACAGGGCGGTGTCTGCAACGCCCCCCAGCCCCCTCATCCTCCAGGACCAGGATGCAGCACTTTAAGGGCCACAGACACATATTTTAGCAGATGAAGATTTGTAATTTTGCCTCGAGATTTGTGCCTTTCTGAAGGCTCAGAATGTATTATAATAAATAAATCAGGACATAGCAACACATGCCTAGCCTGGGCGTGAAACCTCCACCTGGACTTGAGAACTATTTCTCCTCCTCCCTCCCCTTCCCCCTTCCCCCCCCTCCTCCTCTCTCCTTTCCCTCCCCCATTCCCATCACTACTTATTTCTTCTGTGGCCTGTTCGTTGAGGGCCAGCTAGGGAACAGCTCACTCTGGCTGATTCCCTAGCTCCTTCTCCTGCCACCACCAGGTGACATTTATATTTTAGCTATGGTCTCCCTTGCCTTTCACCCAAATGGTTAAGGAAGTGAGGCAGGCTGGTGGGCAAGAGCATTGGGGTAGGGAGCTCCAGAGGCCCTCCGAACCCCCCCCCCCTTCCATCTGGGGAAGGCCTACCTTCTCCAGGCTGTGGGAAAGGATTCCATACTTCTTACTGATGAGGGTCATAACCCAGCACACAATTCAGATAGTCCTCCCCCCACCCCCAATTTCTCATCCTGGATGATTCCTGTGCTTGTTTTTGCAGAGCTCTACCCCCACCCATGGTGCTAGGCTCTAACCTCTCTCTGCCTTCCCCAGGTGGTGAGCCTTTACCCTCCCTGGCCCTGCTCACAAGGCCTGTTTTCAGTAACATTTACTTGGCATGACCCGTGCTCCAATCATCTCACTGTACAATTGTGAGGTACCTCAGTGATAACCAAGCATTAGCCATCATTGGGAATATGGTGGCCCTTTGAGTCAATCCCAGGGGAGCGTTGTGCTGATGAGTCTTGCATAGAGAGGGAATTGTGGGTAGAGTGCTAGACTGGAATCCTGCCTTGGATGCTGCCTCATTTGTGACCTTTCTGAGTCTCAGGGTCCTCATCTCTGAGCACCTGCCTCCCAGTGCTGGCATGAGCATGGGATGAGGCAATTTTGCTGAATTCTGGGCTGCTCTGATGGTGTGTCATTTGGGCCACATCCTTTCCCCTCAGTGGGAAGGAGGGCTGGCCTAGCAACGTCCTTCCAGCTCTGCATATGGGAGTGTGTCTGAACGTGTGTGTTTTGTCTTCAGTGGATGCCAGAGAGACTTCACACTAACCCTGTCTGACATTTTGTGCTGACTTGATTTCGTTTGGAGAACACAGTGGTGCAGGGCCAAAGCCTTGTTGTTTCTTGTCCCCAGCCTAGCTGTCATCACCCCCGCCCGCCTGTCTGCCCGCCCACCCCTTTGCTGTCTTTGCTCCCCGCTCCCCCCTCCCCCAGACGCAGGCTTCTTCTCTCCATTTTCCATCTGAAGGGGCTCAGTCGTCTGCTCTGCTGCTTCTAGACCCGGAACGCTTGCTATCTCCCCTGCATCAGTCAACTCCACGGTGAATGAAGAAACTCATTAAGAGGCCTGTGGCACGTCCATTTTCCAGTCCGATATGCCAGCACACACACATGCATCCAGACACGGGCCAGCCAAGACACTGCCTGATGAGATACAGGCTCTGGGTTGTGCCTACTCTCGCCCTCAGCCTCATCAACTGTCAAGTATCTGAGCAGGAAACCTCGCAAATTGGCTTCACCTGCTTATTGCCGAAGCTGAGACCAGGACCCCAGCAAGGTGCCAGGCAGCTGATTGGATCTGGCCAAAAGACTTCTTCCCAAGCCTGTTTGAAGCCCTTGCAAGCTGGTGACTGGCAAAGTCTGCATGGGGCTTGGCTTGGCTTAGCCAATCCAGCGTTAATTTGGGCCCTGAGGCCCAGGTAGACATTTGCAAGGCCAAGTTTGTTGAATTGTGAACCTAATGCCAGGAGCTTAAAGCTAAGGAAGCTGGGCCCAGCCTGGGAGCTGCCAAGCTCCTTCGCCATGGGAATGGCAGCCTTGACTCTGAGTGTCGAGTCCTCCACTTTCCTTAGTGCGCCTCTTTGGTAGATCCCGTGAGAGTGCCTGTCTTCATTGGCTAGGTGAGACCACTGTGAGGGTCATCTCGACACCCAGGCCAATGTTCTTTCTGCTAGCCAGCAGCCAGTCCTCTGAACTGGTGGGAGATTCACTGGATTTGCTTGTAGTAGCCCTTTGTTTCTATCTCGGCTTGTTTGAAAACAGCCCCTGCACCTTGAGCAGTTCCCACAGAGGCAAGTATCAGTCAGGTAGCCCAAGTGACAGCTGGTACCTGGTCAGGCTCCTCCCTCCCCACCCCAAGGCATCTCAGGCCATTGAGGGGGGGACGTCGGGACAGTGGTTCTTGGGGGGGGGCTTGGGGGGCAGTCTCTTTCTTTGAAATTGGGCTGCCCTCCAGTGGCATGTCTCCTTGAATGCAGTTCCTGTGAGCCCTAGGAATGGCTTATTTATGGACTGGCCTTATAGTGTTGGCTGCTAACACTGTTCTGCCCCAGATGCCTGAATTCTCACCTTCCTCTCTTTAACGTCCTTGGGGGCATATTCCCAGCAGAGTAGTGTCTGGGTCAAAGGACTGCAGTAAATAAGGGCTCACTACACACAGGGAGGGAGGAGGGACAGATACGGGGAAGTGAAGCTGCCAGCGACCAGAGCAGTGATGACGGGGCACCAGGTTGGTCCCTGCCAGCTCTGGCATGCTGTGTTCCATGTTCTGAGGATCCTGTGAACTCTTGGGAAAAGAACATGGAAAAACCTCCAGAACTGGGCTTTGTCGTCATCGGGCTGTGACTTTACCTTTGCAGAGGCCTCAGGCCCAGTGTCATTCATCCAGTTCTCCTGTGAAAACCAAGCTAGGTACAGGGAAATGGGGACTTTCCAATCCACGCTCTTAGCCCAGCCTCAGTTTCTCTTGAGGACAATGGAAGTCCAGGAGGAAGGGTATTGCATGGATGATACCTTTGATTTCTGACTCCTTAGAATAGATGCCTCAGAGCCTTTTGAGCCATCTCAGGACTCCACAGTCTCTGAGTGGAAAAGGACCTGAAAGCTTAGCTAGTCTGACTCTTCCTCTCTGCCACCCACCCTGCCTTGACTTTCATCAAAACACATATGGAGGAAGCCAGCCAGGCCCCCAAGAAGTCAGTGATTGGCATTCCTTTTAGAATTGGGACATGGTCTGATGGTTTGTGTTTGACATCCCCCAAAAGGCAAGGAATTGGCATTGGTATCAGCCCTTCCCCCCAAAATTAGAGGTACAATTTGAAGCAGAGCCCTATTGTCTGAGATGAGTGCCAAACCAGAAGGAAGCTTAGAGGCCACCTCTCAGAAATCTGCAGATAGGGAAACTGAGGCCCACAGAGGTTAAGTAAATGACTAACTCCTTGAAAAGGATGTCTACACTTGGGGCCTCCACTTTCTCTCCTCTCTCTTATGTCCAAAATGGAATTTATTATCTTCCCTTTCCCCCGCCAAATTCTCCCTGCTTCTCAACTTCCCTATTACTGTAGAAGGCAACACCACCCTCCCAGTCCCTCAGGCTCCCAATCATTCATTCCAGTCTTGTCTGACTCTCTATGACCCCATTTGGAGGTTCTCTTGGCAAAGATATTGGGGTGGTTTGCCATTTCCTTCTTCAGCTCATTTTACAGATGGGGAAACTGGCGCAAACTTTCCTCTCTACCACTCTGCCTCCTCATATATGAAAGTCCCTAATTCTCGGGATAGTGAGAGAAGGAAGACAGATGAATGGACCCTCACCCATGTTGGGAGGGAGATAGGGAGCTAAAATAAAGTGGTTGGTTCAAAAGAAAAGGCTGGAGACTACAAGGGATGGATTCAACCCAAGGGCGAGGGTTAAAGTTTTTACTTGGGCCAGCTTAGGTTGCCCATCGGACTTTGAAGGGTGCCCCTTGACTATAGGATGTGAGGTCATGAGGTCCCAGACTTGACTGAGCAAAGAATGATCAGAGAGGACTCTCATATGGTCAAGGAGGAGGCCTTGAACTTTGTTGCTTGACTGAAGAGGTTGGACCAGCCTTCTGGTCATGAGCCTTGGCCTGTCCCTGAATGCTTCCTTGTGTGGCAAGATCTGCTGGAGCTTCTGCTGTCAGTGCCACTGAGGCAGGACAAAGGAGGCTCTTGGGGTGTGATGGATCTTCTTTGGAGGATGTATGAGAAAACCCCACAGTCAACAATGATTTGTATCTTCTCTTATCACCAAAACTAGGTTACATGATTTCTTTTTTTTTTTGTTCTTAATATTGAACCTCTTTCATTTCTTTTATAAAAAGAAATCACCTAGGAGTGATATACAGACATTGAGAGAAGAAGCCGTAATTGCTAAGACTAGGCTTGGGCTCATCAAGAATGAAGTCATTTCCTTTGACTAGAGGACAGTGGTACAGACCCCAAATGCCTGAATTTGAGAAAGCTACTGGACTAGGGCTACTGGAACAATGGAGAGAAGGCCCACAAAGGGCCCATCCATCACAGCTGTCCAAAAGGGAGTCAGACTCTGCATCTGGAGCCATGGGGTTACCTCTCCAGGGACTGGCTGTCAGTGCTGTTGTTCAAGGGAGTCTTACTTTAGGTGGTGCGGACTAAATGTCCTCCGTGCCGATTTAGATCTAAAAGTGACTCCTTTGCAACTGGGAAATAATATATACAGGTACTGTATCCATCTTGCCCTACTAGAAAGTTAGGGCGGTAAAGGGGGAAGATATAAGAGAGAACAGATTGGGGGAAGGGGTATATTCAGTAGGCTTGGTATTTTGGAGTGAGGGGGTAGAGGATGATGAGAGAAAAAATTGTAACTCAAAATCTTGTGGAAATGAATGTTGAAAACTAAAAATAAATAAATTAAAAATTTGAAAAAAAATAAAAGTGACTCCTTCATCTTACCAGTAAGGTTGAGTGACCTGTGCAAGGTCACACCAGTAACCATTAGCAAGAGTGGGATTTACCCCATGACCCCCAGTTCCAAATCTAGCTTTCTTCCCACTCTGCCTCTGAGAAGCTCTGAGTCATTGATTCTGCTAAGGTAAGGAAGGCTAGACGAGCTGGGTTGTGATTGAAGGCAGGACAAGAGTGCCCTCCCTGATGAAGCCTCGATTCTTTCCAAGTATCAGAGTAAAAAGGGATTGACTCCATTTAGTCACTGGACTAGAGTGCTCTGTTTTGCTGGCCAAGGGATAGTGTAGATCAGTCAAAGAACCATTTGGACTGGAGCTTTCTGAAAGAGATCAGTATATGAAGGAGATGGCTTTTCTTCACTCTTCCATGGCCCAAGGCCCTGGGTCTTGGGAATCAAGAATTAGGCAATGAAGATGCATGCCAATGGCTCATGACTGCAGTATATTGACATACTTATTTTCATTTGTTTATATTTTAATCTAATTTTTTTTATACTGAACTGTTCTGCTTCGATTTTTCTGGAAAAGATTTATGAAACGGTGCCCAGCGTGGGGCTTTTTGCACTCACTGTCTTGAACATAAGCCCCAGTCAAGAATTTCCCACTGAGGAAAATCCATTTCTGTAGAAAAGCATGCGAACATTGGATTCTAATCAACAGCCACATTGAAAGAATTGAGTCAACTGTTCCAGCTACTGAATGGATGCTGGTGTGCTAGGAGGCACTTGTCTTAGGATGCTAGGAAGCATTTGTCTTAGGCAGCACAAGGAAGTTTTCGTCACTAAGCCAGCTTTGGGTCAGCTGGAAGGCACGTTGCTCACTATAGTTATGAATTTACTCCATATATACCTGGGGGAGGCTCATGCTCACCCCATTCTCTGGGGTCACTGCTTTTCTGCCTTAGTGTCTGGCAGTATTGCTTGCCACTGATCCTATTCTACCCTTGGCTTTCTCAATCTTTCAGTGGCCAGTCTTGACACTGATGACCTTTGTCTTGCAGTGGCAGGGCTCCCAACCCATGGCAAGTCCATTCTTATAAAAGCTGACATCCTGATGCTTGGCTATGCCAGTCTTGGATTAGGCATCCTGATATTTCAATCCAATCCAACAAACATTTTTTAAGCACTAACAATGTGCAAGGTACTGTGCTCAGTACTGGAGATACAAAGATAAAACCAAAAATATCCCCTGCCCTCAGGGAACTTGCATTCTCCCAGGAGATTCAGTGTTTAAGCAGATTTGTATATACATGATCCTTTGAAGAGCAGTGAGGATTAGAAAGGCTTCCTCTAGAAGGTGACGCATGACATGATCCTGGAAGGAAGAGAAAGATTCTTGTTTTTTTAACGTCTATAAATTTCTTTCTTTTTTGTAAATTTTGAATTCCAAATTTTCTCCCTCCCTCCAGCCCTTTCCCCACCCCTTGAGAAGGCAAACATTATACATGTGAAGTCACGCAAAGCACATTTCTATATTAGCCATGTTACCAAAAAAGAAAAAGTAAAGGAGGCGGGGACAGTGCGCTCCAATCCATACGCAGAATTTGTCAGTCCTTTCTCTGCGTTGTTCATCACAAGCCCTTTAGATTTGTCTTGGATCATTGTATTGATCAGAGTAGCTAAGTCTTTCACAATGATCATCATTACAATATTGCTGCTACTGTGCCTAATGTTCTCTTCACTTTGCTTACTTCATTTCGCATCAGTTCATATAAGTCTGTCCAGGTTTTTCTGAAACACTCCTGCTCATCATTTCTTATATTCCATCACAATCATATACCATAACTTATTGAACTATTCCCCAATTGATGGGCATCTCCTCAATTTCCAATTCTTTGCCACCACCAAAAAAAGGTCATTATATATGTATATATTTGTACACATAGGTCCTTTTCCCTTTCAGGAATCTCTTTGGGATACAGACCCAGTAGGGGTATTGTTGGGTTAAAGGTATGCACAGTTCTATGGCTTTTGAGACTTTGAACATGTTGAGTTTGGGATGTCCAAGGCATAACAAGCAGTGTCAGCCTAGAGATCAGGGAGAGGCTTGGGCTGGGAGACTACTGAACCCATGGCAGTTGATGAGGTTACCAAGTGAGAGACTGTAGAGAGAAGAGAAGGAAAGCCAGCACAGAGCCTTGGGACACCCCAGTGATTAGGGCATAGGACACAAATGATGATTTGGCAAAGAAGCCTGAGGAGGAGAAGGAGGAAGAGTTACCAGATACTTGGAGAAAATAGTATCATGAAAACCAAGGAAGGAGAGGGTAGTCTATAGTGTCCAAGGCCACAGAGACATCAAGAAGTCTGAACATTGAGAAAAGACCACTGGATTTGGCAATTCAGTGATCACTGGCAACTTTGGAAAGAGAAGTTTCAAATTGAGTGATAAGGTAAGAAGTCAGTTGGCAGGGAGCACATGTAGACAGTTTCTTTTTCCAGGAGTTTGTCCAAGGGAGAAGAGATGGGATGATAGTATGGAGGGAGAGGAGTCAAGACAAGATGTTGTTGGGCATGTCTGGTGGCCCCAGGTCCTCCCCTTGGTGAGTTCAGCCTCACGGTAGCTGAGCTGTCCTTGGTGCCTTCAGTCTAGGAGTGTGCCCCATACTCCTAGCACCTGGCCACCAAGCCTGGCTGCTCCAGCTTGCTTCCTGGGCCTTGGGCCCAGACATTTGCTGCCAGATCTTTCTCCCTGGTGGCTTGCTGTTTGGACCTTGATGGATTATCTGCCACCCAGGGACTCAGATCCTGTTCCAACGTCAGCTCGTAGCACTCACACCCCACCAGCTGACCTTCTAATCTCACCATCACTTTCTTGATGAACCAGCCCATAGGTCTATGCTTAGGTTTTGACACCTGGCTCCTGTTTGCCCCTATGACTCTGTGCTTCCCCTCTCTGAGCGTCGAATTCTCTTAATCGGCAAAGTGATTGTGAAGCTATGATGACAACTGTTTTACAAGTACCAAATGGGATCTGTAGAGGCAACTCAGCTTGATGTGCCATGGGACCTCTCTCATAGCTATCTAACATTCTTGGGTCCTCTCATCAGCAGGCCAGATGGCTGCTATCTCTTCATCATTCTGCTTCCGGCTTCAAGGGTCTTCCCAAATCTTTGTTTAGTCACTAGCCGTGGGTCCTGAGCCCTGAGATGGTGGGTGGGGGAGTGAAGCAGTTCTCCTTCTTGCCAGAGGCCACCTCAATGCCCTTCTCTCCTGTGAGGTGCCCCTGAACCCCTCAGTTACCTGCCCCAAGTCTCTTCCTGACCCCTGTTCATCCCCCATTCAGCCACCAACATGATTGTCCTAAAATACAGGCCATTCCATGCCACCACCCCTACTCTGTAACCTCACAGGGCTCCCTATCACTTCTAGGATCAAATACAAAATCCTCTGTTTGGCATTCAAAGCCCCTCACAATACCTTTTCCAGGATAGTTTATATTGATGAAGCAAAGCAGTTTGCCAATATAATCTCATCCTCGTAAGAACCCTGGGGGGTGGGAGGGACGTGCTATTATGATTCCATTTCTCAGATGAAAGTGGCTTGCCCAGGATCCCACAGCTAGGCAGACTGATCACAGTGACTTTTCCTCACAAGCAGTATGTTCTTACACAGCCACAGGTTTGCTTCTCCATCTCCCATGTCCATGTTTTAGCACAGGCTGCCCCCACCCCCGCACATTCTCTTCTCTGCTTCTTAGAATCCTTTGTTTCCTTTGAAGTGCCGCCTCTTCTGTCTTGCCCCAGTGCACAGTGGGAGCTTCTGAAATGCTTGTTGAAGGAATGAATGAAGTCCTTGTTGCAGTGTTTGGTGGTGTCGTAAGCCCAGAGGCTCTTAAGGGTAAAGAATTTGGAGGGCTTGCTAGTTGATGCTCACGGAGCTCTGAGAAGCTCATCGCCATGTGTACAGTGCTTGGAGACCTTCTCCTAAGCCTGTGCTGGTGGCAGGGATGGCTAGCAGGGTGTGTGAAAGCTCCCTCTGTGACCTGGGTGAGTTCATGATCTGGGACCCTCTGAAGTCTTAGAGGGTGAAAGGGACCTTCGAGGTGATGGGATCCAGCCCTGCCATCATTAATGTATGTAAGCCATCTGAGGTGCAGGAAGGAAAAGGCCTTATTCAAAGCCATAGAATCAGTAGCAAGAATCATAGCCTCAGAAGGGACTGTCTGTGAACAGAAATTTCTTCTATGACCTTCCAAGTGGTTGGGATCCACTATATCAAATGGAAACATGGGTTTTGTTGACTTTGGTCCATTGTTCTTAGTTCCACCCTTTGGGGGCAAACCAAAAAGGTGGAATCCCCCTTCCAGCTGAGTTACTCCCTCTCCTCCCCTCAGCTCCTTTAAGTTGCCTTGATGTGGTTTCAGGTACAGCCACCATCCTGGTTCCCATAGTCCAGCCTGGCAATGTTCTCCCTACAGTAGAATGCCCTGGCTGCGCTGTCCCTAGGGTGAGCCACACTTGTGATCATGTCAACAAAAACAGGACTGCCATGTCATGTTGCTCCCTTCTTGAGCTTGCAGCCCACTCAGACTCCCAGGTCTTCTTCAAGTATAAGCTATTGTTAAACCAAGCGGGACAAGCCTAACACCTCTTCCAGATGTTTGTATTGCATGTCTCCCTAAGTCTTCTCCAGGTTAAACACCCCCAGTTATTTCAGCTGGCTCTTGGATGACATGGTTCCCAAACAGAATTCCACTCCTGCCTCCTCCTCCCCCCAGCCACCCCAGCTCCCTTTTGTGTGCTGTAATTCCCCATTAGAATGGGAGCTTTTGAAAGGCAAGACCTCTTTCCCTTCTGGTTTGTATTTGTACCCTCAGTTCTGGCACATAGTAGGGGCTTCATGGGTACTGACTGACTGACTTGGTGTTGATCCCTTTCCCCCATCCTATGCTTGTACAGCTGATTTGTTTGAGCCCCAATACATTTATCTGCTCTTTCCAGGCCCTCATTGTGGCCTCTTCAAAGTCTGGAAAGACTTGAGAGTCCAGGAAAGATGAGGAATGAGACAAGTGTCAGTCACCATCACACTGAAGATCAGCTTAGCCCACGGGCTTTCATCAGCTCAATGCTGCAAGAAGGTCAACATCTGTAACTGGAATGTCCAAGTGTGGAGGGAATGGGCTTACAATTTGTACTCACAGGGGAAACCACAGATCCTCAAATACTGAAATTCAATTCAGCAAATATCTATTATGAGTCTTTGTTGTTTGGCTGTGTCCAACTGTGTGTGACCCTGTGGACAACCATGGGGTTTTCTTGACAGAGATACTGGTGTGCTTTGCCATTTCCTTTTCCAACTCATTTTACAGATGAGGAAATGGAGGCAGACAGTGAAGTGACTTGCCCAGGATCACACAACTAGGAAGTGTCTGAGGCTATATTGGAGCTCATGAATGTGAGACTTCCTGACTTCAGGCCAGGTGCTCTAACCAGTGCAGCGCCACCTAGCTGCCCCCTCTAAGAGCATTGGAATGAAATAATCCTGGTTCTAAAGGAGCTGGGTTCAGCCCATAATGTCACTGAACAGGTTGGTGCTTTCTGGGCCTCTTTCTTCAGCCCTGAGTCATTATGCCAACCTCCCAATGCAGGGCATAATTCTCTTGTACCTCTCAGTTTGCCTTGGTTTTCCCTCTGAGTCACTTCTTCATTCCTTCAAGCAATACTTAGCTCAGTGAGGTGCTGGACAGCAGCTGGAGAGGAGCCCAGGCATTCCTCACGCCCATCACTTTCTCTTATAATGTTTGTGAGTTTGCAGTTCTCACTTGATATTGGCCAAATCACATAGTACAGCCAGTGTAGGCGCTTTGGATGGTCCCTTTACCAGTGGCTGGATGAGTCCTTGCTGCTTGGTTACTGAGCCTGCCTGCCTTTTGCTAAGCTCAATCCATCTGGCACTAATCACTCCAGGGCATTTTCAACAGTTCCTCTGACCTCATCCCTCCTGACACCTCCCATGACTCCCCTTTCCCGCACTCCCTCAGCCATTTTCCAAGCACTGCTGCTTCTCTGCTCCTTCTCATTTCATATTCCTCGGGGACCTTCTGCCCCTCTCCCCTCCTTCAGCCCTTTTTCTGGCCCAGGACAACCCCTCAACCTGCAGATTGTCCCCTCTGTCATCTCTACTCTCTCCCTTGTCCTCAGTTTCTCTCTGTCATCTGCCTGCTTCCCCACTGCCTCCAGAGAGGTCCACGTCTCCCCCAGCCTTAAGAAGCCTTTACTGGATCTGGCCATCCTTGCTGGATAGCATCTCCTCTCTTTCCTTCCTTTTATGGCCAAACTCCTTGAGAAGACTTTCAGGGGCTGGCTCTCCACTTCCTTTCCTCTCTTTCTCTTCTAAACCCCTTGCAGTCTGATTTCCAATCTCATCATTCAACCAAAACTACTCTCTCCAGCGTGACCAGTGATCTCTTAATGACCTTTTCTCAGTCCTGAGGCAGTTAGAGATGAACTGATTTGGCCCAGCCACCCAACAGGACTTGAACTCAGGTTTTGGTAGCTCCGAGTTCAGCTCCCTGGCCAATGGACCACCCTGCCTTTCTGGGAACCGCAAAGCAACTCCTCCTGTCCAGAAGCTTCCTCTATACAGTGTGGGGTAGGGTCAGAGGATAGAGTAGGCACACAGATATGTAAATGCCAGGGAACTGAAGGAGGGGTGTTGCCCGGAAAGACAGGGATAACGAAGGAGGCATTTCAGCAACAGTCTGTGTTGGCCAGTGTGACTGGAACTTAGAATGTGTGGAGAGTATAAGACTACAGCAAGGCTGGGAAAAGCAGGTGGCATCAGACTGTGTGTGTGTGTGTGTGTGTGCATGCATGCGTGTGTGTGTGTGCATGCGTGTGTGATTTAAGTCTTTAATATTGAGCATTTTTAAAATGTGCTTTCAATGAACCAAGAATGAAATGCTAATTTTGTAAAAATATGTACTCCATTTGAATTCTGGAGGAAACCCAATCCAAATCAGGCTTCTAGAAATCCAAGTTTTCCCTTTAATTATAAGTCAAGTATTCCTTTGATTTAGTATTAGCAGCTGAGGCCAGAGCTGGGCACTACCTGAGGCATCTTCACCTTTTCCTCATCCGATTGCATTTGGTCTTAGAGAACAAGGAGCCACGGAAGATTGCTGAGCCGAGGAGTAACATGGTCACACCTGTGCCAGGAAGACAGTGCAGTCAGCTGGAGGCGGGCTTGGAGAAGGGGAGATGGCACATGTGGCGGGCGAGGGCCCGGTGAAAAAGTTAGGGTTAGAATTAGGTTTATGGCCCTGATTGAGTGGGAGCAAGTAGAAAGAAGGAAGTTTGGATGAGGGAAAAGCAGATGATTGTTGCATCTGAGGTGTCTGTGGGATGTCCAGGGAGAGGCCATTGGCTTCTGAGGAGAGTTTAGGGCATACCTGGGAGTCACCCACATAGATAGGAACATTGAACTCATGGGAACAGATGAGGTCAGCAGAGAAGAGAAGAGAAGCAGGCCCAGGATGGAGCTTTGGAGCCCAGGAGAGAGTGGCTTGTAGAAGCCAATGAAGGAGGGTTTGCAAGAGGGGAGGGGAGGTAGTTGATGGTATTAGAAACTATAGAGCCACAACATTCGTGTTCCTCAGTCTTCTCATCTATGTAAGGGCTATAATAGTAGCCACCTCCCAGGATTTCAGGGGAAGGGAATCAAATGGTACCTTGCAAATCTTAAAGCACCATGAAAATGTATGTGATGAGATTAGCTCTTATTAGGGAAGTCAGGGAGGCTGAGGGCTAGGAAAGGATTTAGCAGCTGAGGGGTTAACCTGGGAGATAACAGTTTCTGTGGAGGGCCGGGTTCAGAAGCCAGCTTGCCTGTGGCTGTGAAGTGAGGGAAATGGGAGCAAGCCAAGTCCAAGGCTGGTTTCTTGGGAGATGGGAGGGGCAGCACCAGTAGGTCTGGGAGTTTGGCTAACATAAGAAGAGCTATAGGGAGATGGTTTGAGAGGTTGGCATGGCAGTTTCTTCAGGGTGGGAGTGTGGGGCTGGGACTTGATCAGTATTTGGCAGCTGGGGAGGCTCCAGTAGGAAGTTACTGAAGAGAGAATGCTACCAGAGGAGATGGGGAATGATGAGCTTGTTCAGGAGAAGGACCTGTTCCTTCCTCAGAAACTGAAGGAAAGCATGAATGGCAGGGGGGGAGGGACAGATGAATTTTCCAGGATTGAGGAGGGGAGCAGAGGGAACTCACAATGGCTGGCCTCAATTTTCTCTTTAAAGTAGGTGAGGAGATGATAGTGGAGTGGGAGGGGAGAGGCTAAGCTTGAACCAGCTGCCCCAGGGAGTGCAGGAGGGAATCAATCAGTGAAGAATGAAACGCTTTCCCCAGTGGAGCAGCAAGAATGTGTAGTGGGCCTAGTTGGCATGGCTAAGAGCCTTCGTGGGGCTCTCCTTTCAGTATTAGAGGGCAGATGGTGGGGGGAGCAAGAATTGAAGATTGTTATTTTGTGAATTGATGAGGGTAAGGGATTGAAAGACCCCACTTATAGGGTCAAGATTATGAAGAGAGGAAAGTGGGGACAGAACGGGGATTATGCCCTGGGAGAATGGGAGATAGAAGAGGATCTGGAAGTCAGGGTAGGTGAAGAGGAAGTGGAATTAGGATGGGAAGTCTTAGGAGGAGGGATGATCAGAGAGGGACACTTCAGAGGTGGCACGTTGATGGGTACATGGCTATCCCTTTGATGGAAATCTATGGGTGTTGAGGGGGCTGATGAACTGGGAGACCGAGGTGTATAATGACATATCCACGTGCTCATCTGAGGCTTTGGGCAGGAAGAACAGCAGATCTGTCTGGACAGACGTTGGGAGAGTCTCAGGAGATGAGATTGGTGAGTAGTGCAGGCAGAAGGTCGATCTGGAAGTGACAGGGAACATTAGCTGCCTTCAAGGCCCAATGGAGCATTGAACACTCCATTGCCTCCCAGTGCTCTCCTCCTCCAGTCATCTTTCTCCACTCAGGGACTCCAAGCCTCAACTGGTCTCTTTGCAGCTTCCTCCTGGTTCCTGGTTTTGCCCGGTGTGACCTTTCTTCCAAATGACAGCCCTTCAGCCCCAAACTTCCATGTGCCCCTCATCCCTGTGACATGGACTCTGGGCTTTCACCCTCCTGGTTCCCCTCCCACACACTACAATCCTTCCTAAGTCACGCCGCCCAGAGGCGGCCACAATGCTCCTAAGGTATCCCAAGCAATGGGCTTCAGATAGGCTGCTCTAAGGAGCTTGGGCCTGGCTCACCTACATCCTCTGGAAGGTTTTTCACCCAAATAGTCCTTTCATTACCTCTCCTCTCTGAACCTCAGTTTCCTCATCTGTCTGGAGAAACAAGCAGCCCTCAAGCTATTGGCCCATATCTGTTTACCACATCACTGCCAAACTCCTCAGAAACAGTGACTTCCACTCCCTGCCTCCATTTCTCCCCTCCAGTGCCTTTGCCCAGGCTGTGGTCCATGTCTGGAGTCCACTCACTTCTGCCTCTTAGAAGCCTTCATTCCCTTGTCAGGCGCCAAGGGCAGTTCAGTGCCTCACTCCCTGAGGGCATAGGGTGTTCCCACTGTTGTTTCAACATCCCTGAACCTTGCCCAGTCCTCTGCTCCAGACACTTAATGTTGGAATGAGGAAATGAAGGCAGAAGACTCCCTAGTCTGGACCCCCTTTCCCTCCTTTTCCAACCAAAGAAGGCCTCCCAGTCCCTCAGCCCCAGTATGCAGTTAGCAATTCAGTTGTGAGCTCCTGGGCTCCTCTGCCCTCTCCTGCAGGTCCCATCAGCTGGGCATCTCCCACATAACCAAATGGATTGTTCTCGCTCCCCAGTTCCCAGCCTCCATGTCTTTGCCAATGCCAGCGTTCCTGTCCCCCATTTTGGTCTGATCTTCAAGGCCCAAGGTCGGTGCCCTGTCCTTCCTGAAGCTGGCTGCCCAGGCCACCCTTCTCAGCTTTCTCATTGCATCTCTCAAAGGTCTTTCCTTCTCACTGATCTTTTCCTCCCTTGGTGAAGAGTTGAGTTGGGTACTTTCCTTCTCACCTCATCAACTTGTCAGTTTCACAGCGCATCTGTCTTTGCATCCCTATTAAATAGCGAATGATTAAGGCAGATAGGAAGAAGAGATAGGCATGATCCACCCATATGGTGTTCCCCCCAAACACCACTGAGGTACTTGTCCTCCATCACCAAGGCAACCTGGGCTGGCTGCCTGGCAACAATGCCCCCCCATAGTCCTCATGGCCAATGGGGACCTTTTCTTACATCCCCTCATATTTGCCCCTTGGATGTTGGAGACCAGTGTTGGAGACCAAGGTGGGGTCACACACTATGTCCTACCCACATGGGTACACAAATGCATGTGTGTTCACACACACAGACACTCACACACACCAAAACCACAGCAAAAATCAGATTTGCAGTCCTTTCTCTCAAGCAGTTTTCAGTCTGCCTCAGTAGTGATCCTGGCAGAAGGGTCCAGGAAGAGTCTGGTCTACAGCATGCAGCCCCCAGTGCCCCATGCCAATGTCCTGGCTCGCTTGGCTTTTTTCTCTGTTTGGGGTGGTGCCTAGGGACCCAGACTCAGTAACTGTTCTCAGCTCAGCACTTGGGTTGAGAGTATATCAGGTCCATGCCAGCTGCCATACCAGGGCCTAGGAGGCTACCCGCTTCACATCTCCTGGATTCCAGCATGGTTCTTCTGGTGAACAGTGTGGGCTGATTCCCCAAGAGACCCTCCCACTGCAACTTTTCCCTTGGATCCTCAATACCATGGATTGACTTCCCTGGCAGAGGCTGTGACTCCAGCCCTGGCCTGCCCACTAGCTATGGCTACAGTGGCCCACAGAGGCTCAGCTCAACTCAGCTCTCGCCATCTTGTTTGGCTACAATCAGACCACCAACACTGTTGCCCCCTCTAGCCTCCTGTGTTCCTCTTCCCCATCCCCAAGCACCAAGGGGTCATGATGAAGCAGCTCTTATCCCCCTCCTTCCCCCTCTTGTCCCTGCTGCCAGCTGAGGAACCAAAGCTATCTACAGGTAGAGCTGAAGTGAGCCCAGCTAGATGAGCAGCTGCTGTGGCCTTGTCAGTCCTTGAGGTCCCTGGAGAAAGTGCTCAGAAGTCTCTTAGCTGGAGCCGGACCATGGCAGCCGCTTTGGCTCCAGAAGGTCTGCTAAGATGCTAAGAGCAGGTTCCATGTGGCAGGAGAGGACCTAGGTTTGAACTGTACCCCTCGTTATTTGCTGCCATGTGACCCTGGACAACTATGGTGGCTTTGGGATTTCAAGGAACAGAAAGACCTGCTTTGAGAGGCACAGAAGCATTAACTCTGGGCCTCAGTTTCCCCCTTTGTAATTTGAAAGGGCCAGGCTACATATCCCCTTCCTGCTCCACATCTTTGGATTTTTGCACCTGTTCCCCACCAAGTGAGACTCCTGCCTTCAGTGGGCAATGCCCTGCTGCCAGAGCTGCAGCAGCTGTTCCATTGTCCCTTCCGAACGATGAGCACCAAGTGAGGCATTGGGCAGCCCAAGGATAGCCTCGTCGCCCCTGTTCTCCAGAGCCTTTATGTTGAAAACAGCACTGGGCCCCCCAAGGGGAGCCTGGCATGCTTGTGTCCTGTACCTGAGCACAAGTGGGCAGCTGCACAGGCAGGACCCGGTGTTGACTGAGCCCTATGCTGTGCACCCCATGTGACACCAAGAGAGCCACATCCCCAGGAAGGAGACCTTCTTGCATAACTTTCCAGGGTTCATGTTGGTCCTGCAGGGAGGGGTTCTAAGCTAAGGCCACACAGTCCTACATGTTTGAGAGCATCAAGTCAGGTGCCATGAAACAGCCCTCTGGGCTCCCCTGTCGTGACTATACAGAGCACCCAGAGTTCCAGCAAGCAGTTAGTGGCTGTGGGCCCAAGGGCTGCCCAGAGGGCTTCCAGCCAGCATACTCTCCTCAGCCTTCAGACCTCCCTGGTGGCCCCCCATCTTTGCTTGCATCTGCCCGTGCTTCTTGGATGGAGTTGCTGTTCATTCTCACCCTTCCCTGAAGGCTCTGCACCCTTCTAACAATTCCGTGCCCGCTGAGTGCCCGCAGGGCCCCTCCCTGGTTTGGACACTCCCTCCCAGGTGCGCCAGCTGACTAGTGTAATGGAATTGGCCATGGGATCTTGGGGTGTTACTTACAGTGGTGGGGGGGAGACCTTTCACAGTGGTTGCCAGCTGCTATATGCTTTGGTACACACCTTAGGCACTTGGGAAGTGGAAGGCTAGTTAGTCAAGGGTATTAAAAGAGAGGGGAGGAGAGACAAAGTTGCCCACCCTTGAAAACATGGCCTTGTAGGCCTGAGTCCTTCAAAGAGCTGAGGTGTGGGCCTCCCAGGCCTACAGGGGGCCCTCATGACACCATTTATTTAAGGCAGTATGGCTCCAGGGCAAACACTTCTCCCATGGTGTTTGAGAGTCCTAGATGAGCAGGCTCTGGGATAGGAAAGGACCTCAGGGGTCGTCTCTTCCAACATCCTCATTGGCATGTAGGGAAGCTGGGTAATAAATGTTCTTGGGGAGATTTGACTCCAGGGCCTCTGACTTTGGAACCTGTGGAGTGCACTCTCTGTGGTTATGGTAAATTTCTGATCTTCATGTGCCTTTTGGGGAAAATGGGAATAAGAATCATCGAGGACCCCAGCTCACTGGCTGGTGGGAGGGGGCTGTGGACATATTGTGCCTGGTAGAGGGTGCGTGGATGAGTGGATGTGTGTGCGTGCACGCATGTGGCTTGCATTGTGTGTAAATGGGTGTGTTGTGTGTGTTGTGCATCCATGTGCACGCATGTATAGGTTGTGGTGTATGCATGTGTGTGGGTGTGTGTTATGTGTGCACACATGTATGGGTTGTGGTGTGTGCATGCATGTGTAGGTGTGTTATGTGTGTACGCATGTATGGGTTGTTGTACGTGCGTGCATGTGTGTGTGTTATATTGCACACATGTATGGATGTGTGGTGTGTGCATACATAGAGGGGTGTGTGGTGTGTCTCTAGATGTGTATGCCTGGGGTTGACAAAGAAACCCCAGTGGGGGCTCCTCACCCTGTCCCAGCCCAACAAGCCTGACTGGAGGTGCCCTTTGCTTTGCCAGCCCAAAGTCTCCTCCCTGGCTCCCAGCCTGGGGCATTTCTTTGCTTTGACTGCCATCTGTCTGTCACATCCTGGGTCTGCTGCCTTTGTGCAATGCAGCCAGGCAATGGGCTGGGCTTAGCAGCAGCAGACAGGAACAGGCCCAGGCCATAATCCCTTGGGCTCTGAGCTAGTCGTTTCCCTGCCTCACTGGGGCCTGGCCTCCTCCTTCTCTCAGTTTCTTCATCTATACTTGGAGCCATGCAAAGGGCTATGGGAATGGGAGGGCCGGAGGCAGCCCTTGTCCAGCACATAGCAGTGCAGACGGGGCTGCCCCGTGAGCTCACAACCAGGGAAGCTCTGGGCTGCCAGCTAGCCTCTGTGTTCACCCTGGCATAATCAGTGAAGAAAGTATGAAGAATTTGATTGTTTCCCCTGAGCCAGATCCTACCTCGTGTACGGGAGAGCCACAGCCTGGGAATTAGGCCTCCTGCTTGGTTCCCACCCTCTAACCTGCCCCTGGAGGCTACTGGACACAGGGTGGGCGGGCAGGCGGGCAGCTGGGCCTTGTCCTTCTCACTGGCCCATCAGCACTGATGGATCTCCCTTCTGCAGCTGGGGTGGGGCACTTCCTCTGGGACATCGGGCTGGCCTTTTTCTCCTTCCCCCCGGTTTTGTAGGGAATACCTTCACATATGGGCAGTCCATATGTGAAACAGATAGCAGAGGATGAAGGATTCCATCTGGGAGTAGCGCAGGGAGCCAGTCCATTCCCTTCTGCTACAAGCCCCAAATAGAGCCCTCTCTGGCTCAGCAGCAGGCACAAGGAAATCAGTTGTTGCAGGTATATGTATACTGCCCCCCCCCACAAGCATGCATACACATACTCATTCCCATCCCAGAGGCCTCTCAGGGCAGCAGATTCCTCAGCTTGGGGGCCAACCTCCCCTCTGCCCTCCTCCCTCTTCGCCCTTCTCCAGCCTCTGATCTGTGTGCATGAGCCAGCCCTCCCCTTCTCTGAGGGCCAGGCCCTTTGAGCTCAAACCCTCGAGGCAGTGTCCAGCACACACTGGTTATTTAAGAAATTCTCCTCAGCCACTCTGAGCCTCACTTTCCTCCCCTGGAACATGTGACTAATAATGCTTGTCCTCCCTCAGCTCAGAGTGACATTGAAAACAATGTGTTTCTCCATAGTGGTGTGGCTCCAGTGTGCCAGGCTGGGCCACACTGGGCTCTTGGCCTCCATCTCTGACTCTTCTGGCATCTCAGCTGGGTCTTGTCTATTCATAGGAATGCCATCGCTACCCTGAGCAGTTCTAGCAGTTGGGCCAAAAAGCTCCATTTGGCTCATAGGCTGAGGGACCCCAGGGGGCCCTTGTTTGAGCCAGAAAACAGCCAGGAGGCATGGGGTCTTTTGTTGTTCTGAACTGGCCCACCTCAGCCAGCCATGGCATTTGGAGAGAGCATGGAGCTCAAGCACATTTCATTAGCACACAGAGCACAGAGGCCACTGGGAGGAAGCTGCAGATGAGTGTCAGCCCTGGGCCTGGCCTGGCCGGGCCCTTGGGGAACTGGGGAGATGAGCCATGCATATATGAGGCAGCTCGTTGTTAGCCTAGGCCACAAGGCAGAGGATGTGCTCGGTGCCCACAGGGAGGTGTAGATAGGAGGGCAGAGGGGGCTAGGGAGGCACGCTGTGCAGAAGGGCGGAGGCGGAGGGAGATGGGAAGGGCATGGGGGGCCCACCTGGAGTGGAGGCTTTGTTCTGTCGCAAACCATGCTTACACTGAATGGGGCCCCGGGAATTCCAGAAGGAGTTTGGCCTTCAAATTTGATAAAATGTCTCCTGGATGCTAGGCTTTGTGCCAGGTTCTGGAAATGCAAAAGCAGAAGCCACAACTGGCCTGCCTTCAGGGAGCTTACTGAGATTTGCTATTTAACTTCACTGAGTAGGCAGCAAAATGTTTGAGTCAGGAAGTTGGGACAGCATTGAGCAAGGAACAGATGTTTTCCTGGGGGGTGAGGAGCAGGGGAGAGAGACATCCCACTGAGGCAGAGCCCTACTGCAAGCAGAGTCAGGGGGTGGGTAATGATGGAGGCAAGAGGAGGGCTTCCATCAGGTCATAGCCTGTGGCAATGATGAGAAGGGGACAGCAGGCCTAGGAAATGGCTGAGGTCGGGGCTGGATCCCAGACGCCTCCATGGTTTCTAGCCTTGAAAGGAAAGGGAAGCGGGGATGAGGGAGCCGTGCTACGCACTAAGCCATTGTGTCTGAACTGGCGCCGTTTACAGCTCACTCTTGTGTCCTCTGTCCCTTTGCAGTTGGCTCTGCTGAAGTTCTTCTTTCCTGAAGGAGAGAGCAGACGTGCTCAGCGCAGCAAGAGGAGCAAAAGCAGTGAAGGAGCAGATGGTAAGGACCCCCCCTGTCCCGCCAGCGCACCCTGCTGGGCTGGCTCATGTCCCCTCAGAGCGTCCTCGGGCCTCCTGTGCCAAGGGAAGGCTGCCTGGGGGCATCTGTGCTCGCCACTTGTTGGGCCCCAGCCACGCTCGGGGCCCTCGCGCATCACACACTTGGGACACAGGAGGCGCCACTGGGTGTGAAGTCTGCAGGAACTGAATCACCCAACTCATCATATCTGTTTGCACAGTAATTATGCATTGATCCAAGACTGCTCCACGACATCTGGAGGCGCTCACAGGCTGGCCAATGTTAATGGTTGGTGAGCAGGCGGTTTGGCCCTGCTGCTTCTTTGGTGCCAGCTCATTAAGTGGCCACATGCAGAGTCCCGCACTGCCTCAACAGCTCTGGTAGAATGACGTGCCAGCCCCTTGGTGGCAGTGAGGGGGAGGAAAGGCTCTTATACTTAGCCCTTAGCTCTGGCTACTTCAGTCATCATTTGTCCGGAGACAGGCAGCTCTACCTATTGGCACACCCGTTAGCGGAAGGGCCCTGCCCAGAGGCTGCTGCAAAGGCAGCGTCTCAGGGTGCCATCAGCCATTCCTGTGCACCAAGGACTCTACGAGGCAAGGTGGCTATCTCACATGAGAAATGAGCCAAAGAGTCCGAGGTGAAGGAAAGCATTGGTGAAGGCATGAGCCGCAGAGGAGAGGCCAGGGTGGTTTCTGTGGATGGGCACCATGGGAACAGAACTGAACCAAACCTACAAAGGCACTTAGGGCAAGGGCCTGGGTGCACCTTCGAGTGATGGGCAGCATCGAGGGGGAAAGCAGATGGTGGCATTGCCAGCCCTGAAACGGTACATGAATTAAGGGGGGAGTCCCAAGATTTGTCCCTCACCTGAAGCATAGCACATCATTTCTGTTCATTTCCTCATTTGTAAAACTTGGCTATGTATGCCCTCAGCGTTGTGGGAGTTCTTTTCCAGCTCTCCCCTCTCATCTGATGAGGGTCATAATTAACAATAATCATGATGATAAGAATAGCAGCTGACATTTCTCTAGTGCTGGAAGATTGGCCAAGTGCTTCCCATCCATCCCCCCATCTGATCTTGGCATAGCTTGGGGCGGGGGGTGGGGACTTCTTGGAGATGGTAGTGCAAGTGCTTGGCCCTGCAGCCCAGAGCTGTGCATCTGAATTGTCTGTCTAAGAATAATCCCCTTACTGTTAACACATAAGAGCTTGAAACAGGTTCCAGGGAAAGCCACCCCCAGCAAGCCAGCTGCAGGAGGCATCTCCCCCCACCCCTGCCCCTTGTCCCCTGTCCCACAGCCTCCACATTTGGCCACTTCCCCTCTCCTCCTCCCCTCTGGAGCAGCTGGCACATTTCGAAAAGCGTCTGGAACATGTTCACCTTAGGAGAGACATCTGTTAACATCACTTTTGAATATCTGATCATTAGAATATCATTATTAACTCACTTGTTAGGGGAAAATACAAAAACTTCATTTCAAGAGAGGGTCTGGATTGCTTACACTCTGAAATTCAGAGATGGTTGAGGGAGCTCACCATCGACAGGCATTTATTAAGTCCCTTTTGTGTGCCAGGTCCTTGTACCAGGTGCCAGGGATATGAGTATAGAACCCCAACTGTCCCTTCCCTCCAGGAGCTTCTATTGGATCAAAGGAAAGGGCACATACATGTCTATGCAGATGAAAAGTGATGTGCTTGGGAGGGCCACTGGTAAATGGGAGGGGGCCCAAGCTCAGCATCACACAAAGCTAGCCAAAGAAGGTATGCAGTCCAGTAATGCTGTGTGGCTCATATGAGGGACAGAGATGGGAAATGGAATAGTGTGTGCCAGCGAGTTAAGAGATGTGTATAATAAGGCTGGGCCTGAAGGCCTTTAAATGCATAACAAAAGAATTTGAGTTTGATCCTGAAGCTCCTTTTTTTGCCTTTTGGAGGGAAATTGGGGTTAAGTAACTTGCCCAAGGTTACACGGCTAGTTTTTGTGTGTGGGTGTTAAGTGTCTGAGGCCAGAACTGAACTCAGGTCCTCCTGACTCCAGGGCCGGCACTTTGCTCACTGTGCCACCTAGTCACCCCAATCCTGAAGCTTCTTGAACAAGGGAGTGCCATGGTCAGAAAATCATTGTAGCAGTTGTATGGGGGCCACTGCAAGCCATGAGAGGCTCTGAGGACATCTGAGCTGGGGAGATGGCTGTGTAAGTAAGAGATGTTGTGAAGAGGGAAAGGGCAAGACTTAGCAACTGATTAGAGCCATGGGGTAAGTGAGAGGGGATGACAGGTTGCAGGCTTGGGGGACTGCAAGGATGACAGGGAAATTGAGCAGATGGAAGGCTGGGTAGGAAGAAGATGAGTTCTCTTTTCACTGTGTTGGACTCCAGTTGGAAGTGGGCCTGGAGGTCAGGAGAGAGCTTGGGGCTGGGAAGGGGAATCTGAAAATCATCTGCATCAAGATGGTCATCATTTCATGGGCATTTGAGACTTTTAGGAAAGCTTCCTTGGGTAAGCTCAGCCACCCTCATCATTCCTTTGCTTGAGAATTGACTTTGTTCAGAGAGGGTTGAGATCATGGGCTCTCTACTTGTCCACTTTCCTCCTCTCCCTTGCTAGCCCACTAGGTCCTCAAAACATGGGTCTTATCCTTTGGGAGGCCCCAAACTCTTGGCAGAGCTGGTGACCTCACATTTACTAAATGCAGAAATGAATCAGTCCCTGCCAAGGCAGGGCCTTGAGATAACAATGGGCCTAAGAAGACTTGCCCTGCCTACCTTACCAGAATGCCTATGTAAGTGTCCACTCAGATTGGTTAAATGGTGAGCACAGGGAGCTTGTGATCTCTGTCTTGTTGCACTTGAGTCCTCAGTGCTGAGCACAGGGCCTTGTGTGTAGATGACAAGAGTTCTGAGGAGTCATCTTTTATTGGGGAAGAAGCAGAAACTGGTCAGTGGGAGGGAGTCCAAAGAACTGAGTTCTGATCTCACACCTTCCACTTCTGATCCATATATGTCATTCACTCTGGGAGAATCAGTTTCTTCCTTGGGATGAGATGATTAGACAGCACCTCCTCTCTTGATCCCTCACCCCCCTTATTATAGCTATGATTACACCCGGCCAATCACTCCCACCATTCATTCACGTCCACTCCTATACACCTGCTACTAAATGAAGAAAATCACACAACCATTCTGACTGGGTCCACTGCATTTCTGTTACGCAACACAACCTCACCAGAATCCTCACTGCTGCTAGGCAATCTTACTCTACCTCCTTCATCATCTCACTCCCCAACTCTCCACAGAGGCTCTTCCAAACCTTTTCATCCCTCCTCAAACCTCCCATGACTCCTCCTTCCTCCTTTCTTTCAGCTGAGAACCTTGCTTCATGTTTTACAGAAAAAAATGGAGCCCATTTGCTGTGAGCTCCCCCTTTTCCCCTCTTCCTTATCTCCCCCATCTCCTCCATCACCCCTGTCTCACATGAAAAGCTGGCCTTAACTCCTGACCAAGGCTGTCCTCTCTAACTGCACAAGTAATCTCCTTCTATCCCATCTCCTCCAACAGATCTGCCCTCTGTCATCTCCTGTCTCTCACTTATCTTCCATCTCTCCCTGTCTCCTGGTTCCTTCCTGACTGCCAACGAACATGCTCATGTCTCTACCATCCTGAAATAACCCTCACTTGACCCTTCCATCGCCACTCACTATTGCCCTATATCTCTTCTGTCCTTTGTAGCTAAATTCTTTGCAAAACCCACGTACAATAGGTGCCCCAACTTCCTCTCTTCTTACCTTCTTAACTCCTTACAATCCATCTGGCAAACTCATTATTACACTGAAGCTGCTCTCTTCAAAGAGATCCCTGAGGTGCCACATCCAGTGGACTCTTTCTCTTTGGCTCCTCTGTGGCCTTTAACACTGTTGGTCACTCTCTTTTGGTTTTCAGGACACCCCATTCCCTCTCTGGTGGCTTCCTCTCAGTCTCCTCTGCTGGATCGTCCTCCACATCGTGCCATTATGCCCTCTAACCACAGGTGTCCCTCTGGGCTCTGTCCCAGGCCCTCTTCTCTTCTCCCTCTAGACTGCTTCACTTAGCCATCTCCTCAGAACCCATGGATTTTGTTACCGTCTTTATGCTGTGGATTCTTACATCTCACTTTCCTGCCTCAAACTCTCCGCTGACCTTTACTCTTGCATCTCTGACTGTCTTTCAGGAATCTCAAATTGGATGGCCAATTTAACTCAACATGTCCAAAATGGAACTCATTTATCTTTCCCCAAAACCCTCTCCCTCCTCCTACCTTCCCTATGACTGTAAAGGGCCTTCAGGCTCCCAACCTATCTGTTGCCCGGACTTCCTTACTCTCTCTAACTCCCCCATACCCAGTATGGTGCCAAGGCCTGTCAATTTCACCTTCCTGACATCTGTTCACTCTGTTTGGCATCTGAAACTCTTCATAACCCAGCCCCCAGCCTCCCATCTTTGCAGTCTTCTTACATCTTATTGTTCAATCCAGTACACTGGCCTCCTGGCTGTTCCACAAACAAGACATTCCATCTGTTGACTTGGGGCATTTTCTCAGCCAACCCCTCATGCCTGGAAGGCTCTCCCTCCTCCATTCTGCCTGCTGCCCTCCCTGCCCTCCTTTAAGTCCCAACAAAAATCCCTCCTTCTACAGGAGGCTTTCCCCAACCCCTCTTAATCCCAAGGCCTTCCCTCTGGTAATTGTCTCCTGTTATGTAGAGGGCTGGCTTTGGACATTGTTGTTTGCATGTTGTCTCTCCCATTGGATTGTGAGCTTCTTGAGGGCAAGGACTGTCTTTGTTCTTTTTGAATCCCCAGAACTTAGCACAGTGTCTGGCACATAGTAGGTCTTTAATAAATGTTGATTGATTCTATGCTGCCTGCCATCCAGAGAAGTTCCCCTTTTCTTTTCCTCAGATGAAGAGCAGGAGCAGTGGATGGGTTTGGATTGGCTGGGTTGGCCTTGGTGGCCCTTCCTGCTCCAGGTTCTGTGCTTTGGAGGCCACTTTACTTGGATGATTTCAGCACCATGGCTACCTCTCCTACCAATGCCAATTTCATTGTTCAGTCATTTTTCAGTTGTCTTCAATTCTGTGTGAATCACAACAAAATGCACCGAGTCTTTCTCTTCCTTGTCCCTTGAGGAACCTGTATGTGGCCACAGAAGCACCAGTCAGAACTGAACAAGGAACGACTGATTGGTCGAAGGTTGGAAAGGAGTCGGACAAGACTGTAGATTGTCACCTTATTTTTAAGCTTCTGTCCAGAGTACAACATGCAAAATGTCAGGATAGATGAAGGTTTCTGGGAGAAGTATCAGCAATCTCAGATATACAGATGATATCACTCCAGTGGCAGAAAGTGAAGAAGAATTAAGAAGTCTCTTGATGAGGATGAAAGAGGAGAGTGTAAAAGCTGGCTTGAAGCTTAACATTAAAAAAATGAAGATCTTGGCAACTGGTCCCATCACTTTCTGGAAAACAGAAGGAGAAGAAGTGGAAGCATTGTCAGATTTTATATTCTTAGACTCAAAGATCTCAGCAGACACTGACTTCAGCCATGAAATTAAAAGGCACTTGCTCCTTGGAAGGAAAGCTCTGGTGAATCTGGACAGCAGACTGAAAGGCAGAGACATTGCCTTGCCAGCAAAAGTCTGTAGAATCAAAGCTATGGTTTTTCAAGTAGCAATGTAGGTTGTAAGAACTGGACTTTAAGGAAAGCCAAGCACCACAGAATTGATGCTTTGAATTTGTGGCACTTGGAGAAGACTTTGGAGAGTCCCTTGGATGGCAAGGAAATAAGATCAGTCAATACTTAAAGAAATCAGTTCAGGCTGTTCAGTGGAAGGTCAAATAGTGATGCTGAAGCTTAAATGCTTTGGTCATGTAATGAGGAGATGGGACTCATTGGTCAAGCCCCTGATGTTGAACAAAACTGAAGGCAAAAGGAGAAGGGGATGGCAGAGATGGGTGGGGAGCGGCATGGAAGCAGTGAGCATGAGCTTGGACAGACTTAGGGGAGGGGAGGACAGAAGGGCCTGGGGTGCTGTGGTCCATGGGGTCACCAAGAGTCGGACAGGAATGAAGATGTGAATAATCTGCCTCTGGAATGTCACGGGCATACCCACAGCATGAAGACATCAGAAGAGGGCTTAAGTTAAGGAAGGTGGTAGGGAGGCCAAAGTACCTGGATCAAAACCCAAAACCTCCTGTTGGCCTTGGGAGTTGGTCCTTCCGTGCTGTGGGAGCAGTTGGCCAGCAGTCCCAGGAGCCAGAATGTGAAGCCAAAGGTTACAAATGTGATGGTGTGCTTCATTTGCAGATGCAGCTTTGAAGGCTGCCTGAGATCCTGTATAAAAATGATTGATTGAGTTAGAGGAAAAGTAGCTAGTCATTTTCATTAAGCTCTCTTTGGAATGCATAACACTGTAATTGCAGAAATTTGGTCTGTGCTATTGGTAAGGTCAAAGGTTGAATTGCATGGAATCATTTGCCAGTGTGCATTTTTAATTTAGTGGAATGCTCTTAGGAAACAGCTGGATGAGTTCCTTGCATGATGCTTAGATCCCAATAACTGCACCAGATGGGGGCTTTTCTGTGCAGGAATCCTTTGCTGTCTTCCTATGGGAATTAGGTGACTGGAGCAGAGCTGCATCCCAGTCCAAAGAGTTTTGGATAGCTGCTTCCCCTCTTGCTGAAAACTTTCCCTGGTCCATCTCACATATTTCTCTAACCAGTCCCTAGCCTGCCGTCTCCTTCAGTCCATCTGGTGTAATTCTGTATACATGCAGTTTTCTCTGTGTTGATTCTAATTTAGGACACTTCTAACTATCCCTCAAGAGAGGACCACAATCTACCTATCTGAAGCATGTGCCTCTGAGGTCAAGTCTAGTCTTTCAAGTATTTGAAGGTAGTGATCATGCCCTCCCTTTCAGCCTTACTTATCTCCTTCCCCAGATCATCGGGTGTCATGATTTTACTCCCCCATAATGACTGGGCTGCTCTGGAGACTCTTCTTCTTCTAGTTGAGTAATATCCTCCCAAAGCTGTGGGTCTGACTAGGCTCTTGGGCATTCTGCCTCTCCTAATGTGGCCATGTCCCACTCCTGACACCCAGATCTTCCTTCACAGAAACTTGTCTAGTCATGCAGATATCATCAGGTCTCTGTCAACCAAAGAGCAGGAATTTGATTTTCTCCATAATAAGTGTCACCATCTTAGCTTCAGCCTATCATTCTGGTTTCTTGAGATCTCTTGGAATCTGAGTCTCTCATCCCTTATATTAGCTAGCCTTTCCAGCAATGTGAGCTCTCTTCTCTCTGAAATTCTCATGGGATGTTGGGGATTCTGGGTCTCTGTTTATGCCATTTCCTCTTACTGGCCCAGAGCCTCGCTGAGGATAGGGACTATGTCTTCAAGCAAGTAGCTCTCCCAGCACCTAGGACAGCTCCCCAGGTACCTAGGCTTGCTTGCCTCCTTTACTGGTCCCATTTGGTCAGTGGTCCTCTTTAGGCCCCAGCCGCCTTCTATTCCCTCCCCTGGACATGGAGTGGCGGTGATGGTAGAGGCTCTATGGCAAGGATCAGCTGATGGCAAGGGGAAGGGAAGAAGCTCTAGAGAGTGCCAACTATGTGCAAGGCACTGAGCTGTGTGTTTCTTTTTAAACAAATATGATCTCATTTGATCCTCACAACAACCCTACAAGGAACATGCTCTTATTATTCCCATTTTACAGATGAGGAAACTGAGGCAAATAGAGGTTTAAGTGACTTGCCTAGGGTCACACAGCTAGTAAGTATCTGAGGCCAGATTTCAACTTAGGTCTTCCAGACTCTAGGCTCACCCAGCCCTTTATCCACTGTGCCATACAAGCTGTGTATAAGGGGTATTCCTGGTTTCATGTTGCTAGCCCATGTAGTATAATGGTACTTGGTTTCTAAAGGTGCTTGGTAAACTGGCCTGTGGGGGATGGGAAGAAAGTTATAGTGGTCTAAGCCAATGAAGCCAAACAAGCTGGTATACGTGGGGTGAGACTAGTAAACAGAGTTGGCAATGGTGCCCTTTGACAGGAAGCTCAAGAGTAGAGTAGTTTCCAGCCAGCCTGTTGTGTAAACGAAAACGGGAAAACCCTTGGTGTTTAAAGGGGCACAATTCTTGCCTAGATTCCAGACATGGTCCCTTTGCCAGCACTGGTTGTTTTGCTTTGTGCTGGTGTTTAAGGAGCCTTATGAAGGATTGGAAATGAACATTTGAGTGGGGTGGGCCAGGGCTAGACTTGGAAGTCTCCATCCTGCTTCCTGCCCACTGTGTCTACACACACCCTCTTGGTCCTATCTGAGCCGTGTCCCAGTTTCAGTCACCTATTGTCACCGCCCATCCGACTGCCCTGAACCCTCACCTTCTCATCCCTGGCATTGCAGCCCTGGCTCCATTGGGCCCAATTCTAAACCAGCATTACTTCTATTTCCTTGTCCCAGCCCAAATCTGGGTCTCTCATGTGACCACCCACCACGTTGCTCGTAGCACTCTCTCACTCCTGGCCGCTCCTTCAGTGACTTTAGCTCATGATTTTCTTCCTCACTTCTTCAGGCATCATCCTCCCAGGGACAGCAGTATTGACATTGACTCCTATCGTATGACCATGTGGCTGATGAGAGAGAGCTGGAAAAGGAAGTCAAAGAGCCACATGGTCACAAAAGCTATTGGTGCCTTACCCACATGTTTTGTGTGTGTGTGTGTGTGTGCGTGTGCGTGTGCATGTTTGTGCACGTGTATGTGTGCGTGTGTGTGCGCGCGTGTGTGTGTGCATGTGTGTGTGTGTGTGTGTATGTTTTGTTTCCTTGGAGGGTGTAGGCTCTGCTCCCCCTGGTTCTCTTTGACCAGTTGTTCCCTGCTTCCTCCTCCTCTTCCCATCCCCTTCATGTGCACAGTCCCCAAGGGTCAATCCTTGGCCCTCTGAGTGTCTCCTTTGGCAGCTCGCTCATGCCCATGACTTTATTAACCTCCCCTCTGCAATGACCTCACGTTCATGCCACAGACTCATGTCTCCAGCTGCCAACAGGCCAAAGACACCTGCCTCTCCCCACAGCATGTCTAAACCCAAGCTCATTATCTCTTTCTCTAGAAACCAAATCCTCATTCTGCTTTTTCTTCTTCTGTCTACAACCCCACCATTTATCCTGTCTCCTCTGTGTGTAACCTTGAAGTTATCTTTTCCTCTGCCCTCTCCTTCACTTGCCTCTCACATCCAATCAGGCCCCAAATCTTCTCTCTTCCATAGCTGCAGTATTTTTCATTCAGTATCTAGTAGCCACTTCCTAATAGGCCACCTTGGGCCTGATGTGAACATGCTAGCTGGCATCCTTCTTGTCAAGGATCCCCGCCTCCGCACAATAGACTACAATCAAGCACTTCTTCACTGCCAAGAACATCAGCACCATTCATTTTTTTCCTGTCATCCACAGCACATGAGTCACCCAATGAACCTTAATCCACATTCCTCCCCCACTTTTCTTCACTCTGCCAACATTGCCCTCACAACATAACCCAGACTAGCCCCATTTCCTCTTGAGCTTGGCTTCCCATTTAGGGCACCTTTCTTTGTGCAGATCCTCGTGTCTACTTTTCTATTTTTTTTTTGCCTTTTGGAGGGCAATTGGGGTTAAGTAACTTGCCCAAGGTTATACTGCTAGTTTTTGGGTTGTTTTTTTTTTTTTTGGTGTGGGTGTTAAGTGTCTGAGACCGGAACCAAACTCGGGTCCTCCTGACTCCGGGGCCAGCACTTTACTCACTGCGCCACCTAGCCGCCCCTCTTATGTCTACTTTTCAAAGTCCCATAGGGGCCTCCATCCAGATCTCCCCTCATCTTCCCATCTACCCTTCCAGTCACTCCTATGGCAGCCCACAGTGGCTTACTCTGGCCTGGGATGTAAAGCTCAGATCCCTCTGCTGAGCTTTCAAGGACTACTGTAATCTTGTTCTTCTTGACCTTTCAAATATGAATTCAGATTACCTACCTCCATGAACTTACCACTTGAGCCATGCTGAGCTGAGATTGAGCCCTCCGTCAAAAAAAAAAAAACTAAGTATGAGAAAAAGCAGGAAAAAGATAATTGGTGATCATAGGGCAGATTCAAACAATTCTTTTGAAAGGCAGATTGTAAAGGGTAGAGAGATGAGGGGGAAGGTGAGGAAATTGAAATGATATATTGAGAGGGCCTTTTTTAGGTGTTTGGCTTAAAAAGGGAGGAGAGATAAAGGACAACAGCTTAAGGGGATGACTTGGGCAAAGCAAGGCTCTTTGAAAGACTTGAGACCTGGAAATGTCTGTGGGCATCAGGAAAGGAGCCAGTGAATGAGGAGATATTGGAAAGGAGAGAAAGAGGAAAGGCTCGAGGGCCAAACACTCCAGGTATCCTCTCTCAACATTCCCATTCCCTTCACTGATAATCATGTGAAGTGATCTCCAGTCTCTCCACCATCCTGATGACTTCCCCTAGGCAACATCCAGACTTTCACTGACCTTCCTCAAATGCAATGCCCTCTCTGGGCATTTTTTTAAAATAGGTAAGTCTTTTTAAAAAAAATAAACTTGTATTTATTTTTAGTTTTCAGCATTCATTTCCACAAGATTTTGAGTTACAAATTTTCTCCTCATCTTTCTCCTACTCCCACCCCAAGATAGAGAGCCTACTGAATACCCCTTCCCCCAATAAACTCTATCTTATACCCTCCCTCATTCCCCCCAACTTTCTAGTAGGGAAAGATGGATTTCTATACCCCAGTGCCTGTATATTTTATTTCCCAGTTGCATGTAAAAAAGCAATTCTTTTTTCATTTGTTCTTGAAAGTTTGATTTCCAGATTCTTTCCCTTCTTCCCTTCTCATCCACCCCATTGGGAAGACAAGCAATTTAATATAGCTTGTACATGTGTAGTTACACAAAACGTTTCCATAATAGTTATATTGTGAAAGACTAACAATATTTCCCTCCATCTTATCCCACCCCCATTTATTCTATTTTCTACTTTGACCCTGTCCCTTTTCAAAAGAGTTTACTTCTAACTACCCTCTTCCCCAATCCACCCTCCCTTCTATCATCCCTGTCTTATCCCCTTCACCCCTACTATCCTGTTGGATAAGATACCCAGTTAAGTGTGTATGTCCTTCCCTCCTTAAACCAAATTCAGTGACAGTAAGGTTGACCCATTCCCTTTCACCTTCTTGCTCTTCCCCACCATTGTAACAGTTTTCTCTTGTCTCTTTTATATGAGATAATTTATCCTATTCTATCTCTCCCTTTCACCTCCCAATATATTCCTCTCTCATCTCTTGATTTTATTTTTTAGATATTATCCCTTCCTATTCAACTGATACTGTACCCTCTATGTATACATGTACACACATATACACACACATATTTATTTATATACACATACACCCTCCTATACGTATATATTCTCTTCAATTATTATCATACTGATAAAAGTGTCATGAATTACAATTATAATTTTTCCATGTAGGAATGTAAATAGTTCAACTTTAAAAAGTTCCTCATGATATGTTTTTCCTGTTTACCTTCTCATGCTTCTCTTGCTTCTTGTATTTGAAAGTCAAATTTTCTGTTCATCTCTGTTTTTTTTCATCAAGAATACTTGAAAGTCCTCTATTTCATTGAATGACCATATTTTCCCCTGAAGCATTATACTCAGTTTTTCTGGGTAGGTGATTCTTGGTTTTAGTCCTAGATCCTTTGACCTCCAGAATATCATATTCTAAGCCCTTCAGTCCCTTAATGTGGAAGCTGCTAGATCTTGTGTTATCCTGATTGTGTTTTCACAATACTCAAATTGTTTCTTCCTGGCTGCTTTTAATATTTCCTCCTTGATATGGGAATTCTGGAACATGGCTATAATATTCCTAGGAGTTTTCTTTTGGGGATCTTTTTCAGGAGGTGATAGGTGGATTCTTTCAACCTCTATTTTGCCCTCTGGTTCTAGAATATCAGGGCAATTTTCCTTGAGAATTTCTTGAAGGATTATTTCTAGGCTCTCTTTTTTGATCATGGCTTTCAGGTAGTCCAATAATTTTTAAATTATCTCTCCTGGATCTATTTTCCAGGTCAGTGGTTTTTCCAATGAGATATTTCACATTGCCTTCTATTTCTTCATTTGTTTGGATCTGTTTAATAGTATCTTGATTTCTCCTAAAGTCACTAGCTTCCATTTGCTGCAATCTAATTCTGAGGGAATGATTCTCTTCAGTGAGCTTTTCAGATTCTTTTTCCATCTGTCAAATTTGGCTTTTTAAGGCATTCTTCTCCTCATTTGGCTTTTTGAGCCTCTTTTGCCTTTTGAATTAGTCTATTTTTAAGGTGTTATTTTCTTCAGTCAGGTTGTTGACTCTCATTTCATAATTTTCTTGCATCGTTCTCATTTCTCTTCCCAATTTTTCCTCCACTTTTCTTATTTGATTTTCAAAATCCTTCTTAAGGTCCTCTATGGCCTCTAACCAGCTCGTATTTTTCTTGGAAGCTTTTGGTGCATGAGTTCTGACTTCACTGTCTTCCTCTTGTTCCATGCTTTGATCCTTTTTGTCCCCAAAATAGGAGTGTAGAGTTGGGTTGCTCTGTTTGCTTTGCTTCCCTTGTTTGCTCATGTTGCCACTCAATTACTTGACTTTTGGGCTTTTTGCCACAGTAGGAGTCTGCCACCAGACAGGGGAGCTTTGTCCCAAATGCTGGGGTTTTCTCAGCTGCCAAAGGTATTAGATGGGTGCCCTCTCTGAGGTCTCCACACACTCTGGCAAGCTTTTTGTTCCCCAAAAAGGATTCTATGGTCTGATTGTGCTTCCTCATCTTGCTATCCAGTTACTTTACTTTTGAGCTCTTTGCCCTGGTAGAACTTTGCTTCCAGAGTGGAAAGTGCTTTGTCCCAAATTGCTGGGGTTTTCCCAGTTGTTGTCAGAGGTCTGAGGAGGGTGCCCTCTCTACAGCTGCCACAAGCTGTGGCACACTGGCATTTCTTACCCCAGGACCACCACCTTAGACCGTGATCCAGATCCAAGCAGGTCAAAGCAAGAGCAATTATCCTCTGAATTGTCTCTTGGTCCCCCTATGATCTGTAGGCCAGGAGCTCCAATGTGCCTCCACCATCTCTTGCCCCAGGGGCAGAGGCCGGACCCTGCTGCTCTTCTGTCAGTTCCAACAGGGTCCCCCACTGACTTTTTACTTTGTCTTTGGTGTTTATGGGTTGAGAAGTCTGGAAACCGCCACAGCTGCTGGTGGTTCACTCTCCTGAAGTCTGCTTTGGCTGCATCTGGGTCCCGGGCAGCTCACACGGGGCTGTGCTGTGTCCTGAGCTCCGTGTGATGGACCCTTCCTGTCCGCCTGCTGGGCTGCCTTCAGCAGAAGATTTGTTTCCCTCTGTCACTTTGTGGCTTCTGTAGCTCTGAAGTTTGTTTAGAGTTATTTTTTTATGGGTATTGGAGGTGGTTGGAGCGGGAGCTCAGCCAGGTTCCTGCTTTTACTCTGCCATGTTAGCCCCACCTGGGCATATTTTTTTAACAAGCATTTATTATGTACCTGCTATGTGCTGAGCACTGTGCTAAGCACTTACGAATATTATTTCATCTTATCCTCATGACAAATCTGTGAGGTAAGTAGTTGTAAGCAACCCCATTTTGCAGATGAGGAAACTGAGGCAGTAGTTAAGTGTCTGAGGTGAGGCTGGGTTTCAACGTGCTGTGGTGCCACCTCTCTGCCTCTAGGTCTGACGTGGTCTGAGCAGGTCAGGGGAGCCTAAGATTACATGTGTTTTACTTTATTTGGCCACAGTGAAACCCCATTGGCTCACACTGAACTCTCAGTCCATTAAGCCCCACCCTCTGATCTTTTTTTCACATGAACTGTGGTCTGAGTATGTTCCTCTCATCTTGCATGTAATAAATTCGGGGTGAAACTGTGACTGGCATCTTGAATCCCATTACCTGGGAATTCCCTGTACCACTGGAACAGCTAGGTGGTGCAATGGTTAGTGCAGTTGTCCTGGAGTCCTGAGGAACTGAATTCAAATTCAGTCTGAGACATGGAGTAGCTGTGGGACCTTAGGCAAATCACTTCCCCTCTGCCTGCCTCAGTTTCCTCAGCTGTGAAATAAGGATTGTTGGGAGGATCAAATGAGATTTATTGTAAAGCATTTAGCACAGTGTCTAGCACCAATGCTTGTTTCCTGCCTTCTTTCCATGGAAACCCCAGGTCCCTTCCCTAACTCTGCCACCCACCCCTCCTCCACCCCCTCAGCTCTTTCTACGATCACGAGTCAGGTCCCTAAGGATATAGCAGGGACTTGGACCTCAGCTCCTTTTCTCTGGTGCTTTGCCCATCTGCTGCCCCTTAGTATCTTCCCATTGTAGGCTTTGTTTTAACAGCTTGGTCTTTGGTCTCAACCCCAACAGCTGCTTGGGATTCCTATTTTCTCTTCTGTAAAACAGTGATGAGGACCTTTAATGGCATGGTGGACCAGTCAACAGGTAAAGATTAGAGACCCACAAGGCAACAACAGGGAGTCAGGGGTGTCAGAAGGAACCAGCAGCCTGAGGAATGGAGCGCCAAAGCAGGTGACAGGCAGCAGCTGGGCAAGGATGGCTCAGCGTGTGTGGCCCGCCTACAGCAGCTGGAGAGGACAAGCAGCAGCAGGGCATACAGATGTTCAGGTAGTGAATATGACCATGATGCCTTAGGACTGAGCATTTGCACTTCAAGACAGCTGGGGAATCGCTGTGACCCAAGGGTCCTAACACTGAGCTGGTGGCAGAATTTGAGATGTCGGGGCTTTGGACCAGACCTGGGATTTCATCACCCCCTCTCCCAAGGCAGATCTACAGCTTGGCTGCCACCTGTAGTCAGTCTTAGAAAGCCAGTAGGTGCCCTAGTAGGGCTTGAACCTGAGTCTCGCTAACTCAAACCTGCTCTCTGTCTGCCATGCCCACTGGCATCCCAGTGTGCATCCATTTATGAGGGCAATTCCCTGGAGAGGAAGAGAACCACTTGGCGGCTGTGACACGAGCAGCTACAGGGACAGGTGCTCATCAAGGGGCTGAATAGACTCCATATGCCGATTTGTGAACTTTCATCTGACCTGAAACCTAATTAATCATGGAGCTTCATGTGTTAGATGTGCCCCCATTCCCCCAGTGAAGTATAATCATTGGGTCCTGCCTTGGTTAGGATAGAGGAAGGAGGAAGAGAAAGCTGAGTCCTATGAGCTATGGATACAAAGGCTGAGATGATCATGGAGGTTCCCTGTGGTCTAGGGTTGGGGAGTGTGGTGAGGTGAGGGCTTTCACTGCTGATAGGCTCAGAGTGCTCAGTGGTCTCTCAAAATATCCTGCTCACAGCTTTGACCAAGATTTCCTCCGCTTCTAACACCATCACTTGAGAGTTTTGTATTTTTTAAGTTTTAGACTACATGTCCTGCTTGGCAGTGGAGGTCAGCAGGAAAATGGGGCCCATTTTCCAGCCAACTCTGTTGGAACAACATTCATGCCAGGATCCATAGAAGGAAATTTCTAGACTCCACAACATTGAGACCCAGGAAAGACATCAAGAAGCTAGCTGATGAGTAATTTTCAGACAATGGGCTAATACTTCTTTGAAAATTGATGAAATAAACGTGTGGGGAAAAGCGTGTTAGAGGAGGAAGAGTGTTGGACTTTGAGTCACAAGGACTGGGATTTGCCAGTTGTTAGCTATAATGAACCATAACCAAGTCAATGACCTCTCTGCGCCTCCGTGCCCTCGTCTGGCCCAGGACGATCTTCCAGTCTCAAATCTCAAGACGCCAGATGAATGTGGGTCCTCAGTGTCCTTCCTGCTAGATGGTAGAACTTGGCATTTATGCCACTATAAGGAGATTTCTTCCAAACTCTTGGCTCATCATTTCTGTTTATCTCAGTGGGGGTGGGGGGAGGAGACTGGAAATCAGCACGATGGTTTGTGTTCAAAACTAATGAAGTCAAACAAAAGGGTGACTTGACACTTCATATTGGTCAGTTTAAATATGTGCTATTGACCAAGTAAATGACAAGGAGTCATGGTATTTAAAATGAATTCTGTGATAGTTCCAATCACCCAAGACCAAAAGGCCTTGCCTCATGGAAGAGGAATGGGGTGGGCAGCAAGAAGAGAAACTGGGCCAGATTTGGGGTCAGAGGCACAGCCACTCAGTACCTGGGTGACCTTAGCCAAGTCCTTTCCCCTTTCTAGGCCTCAGTTTCCTCCTCTGTAAAATGAGAAGATTGGACTCATTGACCTCTGAGATCCACCCCCTAACTCCAGATCTATGATCCTATGAGCTAACACTGCAGGGATTTCAACAGATGGGGCACAGAGGACCAAGTGGGACCAGACATCACAGTGAAAGGGTGTGGGCCTCCTGGCTGTGAGCCTAGAATGTAGTCAGAAGAGAGGTCTGCCTTCCATCTCCCCAACCAAATGAGTGTGGGAACATTGTTCGCTGACAGTTTTGCTGCGGCCCAATGTATTTGCTGGAGCTCTGAGCTCCTGGCAGGGGATGGGGAGAGCCGCTTCTCTCAGCATGGGTCACAGGCCCTCCCCGCCTCCTCCTCCCTGGCAGTTCTTGACTGCATCTTTCTAGAGGGGAATTACCGCCCCACTGGGGGTCTCATCTCTCTTCTTTAAATGTTTTGGCAATACTCACACTTGACATGGTCTAGTCACAAAGAACTGGCAGAAACCCCACTTTGGGCACAACACTGACCACTTCTGGCCTCAGTTTCCCAATCTTTCAAGTTGAGAATGGGGTGGGGGTGGGCCCTAGAAGAAGGCTTCCAGCACATCAGGTAGCCTGACCATAGCAGCTTGGAAACAAGGTACAGATTGAGGTCAGCCACGAGAGAAGATGTGCAGCATGCAGAAACGTTTCCTGAGCCTCCCAGCACCACAGCAAAGGAGCAGCATGGCATGCTGCTCCCCCCCCCCAGCTCCCTCCTCTCCCACTCAGATGCCTCCTGCCTTGTCCTCACTTGGACCTCTCTAATACCTCAGATTCTGAGGCCAGTATTCAGTGCAAAGAGATGGGCGTCACGGCAGGAACAACTCAGCAAGCCATTGAAGGTTCCCCACAACAACCCAGGGTGAGGTCAAAATGCCCACTTGGCTGAGAGAGAGGAAATGACTTTCCCAGGGTCCCACAGGATTGTGTCCTCCCAGTGCCAAGGCCAGGACTCTCTCTTAGGTAGCCTCGTGTTTGGGAAGATTTCAAATAAGAGAGTCCCAGTTCTTAGAAATCGAAGACATTGCCCTGAATCTCTGCTGTTCTAATTTCAGCCTTGTCACTGCCCCAACACTTCCAGGACAAATCAGTTTACGGTCACCTTTGAGTTATAGAGAGGCAGCTAGATGTCTCAGTGGATAGAGTACTGGGCCTGGAGGCAGGAAGACCTGAGTTCAAATTTGGCCTCAGATACTTCCTAGCTGTGGGACCCTGGGCAAGTCATTTCACCTCTGTTTGCCTTAATCCACTGGAGAAGAAAATGGCAAACTACTCCAGTACCTTTGCCAAGGAAAGCCCACGGACCATATTGGTGTGCTGTGGTCCACAGGGTCACAACGTCAGACACAGCTGAACAACACTGTGCTATACAGCCTGGCATCTACAGACCCCTCAGCTCTGGAAAGTGACTCACCAAATGGAATTGAGGAAACTACTGACTATTTTGGGACCCCAGACCCACTGATCCCCAGCAAAGGGGCTACGCCAGAAGTGAGCAAATGAGCAGCCATCATCCAGCCAGAAGCCAAGCCCTGATATGCTCCAAATAACTGCTCCAGAAATGCTTCAGCTAGTGTCCCTGCTCTGGCTGGTATCAAGTGACCACCTCAAATCAACTGGCTCCCTAGGCTCCCCCAGCTTCTGGAAATCATCTTTTTTCATAGCTCCCCTGCCTAGGGGAACTGAAATGTCAAAATTATTAGATGAACTTCCTGAATAGTTAAAGCAAAGATTGTGAGATGACCCCTCCTTCTTTATCTACATCCTTGCTCCTCAGACTCCTCTTTCTGTCGCAGGCCTTGATGTCCCCAAGGCTCTGTCCTGGGCACTCCTCTCTCCACCTCTATGCTGCTGGCCTCTCCAGCCATATGCCCAGCCTTAATCTCTCTCCTGTGCTCCAGTCTCCAATCACCAACTTCCTGTTGGGCAGTTTGAACTAGATATCCCAGAGACATCTCCAGCTCAACATATCTGAACAAAAGCCACCATCTTCCCTCCCAGGCAGTGCCATCCTCACAGATTTAGTAACTCTGAATCCTCCCTGCCTCTTCCACACCCAGTCACTTACCAGACGATTTGGCAGTGGCTCTACACACACAGCTACCACCACCCTACCCCAGGCCCCCATGACGTCTCGCCCAGACTCCTGTAGTGGCCTCCTACTTGGTCTTCAGTCAGTCAGCAGGTTACCATGAGCTGGGGATACAAAAAAGGCAAAAACAGCCCCTGCCCCAAAGAGTTTCATACTGTCATACATGTCACCTACATGTATATGTGTATAGAAATACATACACAGCTCAATAGATAACATGTATACAAAGTAGGTGGAAGCTAATTTCAGAGGGGAAGACACCATTGGGGGACAGGAGTCTCCTTAGAAGAGGGGACATTGGAGCTGAGACTTGAAGAGGGGTCAGAGATACCACCAGGCCCAGGTGAGGAGGGGGAGGCCCAGACTCTTCAGCCTGGCTAGATCTTAGATCCTAGAATACTTGTGGAGGGCAGGGGGAGTAAAGGTCTGGGAAAGGAAGAAGGGACTAGGTTGTGAATGAAAAGCTAAGGACTTTCTAGGTGATCCTGGAGACAGTAGGGAGCCTCTGGGATTGGAGTCAGGGATGATATGGGTAGATTTATGAAAAATCCCTCTAGAAGGGGGTGGAAGATGGACTACAGAAGGGAGAAATTGGAGACAGGCAGCCTAACCCACAGGCTATTGCAGTAGGCCAGGTGCAAGTCATACAAGACTGCACCAAGATGGCAGCAGCATCTGAGGGAAGAGGACATACACTAGCACTTTGGCAGAGACAGCAGATATAAGGAACTGAGGGGGGTACTTAGGATGGTAGTGCCCTTGAAGTTGGGAGGGAGAGAAGGAGCAGGGATGGAGGAAAAATACTGACTTTAGTTTTGGACATGTTGAATTGAAAATGTCTACAGAACACCCAGTTTGAGATGTCCAAAAAGAAGTTGGAGATGTGAAATTGGAGGCCAGCAGAGTGACTCCATACTTCAGTTCCTCCCCCACGCTCCTGCCAAAATCATCTTTCAAAGGCACAGATGTGACTATGCCACCTCTCTGCTCAAAAACCACCAGTTCCTCATGAAATAGCAGTGGAAAATAGAAACACACAACCATAGCGGTCAAGGCCCTCTCCAGGTTGGCTCTTTCTCCCATCAACCCATTCTCATCCTGCTCTCTCCTAGCTCCAGGCATTCCTTCAGGCTCTACTTCCCCCATGCTTGGAAGCCTCCTTCTTCTTCTCCCCCCCAATGAAATCCTCCTTTTCCTTCACCAACCTCAGCGCAGCTCCCACTGCTTCCTAACCCCTGAGCCTCACTCCCCAAGTGAGAGGCTTTCCCTACTTACTTCATCTGGATAGCTTCATTCTTACCATTTTCACATTCATCTTTATAGTAGGCTTCTTGGCAGATGTTCATCTCTACACCCCCTCCCACTACTAGAGAATAAAGTCTTGAATGGAGGGCAGGGCCTGTGACACTCTTCACCTTCATCTCCCCAAGCACTTGAAACAGTAGACACTCAGTGCTTGTTGAATGGAATTGAATGTCATACATACATCAGTGCTGGACTTATAGGTCTTCAAGTTTTGTTGAATTGAATTAAATTGTGAATAGGTCTATTCCCCTCTTGACTCCAAAAGCCTGATAACAGAATGTATGTGTCTCATTCCTCCCCACAGAGAGGGCCTTTACTCAGACACAGTCAGGATGTTGGCTTACCTTGCTTACCTTGCATTGAGGAGAAACAGTGATTCCAAAAAAGGGAGTGGGTCTGTTTAGAGATAAGAAGGCTAAAGGAAGCAGGAAGTACCTCATAACTGTCTAGCCTGTACTGAATGATTTGGGGCCCTGACCCAAAGAAAAGGCAATGGGTTTAAATGGAAGCAAGAACAAGGAGAATTCAGTGCTGGAAGCCAGGAGGTAGAGGCAGCGTCACAGGCAGGAGTCCTCGGGCTACTTTATTGTGGGTGCCCCACCACATTCTGTCCTTGGCCCGCTTCTCTTTTCACTCTATACTATCTCACTTGATCATCTCATCAGCTCCTATGGCTTCAATTTTCATATTTATCCAGTCTTGGATTCCCTACTGAGCTATATAGTCACACATCTCCAACTGCCTATTGGACATCTCAAATTCAATGTGTCCAAAAGAGGACTCATCTTTCCCCAAACCTTTCCTCATTCTGAACCTCCCTGTTACTTCAGATGACACCTCCCAGGCCCTCAAACTACCAAACTAGGAGTCATCCTGGCTTTTTCACTATCTCTCACCTCCCATATCCAAGCTGTTGCCAAGGCCGGTCCATTTCACCTCTGCAATACCTCTTGTCCATTTCATCTGTGTAGCATCTCTTGACCACTCCCCCTTCTCTCCTCTGACACTGCTCCCACTCTGCTGCAGGCCCTCATCACCTCATACCTGAATTAGTGTAATAGCTGCCAGGGCTCTGCCTGCCTCCCTACTCCAGTTCATCCTCCATTCTGACACTAAAGTGATTTTCCTAAAGTATACATTCAACCATGTCACCCCCTTGCTCAAAGAGTTTAGTGACATCCTATTACCTCCAGGATCCAATATGAAATTCCTTCTTTTTCATTTAAAGCCCTTTGTAATCTTACCCCTTCCTACTTTTCTAGCCACACTGACCTACCTGCTGTTCCTTACACACAACAATATTCAGCGCCTAGAATATTCCACCCCCCACTTTCACCTATTAGAGTCTTTGGATTCCTTCAGGACTCCCTCTGTAAGAGGCCTTCCCCAGTCTTTCTCGCTGTCCGTCTCCTCCTCCATCTTGTGCATTGTCTCCTCCCTTAGACTGGGAGTTTCCCGAGGGCCAGGATAGCATGTTTGTCTCTCTTTGTATCCAAGGCTTAGCACAGGGCATGGCACACAAGAAATAATCATTGACTATCTACAGGCTTTGGGGGAAGGGAGTGGGGCCTAAGCAAGAGCCAATAATCTCTTTGCTCCTTGATCCCCCTCTGCTTTGGTAACTCAAGCAACTGCCCTCTGGTCTTTGTCTAGAAAGCCTAGTAAGCAAACATGCCAATTTGTACCTTTTATAAGAATAATGGGAAAGGTGGTTGGGGGGTGGGGAGGGAGCCTGTCTTTGGAAAGCCACAGTAAAACAGAGCACCAGGGCCTATGGGCAACACTACAACATTCACCCATCTTCTAAAATGCCTTTACAGTCTCAGACAAAAATGGGGCCAGATGCAGCCAGACCAGAATTTGCTTAGTAGGTAACAGATTTCTTGGACTTGCTCATTTAAAAAAAATTAAGGTTATAAACAACATATGTCAAAAATCCCATAAAATCATTCTGGAAAGCATCTTTCCTGGAAAGCTGAAACCCCTGCTAAGGTTTAAGATTTGCTTTTCAGAACAGGAAAATGGCACCTTGTCCTTCTGCACTGTGGGCTGTTCAAGAAAAAGAAAGTAGGGGAAGGGGGTGGAGGGAGGGGAGGAGAAGAAAGAGAAGGACCAAGAAGAAGGAAGGAAAAATAGAAGGGAGAGGAGTAAGGGAGGGAAAGAAAGAAGGGAGAGGAAGGCAGGGAGAGAAAGGAAGAGGGACAGAGGAAGAAAGGGAGAGAGAGAAAGGAAGGGAGGGAGGGGTAGAGAGGGACAGAGGAAGGAAGGAAAGAAGAGAGAGGAAAAAATGGTGGGAGGGAGAGGAAAGAAGGGGAAAGAGAAGAAGAAAGGAAAGAAGGGAAGGAGAAAGAGAGAGGAAAGGAGAGAGGGAGGAAGACAAACAACAGTAATCCTTGGAAACCGCATGTTCTGAGTGGGTCTGTTTCCAGTAGTTATCCCAGAGCTTCAGCTGCCTGGTCCCCTCCCAGCATATAATCTGTCCAAACCCTTCAGAGAGCTAGCAAGCCCCTGTTTACAAATACAGGTGCTGTTGCTATGAGTGACCATGGCCCAAACATGAGGTCTGCCTACAAAACTCATGCTTTTCAGGCGGTGAGAACGCACTCAAGGGACTGAAGTCACGGACCACAGACATCCTATAACTTAATGCTCAGATTTCAGAACCACAGTTCTGCTTCAGAGATGGGATCCCAGATGGGTGGGCTCTCCATAGTATTCCAAAGGAGGCCTTCTCAAAGAAATATTTCTATTCATTGAGTTACTTAGAGAAAGGATACAGGAAGGAGGAAATCTGAAAGGCATGCTGCTAGAGTAAGGGAAAGCCCTAGAGGTATGAGTTCTAATCCTGATTCTGCCACAGACTTTTTATTTCACCTCTCTGGGCTTCAGTTTCTTCATCTGTAAAACAATTAGCTGGATTAGATGACCCTACAGCCGCGACATTATCTGTCTTAAAGTTTCTTCCATCTCTGACATTCCATCTTCCAAGGTACCCCTAGCTCTGGCATTCTCCATTTTCGAGGTCCCCCTTCCCTCCCTCCAGCTCTGCTGTTGTCTGATGCAAGATCCTTTTCCAATTCTACCATTTTGTGGTCTCTGTTCTAAGGGCCCTTCCAATTTGAGCTTCTGGGATAAATTATCTTTATCTTCTCATTCATCCATTATGTGACTGTTTTGGGCTCACTCTGATCCATTCGAAGCCCCTTCTAAGGGTTGAATCCCTTACATCTGTATACCTTAAGCAATTCCTTAGGATTTATCTATTAAATCCCAGATGGGTTAGGCTCTGCATTTGTGGAGGAAGTTGCCATCAAGAAGTCCCTGTGCTGTTAAAACACAACTCCTTCCCATGCTGGCATCTTCCTTGACCTATCTCATGGAGGTATTTATGGGGAAAGGGCTTCCTAAGTCTGGAGCACAGGTAGTGGGGCTATAATGAGTGGGGGCTTTCAAAGCATGAATGCTATCCCAGAGTGCACTGGGCTGCCTTGAAAGTTCTGGGCTCTCCTTCCTTGCAGACCTCCATGTAGCCAGATGCCCACTCATGTGGAGGGTTAGACTGCTCAGGCCTCATGGCCCTTCCACGTGTTTTCTGTAGCTTTGGAGCATCTTGCAGTTTCTAACCTTTAAGGGATGGTTGACCTGACCTCTGTCCTCCATTGGCATCACCAATGCCTGGGGTCCCTATGTGGCTGCATCAGCTGCTCCTGCCTATGGAGTCATGCTCTGGGCCTAGATATTATAGTCAGAGTCTCAGCAGCAGATGTCATTCTCCCTTTCTCTCTCAATCTCCCTCCCTCCCTCTCTCTGTCTCTCTCCCTTTCCCCGTCTCCTTCTTCCCACACACATATAAAGATAAATAACCTCATTCCTTAGACTGTCAAGGTGATGGGGAGGTGGATCAGAGGCTTTGGTCAAACGTAGCTTTTTATAATTAGGTCTCTATCTCAAACGCTGATAATATGGAGGAACTGGGCACTGTCTGCCACCATAGGCATGCTGGCAACAGGGCCCACCTGAGCCTCCTTCCAGATTTTTGTTTGAAATTCTGGGAATTTCCTTCCAGATGTTTGTTCCAGATCTCATGACAGATTCTGGGCTACCGGGAAGCAACCTGGGGTTTCCTAGTTACTAATCAGGCTGCTCTCAAGCAGGCCCCACTGAGTGAGTCTTGAATCCTGGAGGCAAATGGATGATAATCCCAGTGCTCAGCAAATTCAAAAGTGACTGTCCCAGTGTTTGCCAGGGTAATGGGTGGCTGAGAACATTTCTGAACGTGTCTGTGCCTGAAGCAAGTGGACCAAATTAAAGCAGCCCCTCCAGAACAGTTAAGGCCACTATAGGGTGGGGGCAGAATCTGAGATTAGGAAGAACAGGGCCAAGAAGGGACTGACCATGGATGGCTGAGGCCCCTTCCTGCTGTTGGTACCACTTCAGTTGGAATTGCACATGAATAATAACCCCAGCATGGCCATAAAACCCAGTGTCCCCAGGCCTTTCCACTGCAGCCCAGCCCATCTGGTCTTTGGGACTGAACCAAGAATCACTGTAATGTAGATCCAAGGTTCGGAATGCATCTGGAGGGCCTCCCATCTCTAGGAAATCTCTGCTCCCTTTGTACTTTTTTTCCAGGAAATCCTTGATGGAATAGGCAAATGCCTTGGGTGAGCACAGGTCACTTTGTTTTAAACACCATTGCATGTCAATATTGAGTAAATCATTGGCCAGAGTTGCCTTCATGGTCATATCTGTCATGAAGGAACGAATGAAAAAGTGCTTCCTTTGTGCCAAGTGCTGTCCTAAGCAGTGTGGATACAGAGAGAAAAGCAAAGTCATCTACTGTGCTGGAGCTCCTGGTCTAACAGGAGAAGAGCATATGTACGGTACCTACATGTATGTCTCTGTGTGTGAAGGGCACCTGGTTGGAGAAGAGACTTGAAAACTGCATTTTGTTCTTCCATGTCAAAAGCTGGTTTGTAATTCAATACTGTACATAGTAGGAGCTCAGGTTCCAAGTAAGATTGTGAGTTCACAGATGTGGGCAGCTGTATGCCACTGGTTGGGCGAGCCTGCCTGTTCCTGGCTCCTGTTTTCATCAAGGGTGCCCTTAGTATGTGCTTAGACCATCCCCGTGAGCTGGGATGGTAACGTGACTGTCTGGGTTGTTCAGTTGCCGGGGGCTGCCCAGGATGGAGGCTTTGGGAATATTTATCGATGACAAGTTCTGAGAGAAGATTTCTTCCCATGACTCCTCGGTCGGTTACTCTTCATCAGAAATAAGCTCAACATTCACCTCCCATAGTAAAGCCTTTCCATCTGGCCCTGGATAAAGCTGTTAATCCTTTTCTCTGTATGAGTTTTTTCACCCAGTCCTGTTGAGCCCTGGACCATTTCCAAAGTGCATGTCTGACTGACAGGAGTTTATATTGAGTCAAGTGATTGTTAACCTAACTGTGAGAAGTTCCAGAGGCAATTGTCTGACACTGATTCCTTTTTCCACAAAGTTATTCCCAAATAGATTCAGGGTTGCTATCTGGGGCAGGAAAAACTGTGAACCATCAGTTATTTGTCCCATAGTAGACTGGGTTACCTTATTAAGTAGGGAGTTCCCTATCAACAGAGTTATTCATGCAGAAGCTGGATGGGTGCTTTTTGAGGGTGTTGCTATAGAGGAATGCTTTATCAAGCAGTAGAGGGAGTCCAGGTGTACTGAGGACATAAACCAGGATTTGGGGAATGGGGAGGGTGGGCCACACTGCTCAGTCAGTGCCTCCTACCCCTGGGTCCCATTTTTTAGGGATAGGTGAGAGCATCGTAAAATCTGCCCTGAAAGGGCCATCAGAAACAAGCCAAGCACAAAGAGCCTCGTGACATTATCTGTAATTGCCAAAAACTATGAGCAACTTCAATACCTAACAGTGAGTGAGTAGTTGAATAAATCGCGGTGTGTTCATGTAGGGGCCTGGGTAGGAACTGGGCCTGGGATTCCATTGGAATGGGAACTCCTGAGAGAGAGGAAATCTCCTCTACCTAAGCAGGTCAACACCTTCTCTGTGATGTGTGCGTGTGCGTGTGTGTGTGTGTGTGTGCATGTATGTGTGTGCACATGTGGTCTTAGAGAGTTGCCCAGAACACTGAGATGTGGAATGATTTTTCCAGGGTTGCACCACCAGCATGTGTCTGAGACATGACTTGAACCCAGGGTTTCCTGACTCTTTAAGCTATATGATATCCATGTAATGGATATTGTAATGCAATTAAGACTGACAGATGTGAAGAGACCTTTAGGCAATAATAAAAATTAAAAAAAAAAAACAGAAATAAAAAACAAAGCAGCAGAATGAAGAGAAAATGGAAGAGTGACTAAGAAAAGAATCATGACATGGAGACTTGAAGGCTGTGACTGAGAAGCTGCTACTTGGTACCAGCAGCTAGCTTTTTACTGGTTTTTTGTATGCCCGTACACTTAGCATAATGCTTGCTTGCTACATCCGTCAGACGCCTGTAATCAGTGCTTGTTGATGGATTGACTAATTAGGACATTTGGGGGGTTGAAATTAAAGTAATTTAAATGCAAATTACTGAGCAAGTTTAATTGGGGTGTATTGACATTCTATATAAGGTTTTGAATAAATAATTTTTAAGTCAATCAAGAGAACTACGTGGGAAAAAAATGAGCCAGAGGGATCCAACCAAGTCAGGGGCCAGCTAGTCTTGGAACGCAGGGACTCTCTGAATAGCTGTCCCAGAATGACGACAGCTTGAATCTCGAGAGTTCTCCACAAGATGGGATTTAGAGCCAGTTCTCAGATGAAATTTAAACAGGGATAAACACAAAATTCTACACTTGGCTTTAAAAAAACATCAACTGCTCATCTCTAGGATGGGGTAAGCATGACTAGGTAACAGTCCATCTGAAAAAGTCTCAGGGTTTGAGTGGATTGGTAGCTCAGCATGAGTCAGCAACGTGACCATACAGCCTGCAAAGCATTTCTATAGCACTTTACAGTTTATGAAGAGTGGGATAAGGGGTGCTGCAAGGGAATGGAATGTCAGGCCTGGAGGCAGAAAGACCTCAGTTCAAATCCAGCCTCAGACCCTTCCTAGCTGTGTGACCCTGGGCAAGTCACTTTGTCCTGTTTGCCTCAATTTCCTCATCTGTAAAATGAGCTGGAGAATGAAATGACAAACCCCTCCAGTATCTCTGCCAAAGAAACCCCCAATGGAGTCCTGGAGATCAGACAGGACTGAAAACTACTGAACAGCGACAACAAAGCACTTTACAACAACCCTGGGGGTTAGGTGCTATTATTATGCCCATTTTATAGATGAGAAAACAGAGGCAGTTAGTGGTTAAGTGACTTGCCTAGGGTCATGAAGCTAGTGTGTATCCAAGACTGAATTGCACTCAAGTCCTCCTAACTCCATCTAGCTGCCACATGGCCTCTCATTTAGGTAGGTTCCTTCCAGCTCGACCTGGAACATGACATGAGCCACAAAGTGAGGGGCCTAAAGACAAAGTGTTTCATGATTGACTAGGCCAAGCTCCTATGCTCATAAAGTGGATCTTGGACTCCAAGTGGCCTTCCATTATCTCTGAGTCCCTCTGGACAGATCTAGGGCAGAAAATGTACCCCATTGACTAGCCAATACCCTGAAAGTGGTGCAGCAACTGGGCCCTGGGTCTGTCATGAATTGGCCTGGGCCACTAGCAGCAGGAACCAGTCTTTGCTATGATATCTCTGGGAAGTCATGGAACCCCCACCATTTCCCATATCACAAGTGTTTCACTGCCTCGTACCTGGTTCTTTCTGGTCTAGCATAGCTGTGGGTATTAGCATTTCCTGTGGTTTGCACTCCCCTGCTCTTTGAGTCAATGGGGTCCGTCCTGCCCAGATCCCTACCTGCGTCTTTGGTCACAATTTGCAGAGTGCCCATCCTAGTGCCTTCAGCATCTGGCCACCCTCCACCCTCATCCCTCCCTCTCCTCCCAATGACTTGGCCAAGTCTTTATTTATTCATTCAACAAACTTTTGCTGATGGCAAGTGCCATTGGGCCTCCTCCATAAGCCTTTGAGGTGGGTAGAGCAAGTGTTGTTATTCCCATTTCAGAGGTGCTGAAATTGAGGTTAAGTGGCTTTTCCAAGGTCACCTAGTTAGCCAGTCCTGAGTTGGAGGCTAATGCTTTTCCTGTCACAGCACTCTGCCTTCCTGAAGGTCTTAAGACAGGGAGGAGGAGATTCTAGCTCCAGAGCAGTATGGGAGTGAGGGGGTGGGGCATGGCTATGCCCACAAACACTGCAGTGACCTCCTGGCTTGGGGGCTAGCTGCCAGGTGGAGGAGCCATATCTTTGCCAAGTCTTTCTCCTACAGTTTTTGGAATAAACAGGAAAACAAATCCCTTCTGTGAGGGGCACCAGGCCTGTGCCACGTGTTTAGGCTCAACCATCACCCAGAACCAGTCGGGATGGAGGTGGGAAGGGGGTGGACGGGGAGCCCTTCTCCCAGAAAGTGAGGTTTCAAATGTCCTTGATTCCTTCATCCCTTGTCAAATCAGGCACCAAATCTTGACCAGGTGATCTCTGTAGCTTTCTTCTTCCCCCATTGACTCCCATCCCAGTGCAGGGCCTCATTACCTCCTGCCTGGACCACTGCCTGCCCCTAAGCACCCCCTTCTCTAATCCAGCCTTCCTAGAAAAAACAAAAACAAACTTTAAAAAATTTATGTTTTGTTTATTATGAACTCAACCTCAGTGTTTCAAATTCAAAGAACAGAAAATAGAGTTGTATATGAAAATATGATCTTCTGTTATACATAGTTCGTTTTTCAAATGTATTTTTATATTTAATGGCACTGGATTTACCACGGCCTTGCTTGTCTGTATCCCCTTCTGACCTTCCTTCTCGTGTGTGTGTGTGGGGGGGGGTAGCTTCCCCAAGCCTGGGTTTACTTGAAGACAGGACTCTCAGCACCTGCTCTTCCTGCCCTGCATGGCCTCCACATTTCAGGCCAAGCTCTCTGATGCCAGTTCTTCCCACGTTGGGACAAAACAGAAAGCTTGAGAAAGGAGTATGAAGGTACCCTGTGTATCTTCCAGTGTGTCAGGAATCCTGTTTTGTCTTTTATTTTTGATGTCATTATCACACCCATTGACTCTTTCCTGGCTCTCCCCCTACAATCTATTCTCCATTCAGCTGTTAGGGTCCTCCTTATTCCTCAGCTCCAGGATCAAATCCAAAATGGCTTCCCACATTCCCAGGCTCATTAGGCCCTACTTGGTTTCCTTCAAGTCCCAGCTAAAATCTCACCTTCTCCAGGAAGCCCTTCCTGATCTCCCCTAATCCTCAGGCCATCCCTCTCATGGTTATCTCCAATTTCTCCTCCCTGTAGCCTGTCTGGACACAGCTGATCTCACTTGACTTTCATACCAAGACTGTGTGGTAGGCAACAAAGGTACTCAGATGCCCATTCGGAGGGAGGCTCCAGGCCAGGGCCCTGCACCCAACCTCGGTGCTGGAGAGAGGACTGTTATCCACAGGGCAAAGGGAGGGTAGTGGCAGTTGATTTGGCCCATCGTGCTTTACTTTGATGGTTATTATAAGAGGATGGATGATGGTAATCCATCCATGTGGGGAACACATGCCCGCCTAGGGTAATTTAGCAGAAGTGAATGGGTGCTTAAAAAGAAGTGTCAACAGTTTCACCGACAGTGAAGTCACAGACAATTTCATGGAAAACGATCCTAATCCCTTCAGGGAACTCAGGCGACCTGAGCCTTTCTTTGAATAGTGCTGACTTGGGTGCCCGCCATGCCCTGGACACAGAGCTCTTTAGGGGAGCGGCATGGTGGTCAGAGAGTGAGGCCTAAAGGTGCCGAGCGCTCTGGGCCCTAGGCCAGACACTTGACTCCAGGGGGTCCCAGTTTCCTCATGGATTTGTTATGAGGAATGAGATAATTTTTGCAAAGTGATTTTAAGAGTTGGATGCCTCTTGAGGCCATTCCAACGTCCCCCATGCCTCCAATTAGCTTTTCCTTGTCCTAAACTGACCAGCCAGGCTCCTGGTCTGCACCGGGGCCTCTGCTCTTCCTGGTTCCTGGAGCTCCAATCTGAGCTTAGACACTTTGACTAAGTTGCTTCATTTTCATTTGCCTCAGTTTCTTCATCTGTAAAATGGGAATCATAACAGTACCTACCTATGAAGGGCTGCTGTGATGGTGAAGTGAGATCATATTTGTCAAGCATTTAGCAAAATGTATGACATAGTAAGGGACACAGACACACACACACATGTGCATACACAGACACACACGTGCACGCACAGACCCAAAGACACACACGTGTGCACACAGACACACACACGTGCGCACACAGACACATACACCTGTTTCCTTCCCTTCCGCTTCTGCTCACTTCAGGCTGCATCAGATCAAACACATCTTCCCAATTATCTCCGAACTTCTCCAATGTTTTCTTTCTTGTAGAGCAGTAACATTCCATTGCCTTCACACCTGAGCACAGCTTGCTACCTATCCCGCTCACAGGCACCCCCTTTTTTCTCCCACAAACAGCGCTGCTGGGTATCTTTTGATTTTCATCGGCTCTTTCTTTAGCCTTTGACTGCTTTGGGGGTACGTGCCCCTCAAGGACATCCTAGGGGTGATCAAAGTGGTCTCAACAGTTGGGTGACTTTGGGCTCATGGTTCTAGCCATGTGCCACCAACTGGCGACCTTGAGCACATTTAGCTGTGACCTCTGCAGTCCTTCCCAGCTGTGACATGTTCTTCCAAATGCTGAACAGTCAGTTCAGAGGGACCTCAGTGCACCTCCCCTATTAGCAATGGGGGGCATCTCAGAGCCACACCCTCACACAAGGGCCTCAGCAGCCACCAGGGTTGATGGCCCCTCATGGTGTGATCAGCTTCCTTTCAGCCACTCAGGGAGAGACACAGACACATGACGACTTCTCAGCTTTCTGAGTCCTAACTCTTAGCCAAATCTCCTTTCCAGTCAACTGGGAGAAGGGCTCCCCGTCCACCCCCTTCCCACCTCCATCCCGACTGGTTCTGGGTGATGGTTGAGCCTAAACACGTGGCACAGGCCTGGTGCCCCTCACAGAAGGGATTTGTTTTCCTGTTTATTCCAAAAACTGTAGGAGAAAGACTTGGCAAAGATATGGCTCCTCCACCTGGCAGCTAGCCCCCAAGCCAGGAGGTCACTGCAGTGTTTGTGGGCATAGCCATGCCCCACCCCCTCACTCCCATACTGCTCTGGAGCTAGAATCTCCTCCTCCCTGTCTTAAGACCTTCAGGAAGGCAGAGTGCTGTGACAGGAAAAGCATTAGCCTCCAACTCAGGACTGGCTAACTAGGTGACCTTGGAAAAGCCACTTAACCTCAATTTCAGCACCTCTGAAATGGGAATAACAACACTTGCTCTACCCACCTCAAAGGCTTATGGAGGAGGCCCAATGGCACTTGCCATCAGCAAAAGTTTGTTGAATGAATAAATAAAGACTTGGCCAAGTCATTGGGAGGAGAGGGAGGGATGAGGGTGGAGGGTGGCCAGATGCTGAAGGCACTAGGATGGGCACTCTGCAAATTGTGACCAAAGACGCAGGTAGGGATCTGGGCAGGACGGACCCCATTGACATCTTCAACTGACATAGGGGAGTTGAGAAGGTTTGAGATGTTACCAGGTGCCCAGGTGGAGCTGTCCAGCAGGTCATGGGGCTCAGGAGAGAGGTGAAACCTGGGTATATAGACTGAAGAGATGGTAACTAAGAACGTGGTAGCAGATGAGATTCAAAGGGAGAAAGAGCTTGAAACAGCAGCGACTTAGGGCGAGGGGATGGGAATGCCGACCACTGGTGGGCGATGGTCTAGCAAAGGAGGATGAGGAGCAGTTAGAGGCGGGAGCAGGAGCAAGAGAGAAGTTGAGGGAAGAGAGAGTATTCCCCATGCTGGGGAGGGCAGAAGGATCTAGGGAAAGACTTTGCCAAGTGACCTGTAGGCCTTGAAGCCTTGACCCTCCCCTGGGAATGGCAAGAAATTTTAATTTCTTTTTTCCTCTCTTTGCAGGTCCAGTTAAAAACAAGAAAAAGGGTAAGGTCGTCTCGTTTGCATTTCTTTCCCGTGTGTGCTTGAATGACTTCTCCTAACAAACATACAATGAGTAGAGTTTCCAGTGTGGTCTCCTTGGCCTGGCCCTTTATCCATGGAATTGATCCACACCCTATTGCAGTAGAGATTCTGGCAGTCAGCGCTCACTGCACTTGGATCATTGAACTGGACTAACTCATGAGAAACCCGAGGGCCTTTCTGAAAACCTTCCCTCAATGATTTCCTGGTGACAGCCCACTCCAAGCAAGGCCCAGGTGGAGGCCAGGCCCAGTCACTTCCCTTTGTGCCCAGATGCTCTCCACTCTTCTCAGGTTTTTTCCTCTTCCTACAGTCAGGAAGCAGGACTGCATGGAGCTCCTGACTGAGCTCCATAGATTGCCCTTGCTTCTTGACATCACAAACTTTGCCTCTTCTCCTAAGTGGCATTGAATGTCACAGACAAGAGGGACCTTCAAAGGCCATCTCATCCTAGAAACTCTGAATCTCCACCGTGATCCCAAGCCCTCAATGATGGTGAGCCTGCCACCTCCCATAACATCCTGTGCCACTTTGACCTTCCACTGCTTGCACCTGGCTCTCTGCCCATTGATACCAAGCACAACAGATCTGATTCTTCTTTTCCAAGTAGAGCAGCCTAACCAAGGTCGAGTCCTTGCTGACCCAGTTAAACGCTGAAGCCTTTGTTCTGTTCTTGCGAATGTCTCCCATTCCCCATTGGCACCACACTGAACATTATTCTCTGGTACTAGTGAGGGCTCCTTGATGGGATAAGAGGTCTCCATGCCCTTCTCACCTACTTCCTACTTCCTAAAGGCTTGAACTAGCAGTGAGAAAGGAATGGATGTGAGAGATGTTGTAGTAGAATTATCAACATTTGGCAAATTTAGAATTCGTCCAAACCAGAAACACTATGCTTTTCCTGTTGGACATCTGAACCTTCTCCCAGTTCCAATCCTTAGTTGTCTTTGACCTGCCAACAAATGAGTGTGCCTCTCCTGTCTCCTCCCACTGCCATCCCAGTCTGGACCCTCCTCACAAGCCCTCTGTGCAGCATCATTCTGGGGGCTTTGTTCAAGTTGGTCCCCTTCTCTCAGTTCCACCCATTGAAATACCCTGCCTAAGGGGCGGCTAGGTGGCACAGTGAATAGAGCACCAGCCCTGGAGTCAGGAGGACATGAGTTCAAATCCATCCTCAGACACTTAACACAAAAACTATCCATGTGACCTTGGGCAAGTCACATAACCCCAATTGTGCTCCAAAACGCAATAAATAAATAAAGACTAGTTCACCAACTGCTACCGTCAATAAGATCAAATCTTTGTATAAAAGAAAACAATTGAAATTAAAAAAAAAAGGAATACCCCACTGGGACTGGGACAGCTAGGTGGGTGGCCCAGTGAATAGATCACCAGCCCTGGAGTCAGGAGGACCTGAGTTCATATCCAGCCTCAGACACTTGACACTTAACTAGCTGTGTGACCTTGGACAAATCACTTAACCCTGAATGTCTGACCTCTCACCTCCCCCCAACCCCTACATGCCTCTCCAGGCATATGGGATTTGGGAGATGGAAGGGCCTGTGGAGTTCATCTAGTCCACTTATTTTACAAATGCAGCAACTCAGGCTAAGGGAAAATAAATGGACTTTCCCAAGGTCCTCCAGTTCTTTTTCTTTTAATCAAATGCTTTATTAACTTCTAGTTCATATCATTCATTTCTGCACGATTTTGAGTTACAGATTTTCTCCCTGTTTTTCCCCCTACCCACCACTCCAAAATATCCCCTCCAACTTTCCAGTACGGCACAGTGGATCTCTATGCCCCAGTGCCTGTATGTCTTATTTCCCAGTTACAAGTAAAATAATATTAATAATAGTATGTATATATATATTAAACATTTGATTTTAAAACATTGAATTCCAGATTCATTCCCTTTCTCCCTTGTCACCCACCCTTACTGGGAAGATAAGCAGTTCAGTATAGGTTGTACATGTGTAGCTAATGCAAAACATTAACGTAGTATATATATTATAAAAGACTGGCTATATTTCCCTCCCTCCTATCCCACCTCCCACTTGTTCTATTCTCTACTTTGATCCTGTCCCTTTTCAAAAGTAGGTGCTTCCAACTTCCCTCCCCCCCA
>NW_027187258.1:2229356-2233256 GCF_028583685.1 Petaurus breviceps papuanus | reverse complement strand
ATTCCCTTTTGCCTTCCTGTTCTTCCCCTCCATTGTAACCATTTTCTATATGAGATAGTTTACCCCATTCTGTCTCTCCCCATCTCCTCTCATTATATTCCTCTCTCACCTCTTAATTTCACCTTTTAAGTATCATCCCTTCCTATTAAATTGGTCCTGTGCCCTCTGTCTATGTATACCTGTACACATATTTACACACATTCACATATGTATTCATACGCCCATATACCCTCCTATATAGACATATATGTATATGTGTATATATGTATATATTTATGTATGTATACACACACATTTCTATTCCCTTCAACTGTTTTCAAACTGAGAATAGTTTCATCAGTTACAATTATCATTTTTCCATGTAGGAATGTTAATAGTTCAACTTTGATAAGTTCCTTATGATTTCTTTTCCCTGTTTACCTCCTCATGTTTCTCTTGCTTCTTGTATCCGAATGTCAAATTTTCTATTCAACTCTGGTTTTTTCATCAAGAATGCTTGAAAGTCCTCTATTCTACTAAATGACCATATTTTCACTTGAAACATGATACTCAGTTTTGCTGGGTAGGTGACTCTTGGTTTTAATCCCAGCTCCTTTGACCTCCAGAATATCATATTCCAAGCCCTTTGATCCCTCAGTGTAGAAGCTGCCAGATCCCATGTTATCCTGATTGTGTTTCCATAATATTCAAATTGTTTCTTCCTGGCTGCCTGTAATATTTTCTCCTTGGTCTGGAAATTCTGGAACCTGGCTATAATATTCCTAGGAGTTTTATTTTTGGGATCTTTTTTAGGAGGTGATTGGTGGATTCTTTCAACCTCATTTTGCCCTCTGGTTCTAAAACATCAGGACAGTTTTCCTTGAGAATTTCTTGAAGGATGATTTCTAGGTCCTTTTTTTGATCATGGCTTTCAGGTAGTCCAATAATTTTTAAATGATCTCTGCTGGATCTATTTTCCAGGTCAGTGGTTTTCCCAATGAGATATTTCACATTGCCTTCTATTTTTTCATTTGTTTGGATCTGTTTAATAGTATCTTGATTTCTCCTAAAGTCACTAGCTTCCATTTGCTCCAATCTAATTCTGAAGGAATGATTCTCCTCATTGAGCTTTTGAGATTCTTTTTCCATCTGGCAAATTCAGCTTTTTAAGGCGTTCTTCTCCTCATTGCCTTTTTGAGCCTCTTTTGCCATTTGAGTCAGTCTATTTTTTAAGGTATTATTTTCCTCAGTCAGGCTGTTGACTCATTTCGCAATTTTCTTGCATCGTTCTCTTTTCTCTTCCCAATTTTTCCTCCACTTCTCTTATCTGCTTCTTAAGGTCCTCTATGCCCTGTAACCAGCTCGTATTTTTCTTGGAAGCTTTTGGTGCAGGAGTTCTGACTTCACTGTCTTCCTCCTGTTCCATGCTTTGCTCCTTTTTGTCCCCACAATAGGAGTGTAATGTTGGAATCTTTTGTCTGCTTTGTTTCCTTTGCCTGGTCATGTTGCCCCTCAGTCACTTGACCCCTGGGCTTTTTTCCACAGTAGGACTCTGCCACCAGACAGGGGAGCTTTCGTCCCAAATGCTGGGGTTTTCTCAGCTGCCGGAGGTATTAGATGGGTGCACTCTCTGAGGTCTCCACACGCTCTGGCAAGCTGGACACACACCCCAGGACCTCCACCCTAGACTGCAATCCAGATCCAAGCAGGTTAAAGCAAGAGTGATTACCCCTCAGACTGGTGCTTGGTCCCCCTACACTCTGCAGGCCAGGAGCTGAAGCTGCCACATGGAGCTGGCTGCTGCACAGCTGAGGCTCCTCAGTGGCTTCTCGCCCCAGGGGGCAGAGGCCGACCACACTCCCAACTTATGGATCCCAAAGTCCAGACTGCCCTGATCTCTCACTGTGTCCTTAGCATCTATGTGTTGATAATTCTGGAAATGGACACAGATGCTGGTGATCTGGAGTCGCTCCAGCCAGCAGGCTGGTCAGGCTCACCCTGGGGCTACAGCCTCTGCATGGGGCTGGGCTTGGCTCCCCGAGCACTGTGCCGGCTGATTCCTGCCAGCCTGCTGGGCTGTCCTTAGTGGGAGGTTAGCTTCTCTGTGTCATTTTGTGGGTTCTGTGGCTCCAAAGTTTCTTCAGAGTCACCTTTTACTTGAATTGGAGGTGGTAGGAGCCGGAACCCAGCAGAAGCCCTGTTTTTACTCTGCCATCTTGACTCTGTCCCTGGTCCTCTAGTTCTAAAAAGAGTTAGGCTCTAGAGCTGGCTCCCTGACTCCACAGCTAGAGCTCCAGCCAGAGCTTCAGCCTCCCTGCTGGGGCTCCGGCCTTCCCACTGGAGCACTGGCCTCCCTGCTGAGGCTGTCCTTCCACAGTGGCTGCTTCTCTGGCCATGGCCTTCCTTCAGCAATGCCAGATGCTGCTGACCAAGCCCCTGCCTCCAAGCTCAGGGCCCAGGAACTCCATGCCAGTGGGAGACCTCACCTGTCCACCCAAGGCGAGCCCTTGTGGACAGTGCTCCATCAGCGAACATGGAGAGGAGGGGCCCAGCAGGATGTTCTCACACAGCTCTCTAGTCAATAAGCTTCTAGCTTTGTCTTTGCAGTTTCCCCTCCCCTCCATGCCCCATGACTGCTGCTCTGGCTCTGCCCTCCTCCATAGGCCAGCCTTGTCGATACTGGAGACACTGGGCATGTCATTCATTCAGACAAGCCTTGTGTGGCATGAGCAGAGCCATTAGAAGCCTGGGCTGACAGAAAAGGAGAGTGTAGAGGAGGCTTGAGGGGAAGCTGGCTCCTCCAGGCTCCCTTGGGATTTTCAGGCCCACGAAGGGTAGCTGAGCCTCTGCTGCCACTGTCAAACCTGCCTGAGGACAGCAAAGGGTAGACAGGGGCCAGGGCCTCAAAAGATTGGCCTCCCCCGCCCCAGTGCAGTGGCCTCCCTGTCTGGCTTCTCACTTGCCATGCTCCATCAAGCCCCTTCCTGGTTCTGCCTCAGCCACATTAGCCAAACCTTGTGGGAAAGTTTGCCTCATCACTCATTGCCAAGCCTTCAAAAGGCCTACGGGTACCACCAAGCAAAGGCCCAGGGAGGAGGGTGGCCTCCTCAAAGGCAGCCTCTGCTTAGCCTCCAAGGACTCTGGAAGGAGCCCACAATTCAGGTAGAAGAACCCCTGGCTAGCTTCCCATAGCTCTGCCAATTCACAAAGTTGTTGGATTAAGAGATCTCCCCTTCCATGTCTCACCCTCAGAAGATAAGTCACAGATTCTGGGCCTGGGAGAGTGAGGAAAAGATAACATCCACCCCCAAAGATAGTCCAATGGTCTGATGTGGAATCTTGATTTTGTTTTCTTAGGAAAAAAGACTGGACCTCCTGGGCCAAATGGTCCCCCAGGTCCCCCTGGGCCTCCAGGCCCCCAAGGACCTCCAGGAATCCCAGGAATCCCTGGCATTCCTGGGACAACAGTCATGGGACCCCCTGGCCCTCCTGGTCCCCCTGGGCCTCAAGGCCCCCCTGGGTTACAAGGCCCCTCAGGTGAGTGCCTCTGTCTCCCCACCCTGTGGCCAGAGGACCTTTGTGAGTGAGTGCCTCCAAATATGTGGGGATGCAGGAGGATTTAGCCCAGGTTGGGGTATTTTTGGAGGAGGGGAGAACAACTTCTTGACCCTGTGGGCTAAAATGGCACATCTTCAGTGTGACCTCATGACCAGCTACTAGGACCTTCCCAGTAGACAAATGGACTCCCAGCTTTGAGTCCCAGATGCTGATGTGACTTGTACATAAAGCTGGAAGCGATCTTAGAACCCAGGAGAGGGAATGTCAGAGCTGGAAAGGACCTCAGAACAGGGGATGTCAGGGCTGGGAGTGGCCTGAGAACAGGGGATGTCAGGGCTGGGAGGGGCCTGAGAACAGGGGATG
>NW_027187258.1:2226808-2229346 GCF_028583685.1 Petaurus breviceps papuanus | reverse complement strand
GAGAACAGGGGATGTCAGGGCTGGGAGGGGCCTGAGAACAGGGGATGGCAGAGCTGGGAGATATTTTGGAGGCTGTATCAGGAGCGTTTTGGTCCATGAGAATTTCAGCTTCTTGGCCAGCCGCCAGGAGCAATAGCAGCAGGCAAGTGTTCAGGGATGGTCCAGGAATGTGACTTGAGAGTCTTCAAGAATCTGCACCATCTGCCCTGTCACCCCCAGGCCTTTTCCCCTGGTGCCTGAGGGTGATGCCTACAGGTCCCAGTGTAAATGAAGGCTTCCTCATCTAGCCCAAAGCCTGCTAAATAGGACATCTTGAGTGGCCTGGGGATTTAGCCCCTAAGCAGGGCTAAGTAATGGTAAGCAAGGCAAGTACAATGAAGTAAACTGAGGCCCAGGAGAGGGCCAGCTAGGATTCAAGCTTCAGACACTGACCAAAGTGTGACCATCAAGGCTCCTAGCCTTCCACCCATACACAGCCACCCCCTTGGCAACTCCAGCCATGTCTCCTTAGTGGAGGGCCACTTGGGGCCTCCCTCCAGGGAGCTCCAGAGCTGCACCTCCCTGGAAGAAGGAAGGGCAGACTGGCAGTGCCCACCCATTAGGGCCTCTCATGTGCTGCCAGCCTGAAGCCCTGGTACTCTCTTACAGGTGCAACTGACAAGGCTGGTGCTCGAGAGGTCCAGGTGAGTCAGAGTGGGGCAAAAGCTGGGGGTGCTCCTGGCTTGCTCACTTCCCCTCCTTTCCTTTGTGATTGACTCCAGTGCCAATGCCGTACCAACCATGCCACCCCAGTGGATAGCAGCAGCTTTGAGGGCCTTGTCACTGACCAGGCCACAGGAACTGAACCTCAAGTGTGTGAAGCCCTTGAGCAGTGCTAGTGTGCCTTCCCATGCTCCTCAGCAGGTGGGGGCAGCCATGGTGCCCCCCTCCTAAGGCCTCCAGCCTTTCCTCCACAGTACTTGGGCTTCAATACTGCAGATCTCTTCCCAGTCTATGGCAAAGTTGAGACAAACCCCTGGCCTTCCCCTCCTTCCCTGAGCTTAATTCCTCTGTCAGCATCCCCTTGGCCTCCCTCTGGGCCAGAGGAAGGGGACTGGGGTGAAAGTACAGAAGGCCATCCCATCAGCCCTCAGCACCTGCTCTCCACCATTCTCTCCCCTACAGCCAGCTGTGGTGCATCTCCAAGGCCAAGGCTCCGCCATCCAGGTGAAGAATGGTAAGAATCCCCTCCCCATCTCTTCCCCCAAGGGAAGGCTGAAGTGGAGTTCCTCCAAACCATCAGCTACCCCTGCCAGAGACATTAATGAAGATACCTGTGCACACAAAAGCTGCAGAGAAAACCATATGATATTAGAGCTGGAAGAAAGGCCTTTAGGTCATAGAATGTCAGAGCTGGAGGGACCACATGGCACAGAGAGGGAAACTGAGACCCCAGCAAGGAGCAGTTAGCCCTGTAAAAGGTTCCATCTTCTCCCCTAAGGAACCTGAAGAGCCCAAGCTGCCCGCCTTTGGGGGCTGCCTTCCCAAGCACTGATTCCCATCTAGGCTTAACAGACTTTGCCCATATCCTTGGGACAGCATCCCAGGCACAAGGATTCTAATTGCCTTGATACATGAGAACCTAACCCTGAAGGTCTAAGATGGAAAGGGACTTATCCAAGGTCACACAATCAGGAAAGGCAGAACAGCAGGCTGCTCAGTTCTATGGGACCCCAGACTGAGACGAAGGTGGGGAGCAGAGGGCACTTCTTGGGCCTGTGTGCCCATGGTCAGTCAATCAGGCATCAAGTCTTTATTAAGCATGCACTGTGTGCCAGAAACAGTGCTAAACCCAGAATACAAATACAACCTTCAGAAAGTGACTCTCTGAGTATGTGTGGCTCTAACACCCGCCCCTGCCACATCCTGAAGGAATGCTCAGTGCCCCCCCGCTGCTCCACCCCTGCTAGTCTGGCCTCCCTCTTCCTGGGGATGGGGGGCAGGCCATGGAGGCAGCATCCTGGGCCACCTCTTGCCAATGGTATGTGCCTGCTCTGGCCTAGGCCCCATGCTGGCTCTTGAAATTGGTCATTAGCCTGAGCTCTGGCCAGCCCAGTCCCCAAGTAGATCAGGCAATGAGGCCACCCCAGGGGACTGTCTGATGGCTGCTCCTACAAAAGCAGATGGTAGAATCCCTGAACAAACTTTTCCATCTTCCAGGGGTCCTCAGGGAGGAGCTAAGATGCCCTGAGGAGTAGGAGTCTAAGGAATTTCCCATCTGCCCAAGAAGGAAGGAGCAGAGGTGATCCCTGTCTGAAATGCAGACACTAGAGAAGCCTGGAAACTGTTAGGAAACAGGCCTGAGCTTCCGCATGGGAGAACATGAGTGAGGTCATTGGTTGCCACAAAGTCATGGGCAGAAAAAGGCCAGAGGAAGGAGCTGGGCGCTCTCCCTCTTCTCCTCTCTCTGCTCCTTTGTGTCCTAAGCATTCTTCAGGCTTCAGTGAAAATTCAGCCCCCAAGCCCCTCCCTGAATTCTGAGGCCTTTCCCAGCCCCCC
>NW_027187258.1:2210155-2211808 GCF_028583685.1 Petaurus breviceps papuanus | reverse complement strand
GAGGTGAGAGCTGCCTAAGAGTAAGGGCATGGAGGATCTTCAAGCACAGCCCAGATGGTCACTTGTGGGAAAGGGGTGACCTTGATCTCGAAGTTGCCTTCAAACTCCAAGGTCTGTAACCCTATGTCCCACTTTCTAGTTTTCATCCTTTTCTTCTATGCTGTTTCTGCCACTGCTGAGCACCCTCTGTTCTTTGGTGTCTCCCTCCTTGGCTTCCACGAGCCTCAGTTTTTCGGGTTCTCCTCCCTTGCTTATCACTCCTTTTGCCTTCTCTTGATTCCCTCTGCTGTGTCCCTCTATCTCAGCCTCTCCCCTGGCATTAGCTGGCATGTGCCTCTGAGTGATTCCCAAAGCTGCATGGCTCCATGGCAGGCTCTCTCTGCCAAACACTCAAACCATGTTTCCTGGAGCATCTCTACCTGAACCTGACTAAACACCTGCTCCTCTTTCTTCCTTTGCCATGTCTGTTGGTGGCAGCACTGCCCACATACCCATGCCCGGGAGACTCTGAGGCATGTTTTATTTGAGGTTTTGCTCACATGTCCCATCAGTCACCAGGTGTCATTCCCGCTGTGACCTTTCTTCACCTCTTAGCCTCCATCTACTCCTCCCTCTCACCCACCCTACCCGCCACTGCCAGCTAAGTCTTGCCAGTAGTTCTTGTCATTGCCCATCACATAAGCCTTGGCCACTCTAAGCTTGCACTGGTCCTCTTCTGATGCCATGACTTGATATCCTTGGAATGTTGCCTTTGTTTTCTGGCTTGGGAGCCTCTACAGCTGCAATGTCCTCCCATAAGAGCTCCTTCTGGTGATGTCCTTCAAGGTCCAACTCAAGTGCTGTCCCCTCCAGGAGGCCTTCCCTGCCCACCCCACCCACTGATTGTATAGCACTTTAGATGCCTCTTATGTACCTGTATTCATTCTCTTGTATATTGTAGATGTCTGTGTCCATGTTTTCTCCTCCATCAGACTGGAAGCTCCATGAGGGCAGAACCTTCTTATCTTCCCTGAGACTGTCATGTATTTGGCGCTTAATAAATACTTATATACTTATACACATTTCAGGCGGCATTTTTATTGGCTGTCCTGAGGAGGAGTTTGCCACCCCCACACAAGAGACCCTGAGCTTCCCACTAACCCCATGCCTTGCCTGGCCACAAGCCCAAGGTATGAAGAATTGGAACAGTCACCTGGCTCGGCCCAGTAGAAGAGGCTGTGAGCTCTCTTTATCTGCCTCTAATGCCCCCTCCCTGAGTCTCTGGGTCCCACGAGTCCGCCACAGCTTATCCTCAACATCTCCCTTCTAAGCCAGGAAGCTTCTGGCAGACAGCTTTCAGACAACCTCCAGCTCCTGGGTCTCTGAAACCCCATATTGGACCTTGTGCTCATCAAACAGCTTCCGCAGGGCCTTGATGTATAGGGTGTGATATTTGTCCACTATCTCCCCACTTGGATTCTCTATCTTAGGGATCGGCAGGGGCTCCCCAACTGCCAGGGCAGAAAGTGAAAATGGGAAGGTGTCAGAATCCCTCCCTAGAAGGGACCATAGGCATCAAGCCCTGGATCTTTCCCTCCCCTTCCCCCTTCTTCCCTCCCCTCCTTCCCCTTCCCCTAGCTTGACTAGTGACCCCAGGAGGCCCCTGACTCTCCA
>NW_027187258.1:2162226-2210145 GCF_028583685.1 Petaurus breviceps papuanus | reverse complement strand
TCCAACATGCAGGGACTCTGTCTCGGGAACCTCTGGATCCCTCATCTTCTCCCCACTTTCACAGTACTGAGGCCCCCAAGAGCTCTTCATGATGCCAGGGATCTGTCATTCTAATCCCTCTATGTACACAAATGGTAGCTTCTCTGCCTCAGTGGTGGATCCCCCTGGGGCTAGTGCCTGTCCCCAGCCCTGCCCATGGCCAGTGCTACCCTGATTGGGTGACTGACCCTCAGCCAGAAAAGGGACTCACTGACGGTGGTGATGGGCCGGTTGTAAGGCAGAAGGCCCCTGGAGTTCTCAGTGAAGCCACGGCCATAGAAGGCACAGGGGTAGATGTGCACCAAGCTCTGAAACCACTTCTGGAAGCGGTTGACCCAGCCTCCTGGTGTGAAGATGTGCTGATCGTAGATTTCATTTTCTCCAAAGGAATAGGAGGGGACCAGAGGCACCCTGTGGAGATTGGGGGAACAGGAGGGGCAAGAAACAGGCCTCTGCAGCCTCAACCTGGCCCCTCCCCTTGCCTTCCCTGGGCCCCAGGGCAAGGTGAGCTGACTTCCGTGGAGCTAAGCTAGGCTCATCTCCTGAGGCTTCTCCCCTCTTCCTCCACCAAGGGATAGGAAAGGGATCCAAGCACACAAGTCTGCTCACTGCCACTGCACCCCTCAGCCCAGATCCATCCATGTCGCTGAATCAGCCTCACCCCCTGAGCTCCAGAAAGTCTTCCCTTCATCCCCTGAAGGCTACCAGGAGTGAGCAAGGCCCCCAGGGCCGCCACAGGCTAGGCCACCTACCCGTGCTGGAGGGCCATGCGCACAAAGCCCTTCCGATTCTTCAGAACCAGCGTGGAGAAGCCAGGCCTGCCATAGCAGCATTCAGCCAGGCCACCCACCACCACCACTACAGCATTGCCTGAGCCATTGCCAGTCAGCAGGTAATTCATTGAGGCTTCACTCACAGAACACGTTCCTAAAGGGCAGAGAAGGTCAGAAGGGCCACAAGATCTGCCCACAGCTACCCCTTGAGGCCGGGAAGGGCAGGCTGACTGGGTCTGAGTCCAGAGACTCCATGTGTATCCCACATTCACTAACTTCAGAATGTAGCCTGGACTCTCCTTAGTTAAGGGGTAAAGTTGGGGGCAAGGGAGGTAGAGGAGGCTGGGGATTGTGTGCCCTGATCTTGGAGGCACTAACCCAGAACCCCCATTGTTTTCCATTGGCAGAGGGCAATGACAATCTCCACAGAAGCATCAGGAGGTTGAGGGGCCCAGCCACAAATGGCATCTATGTGAGTAAAGAGCCCAGAGAGACAGCTCTGCTCTCCAATGATCTCGGAGCGCTAGGGCCTTCTGGGAATGATTTAGCCCAGCCCCAGGGCTCCAAGCCCAAATATCCCAGCCGTGCTAGTTCAGAAGCTTAGAAAGAACAGATCTGCCATTATCCCAGGGCCTGTTTCCCCCAGGCCTCCAGATTTCTCAAGACTCAAACTTCCCAACTGATGGTCTGCCCTTTCCCTGGCTCTGCCATTTGGGTCAAAGTGTCTGGATGTAACTGGAGCCCCTCCCATAATACTCCCCCAGAATTTAGCACAACAGAGAACAACTCCCCATCCTCTTCCCCTTCCCCCTTTCCTTTCCCCTTCCCCCTTCCCCCTCCCCTTCTCCTTTCCCCCTTCCCCCTTCCCCTTTCCCCCCTCCCCTTCCCCCCTTCCCCCTTCCCCTTCCTCTTCCCTCTCCCATCCCCCCTTCCCCTTCCCCCCCTTCCCCTCTCCCATGTGGAAGATGAAACATGTGCTCAAAGGTCTCAGAAGGCAGTGTGCCCCAGCCCAGCCTTCTCAACTGTGGAATTATGCTTGTGTGCACCGTTCGGGGTTCCCTGGAAGCCCAGCCTGCTGGTGTCCACTCCCAGCTTGTGATAGCTCACCTGGTGGCTAGAGCTAGAGATCTCTCTCCCCTATTCCCAGAGTCAGTTCAGTTGAAGAATCCAACTGACTGAAAGTCTGGCAGATCCGAATGAGAAGGGAGATGGGAGTAGGAGGGCCAGAATCCAAGCCAGAAAGGGCCCTGGAGCCCACCCCACTATCACATGCTCAACAAACGGGCCTCCAGCCTCTGCACGCCTAGCGGCCCTGCCACTACTTGTCTGGGGGGTTGTTCCTGACCTCAAGCCTGACTTTGCCTCCTCATACCTTCCCCCCATTGCTGAGAGCTTCGAGCAGGACAGAAAAGTAGCAGGGCTTCTTCCCCAGTGTTCTTGCCTTCAGGCTGAGCAGCCTCAGCTCCCTGATCACTGTCCAGGGGCCCTTCCCCAGGGACAGTCCAGCCTGCCAATGGCCTCCCTCTCCTGAACACCAGCTGGCCAGAGCCAGGCAACTCTTCTCCAAAGGCAGCCACCCCCTCTGATCCTCCAGTGGATAAGAGGCTCCCCTGGCCTGTACTTCTGCATCAAGACATCTCAGATCTTAGTACAGGGCTGGCCATCTGTCCCTCCTAAACTAGTCAGAATTTGGGCGGCCCGACACTGGCCTCTTTGGGGCAGCTGGTGCTGCCACCTGCTGCTGCCACCTGCTGCTGCCATCTGGCTTTCTCTTCTAGTGTGAGGACACTGGCAAACAGGCTGAGCAGCCCATGTGTGCTCTCACCCAAGTCTTTCATATGCATGTGGGGCACAATATCAGATTGCACTTTAAAGTTGGCAAAGCTGTTGCAAAACACATTATCTCCTATGATCCTCATTTGCCCAGAAGAGGGCTGAAGACAGATCCCTGAGGCACTCCACCAGAGACAGCCCTGGGTCTACACGTGTCACCTGGTGGATCTGTATGTTCCTGGGTGGGGTAATGAATGGGAGCCCTCAATGGAATTGTTTCGTGGGGGAAGGGGGACCTTCCTCTACAGGGGCCTCCAAGAGATTGAAATATCTGCCACTCCCAACCCCCATCATCAATCACCAGCCTTTCAGACCCATGTCCTGGGCAAAGGCCTGGTCACTGAGCAACTCACCACTAGACATCACATATTCTCTGAGGATGGGGACCCAGAAGAAGGCTCCCAAGGTGAGCAGGTATGGGGTGATGCCGGGGAAGATCCTGGAGAAGCCGGAGGCCTCGGTAGCAAAGTGACAAAAGGCACTGTGGGCCATGAGCCCATGGGGGTGAGTGGCAATGATGTAATTGTTCCTGGGGGATAGGTCATGAGTCTTCACCATCTAGGGATGGGGGGAGACTGAGTCAGGAAGGAAGCAAAGGCAGCAAAACAGGCAGCAAAGGGCTGGGCCAGGTTGCAGGGAGCTACTCACCTTGAGAGGAAAGTAATCTCTGTATTGTTTCCATAGGCACCAACCCCTTACCCAGTCTGACCTGCGACCACCTGCAAATACACCAGAACCTCCCCAAAGCTGCTCCCTCAGCCCGAGGGGCCAAAGGTGGAGGGGGCCAGAGTTTCCCACTCTATGTACTGGCTGCCAGCTCTGGGCCAATGGAAGTGGGGCTGCCTCAGCTCCCTTTGCTCTAGCACCCCACTTGGTCGGTATGACTAGCCCCATTTTATAGGAGAGCAAATGGAGGCTGAAAGATTGAAACACATTGCCCAGGGTTGCATAGGCTATATATCAAAGTTTGGACTTGAACCCAGACCTTTGAACTACAAGTCCCAAGAGCTTTCTCCCATTCCACAACACCTCCCACCCCACACACTCTTCCACCCCCAGAAATGAGGCCAAACTGGGACCAAGCACCCCTTCGTACCTAGGTCCGTGCTCAGGCCTCTCCCCCACTCCAGCACCCTGACAACAGGGCCCTACCTTGCTGAGGGGTCCTCCAGTCAAAAATCAGCCAGAGAACTGTGAGCCCAGCCAGTGGCCAGTAGGGCGTGAACACCACCAGGTAGAGGTGGAAAAAGGCCACAAATAAAACTGAGAGAATCACAGCAAAGCATTAGCAGGTTAATCAGCTACAACCCCCAGCCAATCACACACACTCACACACATTCACTGGTAGTCAGCCCAAGGAGCACATGGACTCAGGAAGCACAGACCCCAGGGTACAGAATCTCAGCACAGAGAACCTAGAACACAGCTGTCAGAGCTGAGGGGAGGGAGTGGGGAACCTTAGAGTACAATGTCAGAACTGGGAAGGGACTTAAGAACAGAGAATGTGGAGACTGTGGCCCAGAGGGATGTAGGAAGCAGCCAGAGTTCAAGATGCAAAGCCTGTTTTCTCCCCAAAGCAGCTCCCCCGCCCCAACTAATCCAGGGCCTTGTTCATCTATACCCACTCTAAGGTGCACATTCACTCTCCATACATTGGCACCGGACACCTAGCAAGCCCTCTCCCCCCTCCTTTGAGGGTGAAGCCAAGCTCTCAGTGTTCTGTTCCCTGGCCTTCTCCTTTCCCAGCACCCACTCCTTTGTGGCCTACCAGGCCCACCTGCAGGGAGGCCCTCAAAGGAGCTGAGGCCCTCACTCTCTCCCTCCAGTATGTTACAAGGACTATTTGGGGACAGGGAGCAGGAGGAAGGGCTAAACCCAAGCAAATTGGTGGGGATGCCCAGGGGCTGAGAAAGGGCTTATTTTCGGATGGTGGGGACAGGGAAGGGAGACTGGAAAGTCCCTGACTGAGAGAAGCCCCCCCCCACCAGACTGAAGCTCCAGAAACATCTGGATCTCAGGCTCCAGCAGCAAGTGACTGAGGCCTCTTCTTACACCTGTTCTTTAGCCCCCCCCCTCCCTCTTCTGATCCCTCAATCAATTCAGCCCAATTTAAATACGCGTAGATGAGCCCTCACAGAACAAGTGCTGCACCAAGGGGAAGTCTGGCCCCAAGCAGGTCAGGGAGCAGAAGAGAGGAGAGACTAAGCGCCTTCACAGCCTGCAAAAGGACGTGCAGGGAACAGCGACAAGGCCGAATTGCCTGCAATGGTTCGGGCTGCAAGTGCCAGGGCTGGGGAGGAACATCCAAGAAAGCCCAAAGGCAGGCCGCAGCCAAATGGGGAGAACCCTGAACACTGCACACAAGACTTGGATCTTTTGTCCTAGCTGCAACTGAAAGTCACTGAGCTGGTTAGGAAAATGGTAAGATCTGTGCTTTAAGATTATTTTGGCACTTGTGGAGAACAGATTGGAGAGGGGAAGAGACTGGTAGCAAGGACACCCCCCTTTTCCTCCCAGGTCGTCATGCCTGTGCTAGACTCCTTCCTTCCTTCCTCCCTCCTCCCTTCCTCCCCTCCTTCTCTCCTTCCTTCCTCCCTCCCTCCCTTCCTCTCCCTTCTCTCCTTCCTCCCTTCCTTCCCTCCCTCCCTTCCTTCCTTCCTTCCTTCCTTCCTTCCTTCCTTCCTTCCTTCCTTCCTTCCTTCCTTCCTTCCTTCCTTCCTTCCTTCCTCCCTCCCTTCTCTCCTTCCTTCCTCCGTCCCTTCTCTCCTTCCTTCCTCCCTCCCTTCTCTCCTTCCTTCCTCTCTCCCTTCTCTCCTTCCTCCCTCCGTCCCTCCCTCCCTTCCTCCCTCCCTTCCTTCCTTCCTTCCTTCCTTCCTTCCTTCCTTCCTTCCTCCCTCCCTTCTCTCCTTCCTTCCTCCGTCCCTTCTCTCCTTCCTTCCTCCCTCCCTTCTCTCCTTCCTTCCTCCCTCCCTTCTCTCCTTCCTCCCTCCGTCCCTCCCTCCCTTCCTCCCTCCCTCCCTCCCTTCCTTCCTTCCTTCCTTCCTTCCTTCCTTCCTTCCTTCCTTCTTCCTTCCTTCCTTCCTTCCTTCCTTCCTTCCTTCCTTCCTTCTCCAGTCTTCACAAATCCTAGCATTGACAAGTTCAACGAGGTGCCCTCCTATAGTCCAATGAAAAAATACTTTAAATCGCTAATAATTAGAGGAATGCAAATTAAAACTGCAATATCACCTCATACCCATCAGATTGGTCAAGATGACAGAAAGGGCTGCTGTAGGGGAGGTGGGAAAAACAGATCCACTACTCATTACAGGTGGACTGAGAGCTCAGTTAACTTTGTGGAAAGCCATATGGCACTTTACCCCAAAGGTATTAAACTATGCATGCCCTTTAACCCAGCAACAGCACTACCCTATGCCCAGAGAGATCAAATAAAGAGGAAAAGGACCCTTCCTTGCAAAAACTCTTTGGAGCAGCAATTTGTGTAATGGCAAAGAACTGAAAAAGGAGGGAATGCTGATCAGTAGGGAAATGGTTTAACAAGTTCGAGTCTATAATGGGATCCTATTGTAAGAAGGGAATGGCTCCAGAAAAACCGGGGCAAATGTGTATGAACTGATGGAAAGTAAACTGAGCTGAACCAGGAGAACATGTTACACAATAGCAGCAGAATTATCAAGACAATCAGCTGTGAAAGACTTAGGGGCTCAGATCTCCACAATGACCAGTCACAATTTCAAAGGGCTCATGACCAAAAAGGCCCATCTGCCTCCATCGGAAGGACTCACAGGGTAGATTGCAACAGATTTTCTATTCTTTCAGTTTTCCTTGTTCTTTTTTTCTAGCTTTTTTAAAAAATATGAATAACATGGAAATGTGTTCTGTATGACTGTATTTGTAATAGGTTTTCTGTTTTTTGCCTTCCCAATGGGTGGGGGAGAGGAAGCAGAGGGTGAGAATTTGTACCTGAAAATAAAATAAAATTGAATGGGAAAAAGGGACCTTCTTTTACCCTTGAATTCTTCGAGCCCTTAGCTTTCTGCTATTCATTCCCTGCTAATCAGTCAGTCAGTCAATAAGCATTTATTAAGCTTCGACTCTAGTTCACTGTCTCTCATCCCCCTGCTCTGCTTCCATTCCAAAGAAGTCACAAAACCATTTTGACTGGGTCCACGGCAAATTCCTATTAGCTAACGTCAAGTAAGCCTTCATTTCTGCACAGCGATCCATTGTAAAATCACCAAACATCTCTGCTTGACTCTCTAATAATTCTCCTCTCTCCTGAACCCCCAACTCCAGCCTACCTCCACATTCTCCCCAGTCAGCCTCACCTCTCACTTAATGAGGCCAGCAGCAGTGAGTTCCCTTCCAAAGCCATTTGTTTCTTCCCATTTGTTCCAGTTTCGAAGGAGGCCAGAAGCCTTCTCCTGGCCAAGGCTAACCTGTCTCCTCGGCACCTTGGTCCATGCCCCTCTTCTCCTCTGGAAGCTCTTCCCATGACTGATTCTTCCCACCAATCTTTCTGGACTACCATCCTTAGAAATCGTTCCCTTGGCCCTGCAAGTGCTCAAGCTCTCCCCCCTTCTCTAATTCCTCTGGTCAGCTGCCTCCCTGCCCACTTGCTCTTCAGTCCCTTCTAGTGTGGCTGCTTCCCCCCACCCCTGCCCCAAGGTCTCTGGGGCTTTTACTAAGGCTTCATCTTTCTTGGAATGCTCCTTCCTCCTGAAGCCTGAAGCCTCCTCACTCCATGGCTTCTTGGACTCTGCCCTCTCCTGCTTGTCTCATCTTTCTTCCTGCCCTTTTCCTCCATCTCCTGCCCAAGAGTGGGTGGTACTCAAGAGCCCTCTCCTCTTTCCTCTACCCTCTCTCCTTTGATAATCCAATTACCTCCATCGAGGGCCATTATTGTCTGTCTGCAGACAATGTCCAAATCTGAATCTCGATTCTGCCTTTATAAGTTACAGAGAGGGTATTGGTGTGCAATGGTGCCAGCAGCAGCCTGTGCTGGTAAAATCACAGGTCCAGAGCAATAGGAAATCTTTCTTTGAAATCCCATTGCCGTCTTCACTTGGTGAGCTCATCAACTCCTATGAACTGAATGACCATATTTGACGATTCTCAATTCTTCCTTCCTCCCCCACCTCTCTCCTGACTGCCAGTCTTGCATCTCCAACGACCTTTCACCCACCTGACACTGGAAATCCAGTAGAGTTTGAAACTAAGCCTGTCAGATAGGGAGCTCATCTTTCCTCCTAAACCCTCTCTGCTCTTGCGCTTGCTGTTACCACAGAGGGCAACACCTTTGTCCCAGTTCCCCAGGCTTGCGAGCTGAGCAGAGTTATCCTGACCTCCTCACTGTCTCACGCTCCTAGGCCTGGCAGCTTCACCTGTGTAACATTTCCCAAATATGCCCCCTTCTCTCCTCAGCCAGGGGCTCACACTTGGGCTATTGCACTGGCTACCTCAGCTCTCTGCCATTGAGGCACTAAAACCTCCACCCCAGCCCACCCCCTGACCTTCTTCTTCATGTTCTTTTCCAGGCCATCGTTCCAGCACTGGCTCGGATCTCTTTTCTCCATCTTGACCCCATTGGGGAACCACTTCAATTTCACACCATGTTCTTATCAAGTCTCCTGCCCCCCCCCTTTTCACCTGTCTTAGCCTGCAATGCCTCAGACTTGGATCACTCCCACTATTGGCTGCCTTTCCTCTTACTCACACGCTGCTGAACAAAGCTAGAAAAAATCAGAAAAGTAGATTGAAAGGCCCAGATGCATGTTGGGTAATCTCCCTAATTAACCCCCCACCCTACTCTCCATAGCATCTCTCCTCAAGCCTCCTATGGCTCACCCTCCACCAATAGCACTCTCTTGTCCCCCTCAGTTTCCCATGTCCCAGACGCCTTCTGCCATTAACTGTGCATTTAAAGCTGTCTGGAAGAGACCAAATCCTGAGCCATAAGTGGGGTAGGAGAATCAGGGCTTTGCCCCCATGGGGTCAGGCATCTGGAGCATACTTCCCCTCTCCTCTCCCTCCTCTCCCAGACACGGGGCTCTCTACCGACTTCATACAAAAGCCTCCCTAAATCTGCCATGCAAAGGTCTTCCTTCAGTCGCCCAGCCCTAGGTCACTACATCCAAACAGTGCCATCACCTCTGTGCCCCTCCTGCAGGGCCTGGTGGCTGGCCCAGGATCACATTCCACTCCATCTTCCCCACTCCCAGTGATCCCCTGCCCCTCCAACTCAGCCCAACCTGTCCTGATTGGAGGAGTGAGTGAAGGCCAGCTCTCTCCCACACCTTCCAAGCCAAAGGTTGGTTGTCCCTGGTGCCTGCGAGCTCTCACCCAATTCTCTAGCCCAGGGCCCATCCCTGCTCTAACTTTCTGTCTTCAGAAATCCTTTCTGGATCTGACATTTTCAAAGTGTGTGATCCTCTGACTGATCATTTACAACCAATGTCCCGGAGAAGCCCAGGGCCCTGGGTTTTGTCTGCTGCAGCTTCATTAAAAATAAAGCCTGGGGGCGGTTAGGTGGCCCTGGAGTCAGGAGGACCTGAGTTCAAGTCCAGTCTAGCTGGGTGACCCTGGACATGCCACTTAACCTCTGTCTGCCTCAGTTTCTTCAACTATAAAATGGGGATAATAGCAGCAGCTACCTCCCAGGATTGTTGTGAGATCATAACTACAAAACGTTTCGCATGGTGCCAGGCACACAGTAGACCTGGTGTTAACTGCTTATTCCTTTCCTCCTTGAGTCCAACCCTAGTCACATCCTGATCAGAGCGTGGAGGCACATTAGGCAATGGAAAACTGGGAGGGGAGGAAGACGAGAGATTGCAGTTCTGGAGGAGAGGAGAGGAACCCATGGATAAAGGCCAAGGAAGTGAGGGTCAGCCTGGCAAAGACACGCTATGAGATCATAGGATTTAGAGCTTGGTGGCCACTCAGAAATCATCTAAATCAAGCCCCTCATTTTACAGCAGAGGAAACCAAGGCCAAAAGAGAGGGAAAGCCTTGGCCAAGGGCACATTGATAGCCTAATCCCTGGCCTTGACCCCAAAGCTCCTGGGCTGTACCAATAGAAAGATTCTGAGACACCATAATCAGTTCTCATCTGATCTCATTACTACCCTGCTCAAAAACCTTCAATGGCTCCCTATTACCAATATGGTTTCTTTAGTCTGACATTTATTGTCCTCCACAATTACAGCTCTAGGCTCTGGGGTGAGGGGCCAGAGAGCATGGCCTGCATTTCCTTGGCCTTTATCCATGGGTTGTGGCTTCTCCCCTCCTCCAGGAAAATGCAGAGAGATAGGAGATCTCTGCCACTTATCAAAGTCTGGCACAGAGGAAGCATTTAATAAAATGCTCGGTGACTGATAGTACATGAAAGGCAGAGAGAAGGTGCATGTGGCTGGATTGTGTCAAGTGTGGAAAATGCTACACACAGAGTTACTTGGCCAGTAAGGGTCTGAGGTGGGATCTGAATGCAGGATGCCTAACCCAAGTCCAGTGCCCTACCCACAAGACCACACTGCCTCTCCATCTCAGAAGCTCTCAGAAAGCTGTCTGATACACATCCCTTCCTCGTGGAGGGCTCACCTAAATGGCCTCAATAGGGGGAACGCCTCCCTGTTTGTAAAGTCCTAAGGAACAAGAATTTCCATAGCTTCTCTGCAGGATCTGGCCCAGGTCACTCCTCCAGTCCTGGCCTGGCCACTACAATGGAGCTGGGCAGTAGATGCTTGGTATCTTGGCCAAAGGAGTCCCAACTGCCCATAGCTCTGCCTCTCTACACATGACCATCCCCATAGATCTGACATGCATTCATATAATGGGAGCCACTGGCCCTACCTGAGGACCCCCCCGCCCAGCAGGGGCAAACCCACCAACATATCCATCCATCCATCCTTCCATGCATGCACTCATCCAGCAGGAGCCATAGCCCCTGCCCTGAACTCACCAATGAGGAAGGCACTCAGAGCCCACTGGAAAATGGCAAAGACCTCCAGTGCTGTCTTCAGGTCCTTCTTGGAGATGGAGCCCATGGTGCCGGAGTTGGCCAGAACCACGGCCTCCTCTCCCTATCTTAGCTCTCCCAGCCTCTCAGGCACAGACTCATTCCCAGGCTCCCTGCCCACACACCTCCTCTTTCACCTAGTTCATTATTGCCCCTCACATGGCGTAACCCCATTGGGGATTATGACAGGCCTTACCTTCACCTTTGGCTACAGAGAGACACATCTGGGAGGAGCTGGGCCAGAGGCAGGATCCAGGAAGTGCCAGGGAAGAAGGCAGAGTACACGGACACTGCTCCTGAAAGGAGTCCCTGAGGCAAGGCTTCTGCCCACCCCCACCCCAAAAGACTCATTCCTCTGTGGATGTCAGAAGCGAGCATGGAGGCCATGTCTATGTCTGTCTGGGAATGTGTCTTCTGGAGTGTGGGAGAGAAGGCATGTGACATCCTGGCTGCCTGGGTATCTAGTCCTTTGCTGGGGAGCCCTCTTAAGGACGATTAAATGAAAATGCCTATATGGGGGGTGGGGGTGGCGAGCAGTGAGGATAGTGTGCGTGTGTGCGTGTGTCTGTCTGCCTGTCTCCTCTGAGGGTGGCCCTAACAGTACCAGGTCCAGAGAAGGCCAGGAAGGCTTGGATGGAGCCCGAGGCCATGGCTCCAGTGCTCATGTAACCCACTCATTTCCTTCCAAAGAGCTGACTGGGCCCAGCTCCTGGTCCCTGGGGCAGCCATGTTTTCCCCTTTCCTGCTAAGCCCCACCGGGGCAGTGAAATGGCAGCTTGAGGTCTACTTTGAGATCTCCCTTGGGAGCTGTAGGCAGAAGCACAGACCTCTCAGGATGCCTGCTACTAGGAATTGTCCTGCCTCCAATCAAGCCCAGGTGGTTCCATTCAGACTAGGCCTCCATCATCATCAAACATTCCCTAAACATCAAGGAGTCTCCACAGGCATGTGTGTGTGCAGGGAGTACCATGTTACACTGTCCTGATGGGGACACACAGGGACCTAGAAAGCATGGCTTCTGCCCTCAGAATATTTGGGGAGATAGGAAGTACAGAGGAAAGTAAGTGAGGCCTATGGCCTGGGAAAATCTGAGAAGACTCTGGAGACCATGGCCTTGAGTTGGGCCTTGGCTGGAAGGGCCAGACCTGAAACAAGTAAGGAGGATGAAGGAGGGCACCCCGGGGTCGGGGTGTGGGGTGGGAATGGCAAAGGCAAAGGCTTAGAAGGCCACGTAGATTGGTTTGTATGGGAGACAAGATGGGACGGGAGCTTGCGGGTGGCCTGAAATACCAGGCATGCCAGCAATAGAGTTGATCTCTGAGAGTTTCTCAGTAGGGAACTGACAGGGGGTAGAGGGTAGTCAATTTAGTAGTAATTCCTCTATGTGCTTTCCCAGGTCCCTGTCACCTCTGCCTCTGCTGGGCTGTACCATATGTGGCCACTAGGTGGAGATACCAGGCAGCCTCCTGTGTAAAAGGGAGATGTCACCACTTACCTGGCCTTCTCAGCTTTTCTGCCCTCTAACCAACTGACCTCGCAGGGTTGGGGCCCAGTGTTCACCACCTGCTTACCTCTAAGCTACTCATGGAATATTACAGGTGAAAATTACCTTAGAGGTGAGTACAAGAGAAGGCAACTGAGGGGGAGGGTGACCTTGTCCAAGACCACAGAGCAAGTCAATGGCAGACTTGCCTCTGTGTATCCAAAGGGAGCCCACGGGGTTTGGGAGGAAATCAGAGAAGGATACAACAGAGTCCTCTTCTCCCCAGCACTGTAACTGGCTCCCTGTGAGCCCAGGTGAGAAGAGAAGATGGAGCTCCCTCTGCCTAAGGGTCAGGATGACAAGAGCATGGTTTCAATTTTCTAAAGGACTGTTTGCTCTCTTGGTTTTTTTTAATGGTCAGAATGTCTCCCAGTACCCTTCCCCTTTCCTCCCAGAGAGCCACCCATGTAAAAAACATTTTTAATGGGAAAAAAGGGAAAGAAGAAAATAAAATCAGCAAAATGGATTGATATATGGAAAAAGTCTGCAAATGTGTGCCCTGGGCCAGCCGCGGCCCAACATCTCCCCCTAGGGGAGGGAGGACTCACTGTCTCCTCCACTCTCCTTCCGCCACTCTCTGGACCATTTCCCAGAATTCACCTTTGGTCGTCTCTCCATCCATGCTGTTGCTCATTGTGCCTGTTGTTTTCTAGGCTCTGATCTGTTCCAACAATTCTTTCCAGGCCTCTGTGTTCATCACATTTCTCATTTCTTACAAGCCCAGTCATCTCATTCAGCCACTCCCCACTACATGGACAGCCACTTTCTTTCCTATTCAGTGCTGCTGTGAACATGCTGGTGCCTGTGGAGCTTTCCTCTTACTGGTGAGCTCCTGGGGCTCTGAGCTGGGGGCCTAGTTCCCACCTGTTCTACATACCTCAGACTTACTCCTGGGAGCCAGTGCCTCCCTTGCCTTGCCTTTCCCATCTCTCTGCCACTACACACTGTCTAGCTCCTTGGCCAAAAGGGACAGCTGATGTGTGTGGCAGGGCTAGGAAAGGCCAGGTCTCAGGCAATTCCGAAGACCCCCAAAGGTGCAGCAATTTAAGCTTGGACTCTCACATCTACAAAGCTCAGTACCAGATCACAGACTCATTCTCCTCTTGCGATTAAGAAAGTCATTGCTGTGAAAGAAGCAGGCTTTTAAAGTTCCAGGAGATGATGAAGTTTGAGGCTAGATAACAGCCCAGCACCTCAATATCCACTGCAAGAATAGAGCTCAATGACCCCCAATCTTACAAAAGAAATCAATAAAAGGGGAAAAGGAGAAAAGAATGGGAGCGACCAAAGAAGCACAAATGAGAATCTCCTCTCAGATAAGGAGGCGGGAAGGACCAGGAAATGAGCGAGCAGAAAAGAAAGCCCTCCAGCACAATGAAGCAAGATTGTGGATTAAAAGGTCCCAAAGAGAAGTTGATAGAAGGGAAAATAAGAGATTTAATTCAACAACAGCCCTGAAATGAAGGTGAATAGAGCATGATACATGCAGTTGAATTTTAATAAGCTTTAAAGGAAATTAAAGCAGACCTGACATTCCACCATCATCACAAACTACCTGCTACTTTAAAGTTCACCATATGAGCTGAACTGGAGCCCTGTGAGGTACGAACTACAGGCAGGTAAACTGAGGCTGAAAGAGGCTTACTACAATAACAGAGCTACCACTTGGCAGATGTAGGATTTGAACTTGGCCTTCTGACGCTCTTCATAAGAAATATAGCATCAGTACAAAATAGACCAGGGCGATGTCATGATGAAAATCCATAGCACTGGGTGGAAGTGGAGAGGGCAAAGGCATGGGAGAAGGAGAAAGGAAAATGTGAAGCTGCCAACCAAAGCATCCAAAGGGAGAAAATGCACTGCAAAACAAGATCAAGGTCTGCTGGATCATTGACAGTAACTGAAGTCTTGGAAACATTCCAGATGAACATGATAGGGTTAGGAGGCACAGCTTGACAGAGAAGGTCAGGATAATTAGATCTCTAGATCTTGGAATACATCAAAAAGCTTTCCTTACCTCTTACCAAGAGCCAAACTTGATGCTTTGGTAGGGGATGCAAATACAAAAGCAAAGACCGCCATCTGCCCTCCAGGACCTTACCTTCTAATTAAGGGAAAGGACACATAGGGGGGAGTAGTGAGCAGAGAGGGAGAGCTTAGTCTGAAAGTTACAGGTAGAGTGAATGGAGTTACAGGGGAGAAGATTAACCCACTCTTTCTATGGACTATGATAGAATCGGTTCAAGAACTGGAAATCTGGGAGAAGCGGGGCCACAGGGACACACATCATCACAACGGATGGTGACAAAGTGACTAGAGGGAAAGGAAACATAGCAGATCCCAGCCCTAGACAGAATTAGCAACTGAGGCAGGTCCCTGGGGCAAGAGTTCTAGTCAGGAAAAGCTTAAGTCATCCAGAGCTTAGATTCCAGTCCAGGCTAGGCCAATTAGCAAATACCCAAGGAGTTGAGTGAAAATAAAATACAAATAGAATACAATTCTCATTTTTCAGGAAATCCCACTTAGCAAAGTACACTCTGGCCCCCATCTCCTCTCAGGGTCCCTGAGGGAATCTTTCTTTGCTGCCATCAACTGAGCCCTAACTGGCTGTGTTCTCCCTCTTCCTCTCCTCTTCCCCCTGACTGTTAGATGTCAGTAACCAGCATCTCAGTTCCATTAACCTTTACAGAGGAATGTTTACAGAGAAGATACAGCACAAAGGTACAGACATTTTTACTCAATACCTGGGGACACACTCTCCAGAGCCCACCTAGTTCTCTAGGGAAAGTTGACCCAAATTTAATTCCAATCCTACATAGCACCGATCCCACCAAGTTCACTTTCAAATATAGTCATTGATGATGATGAGTCCTTGTCCCAGCTGGCCTGGATCTCAAAGGTCATTCCTTGTTCCTTGGGGGCACCAGTGCTGAACTGGCTACAAAACACAGACATTGAGATGCTGGTTCACAGCTGTCCCTTCTGCTAAAATGAAGGGACCAGTTTCAGCTCCATAGTCACTCAAGAAGGTTTCCCTTCACCACAAGCCTAGCAGACCTGAACCAGCTATGGAGTGTCTACACCCACTCTGAGGGTCTCCAAGGCACTTTGATTATGCCTCATCATGAATCTCCCAGAAGCAGAGTCCCTAACCTCTTCAGTGTGGCAAGCTGCTATCACAGCATATGCTAGTCCCACCATGCCCACAAGAAAATTTCCCAGAACTAGTCAGATCAGGGGACAGATGATAGAGTGATGGAATCCATAAGATACCAGCAGAGGGAAATGCCAGTTTTAAGGCATCCAGACACATTGTTGTCGAACAGAGACCTTCATCGATAAAGGGAAGATTTGCAAACAAATGAAAAATCCCTTATCCAGGAACTCTGAGCTTAATTGCACAGGATTACTCGCTGAATATGAGAAAAGACAGAGAAGGCTACAACATAGTTTATCAAAAATCAGAAGAAACATCTTCCACCCAACTAAAATGGGAATATTTGAAGAAAGAAAATATATATAATCTTTATTCTTCTCCTCATTTCCAAATGACCTTTGATATGTGAATGAGTCCAGGAACAAATCTCCAGGTGATTCCTAGAGAAGCAGGCTAGCCAGAGCCTTTGGAACACAAATCAACAGCGAATTTCAGAAAATGACTTACAAAATGACTTACATGAAGATAACTCTAACCTGTTGCCTAAGAGACATCAAACCCCTTGTAGTCCTCACCCTACGATCCTGACATTCTGTGTCCTAAGGATCCTGCCCGCTCTGACATCCCAATCAGGGCCAGGGACTCTTCAGCCTAGAATCCCCAAGGTCATCCCACTACCACCAAGCCTGGCTGCATCTACACTAGGGCTAGGTTCCCAACTTAACCCCTGATATATACGGCCTGTGTGACCTTGGACAAATCATGGAACGTCTCTGGGCTGCCTCAGTTTCCTAATCTGTAAAGTGAGCTCTAGCCATATTTCATTTCTTTATCTCCTTTTTCAGCCACCTCTTCTATAGCTTCCTCATTCACTAACCACCTGGGCCCCTCCCAAAACTGCTAGGGGGCGCTGCAGTGTATTGAGCCCTGAGCCTGAAGTCAGGAAGCCCTTAGTTCAAATCCAGCCTCAGACACTTCTGCCTCACTTTCCTCAACGGTAAAATGGGAAAATAACAGCCCCTCCCTCCCTGAATTCTTGTGAGGACCGAATGAGATCATATTTATAAAGTGCCTATCACATAAGAGAAGCTTAATAAACCCTTTCCTCCTCCAGTGTGATCCCCATTCCAACGGAAGCTCCTAGAGATGAGAAGATGTCTTGGGCTCTTCGTATCAGGGCTTAGTGCGATGATTGGTATAAGGTAAACACTTCAGGAATGTTTTCCCTCACTGCAGATCATCATTCATAACCCACTCCCTGTGCCATGAGTGTGCCCCAGGGGCCTTGGGGCTTCCTGCTTTCCTCTGTCCTCTTTCTCTGATCCATACAATGGATGATCCATGCAATGATACAAGATGACTTCAAAGGACTCAGGATGAAGAAAGTGCTCTCAACCTAGGGAGAGAGAACTGGTGCGCTCTACGTTCAAGTGCAAGTGTCATTTTCTCACTTCATTTTTCTTGCTTTAGAAAAAAATATACCTAATGTGGAACTCTATTTTGCATTATTTCACATCTAACTGATATAACACTTATTTTCTCCGTGGCTAGGGGAGGGGTAGGAAGGAGGGAGAGAATGAAAAGAATGCTAAAAATAAATAATAAATTTCAAGGCTTATGTATGTGCACATGTGTGTATGTGTGTATGTATTGTGTGTATGCATATGTATGTGTGTATATGTATGTGCATGTGTGCATATGTGCATGTGTGTGTATTTGTGTGTATGTGCTTATGTGTGTATATACTTTCTTTCTCTTTGATCTTAACACTAGTGGATTCAACTCTCATCTCTCTTCAGATGACTCCCAAATCCATGTATTGTAAAGACAAAGAGAAATAGGTCTTGTGCTTTCCCCCCTCTCCTTTTTTTCCATAATCCAAAAATCTTTAGTACATACTTGGCAGTTTTGGTACTGAAAAGCTCAGGTTCCCGGCCTGTGGAAGGGGAAGCCCCTCCTCACCTCCTGCCCCCCCCCCAGAAGGCTGATGCTCTCACAAAGCCTGGGGGCCTTCTCCAGCTTCCTTTTTCTTCTCATCACTTTCCCAATAAAATCTCTGCTCTTGATTAGGCCTAGAATCCAACCCTGCCCCCACCCTGTTGCGGGCCCTCATTGCCTCACATCTGAACCTTGGCAGTAATTGGTGCCAATTCCCTTCCTGCCTCCAGTCTCTCCCCACTCCAGTCCATCCTCCATTCAGTCACTAAAGTGCAGGGCCGACCATGTCAATCCTGTGATCACCCTGTGGCACCTAGTATGAAATACAAATATCCCTGGAATTTAGAGCCCTTCCCCATACATCTGTGACCTCACTGCCCCAGCTGATTACACCTTACTTCCCTTGACATACTTTGTGTTCCAGCCAAATTGACCGGCTTATTGTTTTCCAACATACCATTTCCCACCTCTGCATCTTTGCACAGGCTGTCCCTCATGCCTGGAACATTCTTAGTATTTGCCTCTTATCAAATGCCTTACCCAATTTCTGACCTTGCTAGTGTCCTCCCCTTAAATGACTTCGTATTTGTTTTAATTTTATTCTGTACTACGCATATCTGAGTACATGTTCTCCACCCCTACGACCACCCCAGTAGAATGTAAACTTCTTGAGGGCAGGAACTATTTATTTTCTTTCTTTCCTTCTTTCTTTCTTTTAAAATTTCCAGTATGTAGCATAGTGCCTGGCAGACATGCTCATTGAAGTGGTTTTACTCCCTTACTAGACTGTAACTTTTCTAAAGGCAGGGCCAGGTCTTGTCTAAACCCCAGCACAGTGCTCTGTATACAGCGAGTGCTTATTGAATTTTAGATAAATTGAATTTAATTATTTTCACTTCTACCTCTTAGTCCAGCATTTATTTATTTTTTTGTTTTGTTTTGGGGGGAGGCAATCAGGGTTAAATGGCTTTCTCAGGGTCACAAAGCAAGCAAATGTAAGGCAGGCATTTATTAAGCACCTACTATGTGCCGGACACTGTGCCAAGCAATGAGAACACAAAGAGAGGCCAAAGCCTGGTCCCTTCTCTGTGGGGGAGGTGCAGATGACTTCCAGCCAGAGCAGATGTTTCCAGGTTGGAGCTGGTGGCCTCCCTTTGTCTGTCCTGACTTCCTCTGAGGCCTCTGGATTTATGCCTGCCATAATCCAATCTACAAGAAAAGAAACTAAGGCAGAGCTCTGAGCCACTAGCACTTTATTAGAGAGTCCATGGCTCCCTCTAATGAAGGGCACCTCTGACCTTCCTCCAGGGCTTAGCTTTATACTGCTTGATCCCCAGAGACACAACAGAGGCAAAGCAAAATACAGTCTCATTGGCTGATAGATCTTGTTCTTGACCCGCCAGTGAGGCCAGAAATGATGCGGCAGCATGGATGGTCACAGGATGGGTGAGGTAAGGGTCATCTCCCATGACTAAGTGGTCATAAGATGGGCCATGACAAGGTGGTCTGGAGGTACAAAAATAGGTTGGGGGAATGCAGCACTTTCCACTTCACATTAGAACATCCCACTCACACTGGGCTTGGTCATGGTGATTCAGCAAAAGGGGGTGGAGGTCCAGAGTCCTGCCAACCTCTCCCCCACATTGCCCTTGGTCCTATAGGCCAAAAGGTCTCCTAGTCAGCATTCTGGGGGCTAGCTAAGTGAACTTTACAATGACAAGCTAGTGAACTTGCTTGTAGTTTAAAGCTTGGGGCCTATTATGAGAAAGAATCCGTCTTTATATAATTATCCCTAAATATAATCTATGTAAAGTATGTATTCATGTATGTACTTCTTATATTAATATTAGTTGACTAGAGTGACTAGATGTACATTAATTAATAAGTTTGTCACCATAATCACTGCCCCTGTGGAATCCCACTAAAGTGAGGAAGACTGAATGAAGTAAAATAGGGCTACCATACATCATTGCCCTGTCCCCATGACCTTTGCAAGGCTAACTCACCAGCTCTGGAGACAAAGTGAAGAAGTGTGAACTCTGGTAGGGTAGAGGAGAGCCTCAGAGTGTGAACTCTGGTAGGGTGGAGGGGAGCCTAGAAGTGTGGAGGAAGGACTGGTTCTTGAGAGAGGGTCAATCTTTACCTTCTCCCAGAGTACAAGAAGAGATTGCCTTCTCCCCACCCCACCACTGGCCATGATGATTGCAGCAGAACTCTACCCTTGTGGGAAACATCAGACAGCAGAGAGTGGAGACAGAGGAGGTAAGCTGAAGGAGAATGTTGGCATGTCACCAAAGAAGACCCACTTATGCCTCTCAAAGTATATAGAAAATACAAAGCATGAGGTATGGGGGGGTCAGGAGTGGAGGGACTAGCAGCTCAAATGATTAGGCTGGGACTCAAGGAGGAATTTGCACTTCCAGACCAAGCTTTGAAAGAAGCTGAGATCTACAGGCATGGGAGCCATAGAGAGGCTTAGAGCCAAGACCTGCAGCGCTGTGTATGGGGAATAAGGAAAAGGTCAGTTTGTCTGAAGCAAAGAGTAAGGCAGGAAGCCTGGAGAGGCAACTTTGAGCTGTAGGGAGAGGGGCTTTACCTGCCAAACAGGAAAGGCTGTATTTGATCCCAGAGGCCCCGGGGAGTCTCAGGATTGTACTAAGCACTAGCTAGTGAGACAGGGGGTGAGACTTGTGCTCTAGGAATGGACCTTGAGCTGTCACTCACAAGATCCACCTGCACAATCCCAAAGCCTTCCATTTCTCCCTGCACCTCATCCCTCTCTATCTAACCACAGTCCCGCCATTACCCCAGCTCTGATGTCACATTCTCTGTCTTCAAAATCTTGATTCTATAATGAAAAAGTCCAACTTCACACTGGCCTCAACCCTTGAATCTCTGCCCCCCCCCATGCCTTCCCAAGTCCTTTCTCCAGATTACTTCCACCATCCCTTCTTTCGTCTCCTACTTGCTATTCCTGAATTATGCTGGAGAAAGAAAGCCCCTGCTAGTTTTCAGGTGAGATGCATCAGCTGACTGCAGAAAATCCCCAGCTGGGTCTATTAGTGTTGATGGAGCTAAGAATTGGCCCTACCCTTCTGGGAACCAACCTGGGATCAAACCCCAAAAGTCACTAAGCTGCACATAAGCTTGGGCCCAGCAGTGCCACCCCCAGGCCCCCAAGGAGGAACACCAAATGAATATGAATCCTAATCTCGAGGGGAAAGCTCCCATATATGCTTCCAAATAACTGTAGGGAAGGGAAGATATCTGAACAACTGATGGTCTGTGAAGACAATTGACTATCAGTGCATGATATGAACGGAGAAATAGGAAGACTTTGGAGCAGCTTGGGAAGACTCAGGTGAACAAGAGTGCAAACTAAGCAAAGCTGGAAGATGAGGGCGGATGGATGGAGGGATGGATAGGTGAGAGAGCACTTGCTGTGCTGAGGGAGGTGAAAGAAGGAAAACAAGGCTTTGTCAGAATGGTCGCCTATTTTTCATAGACTGGAAGGAAGGATGAGATAGTGAGAAAGGATGTCAGAAGGATGGAAGACAAGGGGGGAAGTAGAAAAGGGAGTTCTGGGAGAACAGCCTTGGTTTTTTAGTTAAGTCTGAGGCATTTGCTCTCAGTTGAGAGAGTAGGAACTGTTAAGGCTTGAGAAGAAACAAGGCAGTTTGGAATAGCAGCTTTGGAGAGTGAGATGGGGAATCACTTTGCAAGGAAGAGTGCATTAGCAGGGCCAGACTAAGCCTTGGGACACACACACACACACACACACACATCACACATACACACATTTTCTCTCTCTCTCAGTGGGGTGGAAATGAAGAGTCAGCTGAGGGAGGCAGAAGAGGCTTTCAGGAGCCAAGGGAGGCCAGAGTGGACCTGAGGTGGTCTCCAGAGTCCAAAGCTCTACAGGAAGGTCAAGTAGAGTCAAGACTGAGCAAAGACCCTTGAAGGGCTCCCAGACGTTTCCAGCAGGCACAGCTTCTAGTCAGCAGCACACTGTGGGCACTCATTTCCATACCTCTTGGGTACCCTCACTCTCAGCTCTCAGACTGTGACTCCAGAGTCTGAGAACCTGGGTTCAAACCCCACCCCTGACACTTGTTGGGCAAGGCACCTTGCCTCCCCTAGCTGCTTCTTCTTGTGTGAAGAGAAGGAGTTGGCGTCCAAGGTTCCTTCCAGCTTAACAGCCAGGATTTGATGGAGGAAGGTTGTTGCGCCAACACATGAGAACATTATGGAAGCATTTGTGGAAGGACCAGACACTTTCATAGGTGCTGGTCCACTTCCACAGATGGAAGTATAATGGGGTCTTCTCACAGAGAGCTTAAACTTCCATCAGGGAGATCACATGTCTACATACAGCGAGGTGGAGAGACCCAAGGAGGAAAGGCCGCCCTTAAGAAGGTAGCATTTGAGCTGACTCTTGAAGGAGACTAGGCATTTTAAGAGGTGGCAGTGAGAAGGGAAGGCATTCCAGGCATGAGGCACAGCCAAGGCAAAGTTGGAGAGACAGGAAATGGAGGAAATGCCATGGATAAAGAACAGTAACTAGGAGTAAGAGGGCCACTCTAAATGGACCATAGGGAACATGAAAGGGAATCAGTCTGGAAAGACAGGTCGAGGCCAGGGTGGAAAAAGTTTTATAATCCAAAAAAAGAATTTACATTTGATCCTAGAGCTACCAGGTAGACACTGGAGTTCACTGAGTAAGGGAGAAATGGTCACTTGGGAAGACTATTCTGGTGACTGGTAGAGTGCAAAGAGACCTGAGGCAGGAGAACGCCCTCCCCTTAGCAGGCTAGGTGTGAGATGATAAGGGCCTGCACCATTGGGAGAAGGAGGCATATTCAAGAGATACTGAAAAGATGAAATTCAGATTGTGTATGGTGGGTGACAGATAGCAAGCAGTTCAAGATGACACCTAGGTTATGAACCTGAAGGACTGGGAATTTGGTGGTGCCCTCAACAGAAATGGGGCCATTTGGGGAAGGAAACTGAGCTCTGGTTTCAATTGGTTGAGTTGGGATGCCCCATGTCCATAGAGTTCAAGCTGTCCATTAGGTGGTGAGTGCTGCAAGCCTGGCACTCAGAAGGGAGAACAGGGCTGGGTATGCAGATCACTAAAGGTTTGGGAAATGACTGAGGGAGATTTTCCAGTGGGAGAAGAGAAGACTATGGGGAAAATGGAATTTTCATGATCTAGAGGCCAGCTTCCTATTCTTGTACTGAAGAGCGAAGACTTACCTGTTTGGTATATGCAAGCTCAGGGCCCCAAGGCCTTATGGTATTAGAAGAAACTTTCACAATCTTCTAGTGTATACTTGTCAAACAGGTATTCCTCAGTTCTGTTTTCAGAACTGGTCCAGGAGCCAGTCTTTTTAAAAAAAAATTTTTAATTAATTTATTTTGCAGCATTCACTTTTATAAGATTCTGAGTTCCAAATTCTTTTCTCTCTCCCTCTCTTCCCTTCTGCCTCCCCAAGAAAGCTAGCAATCTGATAGGCTCTACAAGTACAATCATATTAAACATACTTCCACATTAGTCATGTTGTAAAAGAAGAATCAAAATAAAAAGGAAAAAACACAAGAAAGGAAAAATAAGAAGAGAGAGAATAGTCTGCTTCACTCTGCATTCAGACTCCATGGTTCTTTCACTGGATGTGGATGGCATTTTCCATTATGAGACTTTGGAGCTGTCTTAGATCCTTGCATTGCTGAGAAGAGCCAAGTCTATCAAAGTCAGTCATCATACACTGTGGCTGCTACTGTGTACAATGTTCTCCTGGTTCTGCTCACTTCACTCAGCATCAGTTCATGAAAGTCTTTCCAGATTTTTCTGAAGTTCACCTGCTCATCATTTCTTATAGCACAATAGTATCCCATTACATTCATACACCACAACTTGTCTAGCCATTCCCCAAATGATGGATATCTTCTCAATTTCGAATTCTTTGCCACCACAAAAAGAGCTGCTATAAATATTTTTGTATGAATAGGTCCTTTTCTCTTTTTTATGATCTCTTTGGGATACAAACCTAGTAGTGGTATTGCTGTATCAAAGGGTATGCACAGTTTTATAGCCCTTTGGACATAGTTCCAAGTTGTTCTCCAGAATGGTTAGATCAGTTCACAACTCCACCAACAACTCATTAGTGTTCCAGTTTTCCAACCTCTTCTCCAACATTTGTCATTTTCCTTTTTTGTCATATTGGTCAATCTGATATGGATGATGTGGTTTCTCTGAATTGTTTTAATCAGCATTTCTCTAATCAATAGTGATTTAGAGTATTTTCTCATATGACTATAGATACCTTTAATTTCTTCATCTGAAAACTGCCAGGACCCTGTTTTTAGGGACACCTACAGTTAGGGGACAAAGCATAGAAGAAGTTTCAGGAAAGAAAAGATGGAGAAGAAATGGTCAGACAAGGAAGAGGAGAACCAAGAGAGAGTGTCAGAAAAGCCTAGAGAGAAGAGTGTCCAGGAGAAGATGATGGACAGTGTCAAAAGCTGCAGAGAGCTCAGGAAGGATGAGGACTGAGAAAAGACCATCTCATCTGGCATGTAAGACTTGACTGGGGATCCTGGTTGGGGGAGGAGTCAAGACGGCAGAGTAGAAACAGGACCTCTGAGTGGCTCCAGCTCTCACCACCTCCAATCCATCTAAAAGGGGACTCTGAACAAACTTTGGAGCTACGGAACCCACAAAATGACACAGAGAAGCTAACCTCCCACTGAGGACAGCCGGGCAGGAATCGGCCAGTGCAGCGCTCTGGGAGCCAAGCCTAGCTCCATGCCGAGGTTTTAGCCCCAGGTGACCAGCCTGCTGGCTGGAGGAATTCCAGATCACCAACAGCTGTGGCGGTCCAGAATTATCAACACATAGATGCTACGCACAAAGTGAGAGGTCAGTGCAGTGTGGACTTTGGGACCCAGTAGTTGGGAGTGCATTGGCTTTTGCCCCTGGAGCAAGAAGCTGCTGAGGGCAGCGACACAGCTGCCACAATGTGGCATCTTCAGCTCCTGGTCTGCAGACTGTAGGAGGACCAAGTGACCAGTCTGAGGGGTAATTGCTTTTTCTTTAACCTGTTTGCATCTGGATTTCGGTCTAGGGTGGAGATCCTGGGGTGTGTCACCAGCTTGCTAGAGTGTGTGGAGGCTTCAGAGAGGGCATCCAACTAATACCTCCAGCAGCTGAGAAAACCCCAGCATTTGGAACAAAGCTCCCCTGTCTGGTAGCAGAGTCCTACTGTGGCAAAAAGCCCAAAAAGTCAAGTAATTGAGTGGCAAAATGAGCAGGCAAAGGAAGCAAACCAAGCAAAGCATTCCAACATTAGACTCCTATTTTGGGGACAAAAAAGATCAAAGCATGGAACAGGAGGAAAACAGTGAAGTCAGAACTACTGCACCAAAAGCTTCAAAGGAAAATACAAGTTGGTTACAGGCCATAGAAGATCTTAAGAAGCAGATAAGAGAAGTGGAGGAAAAATTGGGAAGAGAAATGAGAATGATGCAAGAAAATTACGAAATGAGAGTCAACAGCCTGACTGAGGAAAATAACACCTTAAAAAACAGACTAACTCAAATGGCAAAAGAGGCTCAAAAAGGCAATGAGGAGAAGAATGCCTTAAAAAGCTGAATTTGCCACATGGAAAAAGAATCTCAAAAGCTCACTGAGGAGAATCATTCCTTCAGAATTAGATTGGAGCAAACAGAAGCTAATGACTTTATGAAAAATCAAGATGCTGTTAAACAGATCCAAACAAATGAAAGAATAGAAGGCAATGTGAAATATCTCATTGGGAAAACCACTGACCTGGAAAATAGATCCAGGAGAGATAATTTAAAAATTATTGGACTACCTGGAAGCCATGATCAGAGAAAGAACCTAGAAATCATCCTCCAAGAAATTCTCAAGGAAAACTGTCCTGATGTTTTAGAACCAGAGGGTAAAATAGAGGTTGAAAGAATCCACCTATCACCTCCTGAAAAAGATCCCAAAAATAAAACTCCTAGGAATATTATAGCCAGGTTCTGAAATTCCCAGATCAAGGAGAGAATATTACAAGCAGCCAGGAAGAAACAATTTGAATATTGTGGAAACACAATCAGGATAATTCAGGATCTGGCAGCTTCTACACTGAGGGATCGAAGGACCTGTAATATGATATTCTGGAGGTCAAAGGAGCTGGGATTAAAACCAAGAATCACCTACCCAGCAAAACTGAGTATCTTGTTTCAGGGGAAAATATGGTCATTCAGTGGAATAGAGGACTTTCAAGCATTCTTGATGAAAAATCCAGAGTTGAATAGAAAATTTGACATTCAGGTACAAGAAGCAAGAGAAACAAAGAAGGTAAACAAGGAAAAGAAATCATAAGAAACTTATCAAAGTTGAACTATTGACATTCCTACATGGAAAAATGATCATTGTAACTGATGAAACTTTTCTCAGTATTAAAATAGTTGAAGGGAATATATATATATATATATATATATACACACACATATATGTCTATATCGGAGGGTATATGGGCATATGAATACATATGTGAATGTGTATATATATGTATACATAGATAGAGGGCACAGGACCAATTTAATAGGAAGGGGTGATACTTAAAACGTGAAATAGAGGTGAGAGAGGAATATAATGAGAGGAGATGAGGAGACAGAATGGGGTAAACTATCTCATATAGAAGAGGCAAAGCGAAATGGTTACAATGGAGGGGAAGAATAGGAAGGCAAAAGGGAATGGGTCAATCTTATTCTCATTGAATTTGGCCTAGGGAGGGAATGAAATACACACTAAATAGGGTATCTCACCCTCCAGGAGAGTAGCGGGGGGAAGGGGATGAGAGGGGGAACGCCGGAAGGGAGGGCAGGCTGGCAGGGAGGGAAGTTGAAGCATCCACTTTTGAAAAGGGATGGGATCAAAGCAGAGAATAGAACAAGTGGTAGGTGGAATAGGAGAGAGGGAAATATAGTCAGTCTTTTACCATATCCTACTGGAAAAGTTGAAGGGGGTATGGGAGAAGAAATGGGAAAGAGCAGATTGGAGGAGAGGATATCCTGTGGTTCTGCTATTTTGGGGCAGTGGGTAGGGGAAAAACAGGGAGAAAATTTGTAACCCCAAATCTGGAGGAAATGAATGATGTAAATCAGAAGTAAATCATAAAGCATTTGAAAAATGAAAAAAAATTTATGCTGGAATTCATCCTTGAATAAACAAATCAACAGTTATTGCTTAAAAACAAAAAGATTTGACTGGAAAAATCAAAGCTCCATATGCACTAAAATATTTCTACTGGCATTTTCTGTGGGAGCAAAGATGTCCATCAGTTAAGGACTAGTTAGCCAATTTGTGGCACAGACATAGTCAACAAGTCCAAAAAGTGGTTATTAAAGGTTTACTATGTGCCAGGCGCTATGCTAAGCTCTGGAATCCAAATGTAAACAGAAAGAAAGACAGTCCCTGCCCTGAAGGAGCTCACATTCTAATGGGGAGCCAATACAAAAGGAAGGTAAAAAGGTGTAGAGGCACTGAGCTGTGGCATCATAAAGAAAGTGGGCAGGCGGCCAGGTAGCACAACGAGTAAGAGCACCGGCTCCAGTGTCAGGATGACCTGGGAATCAAATCTGGGCTCAGATACTCAGCACCACACCCAGAAATAATTGGCCGTGTAACCTTCAGCAAGTTACTTAACCCAGATTGCTTAAAAAAATGGGGAAGACGAGTCAGGAGAGCAGCCTGGAGAGGAAGGAAGAAACAAGAAGAAACAACAGATGTGATGAATATGGAGAAGTGAGGACAGGGGCTTGTGCCAACTAGGCCAATGCTAGGCACAATGATGACGATGATATTCATGGTGGGACCAAAAATGGAACAAAAGGAAATAAACTCTTGCCCCAAAGGAGGGAGAGGAGATGGCAGCTTCCCTCCCCCCCCCACTTCTCTGCAAAAGTGGGTGACCACTGGAGTCGAACACTGCTTAGAACCTTTGAAGAGGCTGCTTTTTTCTAGGAGTTGGGAGGAGAAATTCAGGACTAACCAGTGCAATGGCAGAGCTTGAGGAGGTTTTCTTTTTTTTTAGTTGTTTAGATCTGACTTTATTGTGTGAAAAATGTTTCACAATTGTGTTCATATAGTTCTTGGATATAACCTTTTTCCAAAAATGCCTCTTTTATTTATTTTATTTTACATCATTCATTTCCATAAGATTGTGAGTTACAAATTTTCTCCCCATCTTTCCCCTACCCACTACCCTAAAACAGCAATCCCACTGTATACCCCCTCCCCCAATCTGCTCTCTCCTATATCCTCCCCCATCCCCCCTCCAACTTTCCAGTAGGGCAAGATGGCTCTCCATAGCCCAGTGCCAGTATAGCTTATTTTCCATGATGATGATAATAATAATAACAATTTTTTTAAACATTTGATTTTACAACTTTGAATTCTAGATTCTTTCCCTTCCTCCCTTGCTACCCACCCTTACTGGGAAGATAAGCAATTCAATATAGGTTGTGTGTGTGTAGTTACACAAAACATTTCCATAGTGTATATATTGTGAACGATTGACTACATTTCCCTCCATTCTATCCTGCCCCCTCGCTTGTTCTATTCTCTATCTTGACCCTGTCCCTTTTCAAAATTGTGTGCTTCTAACTGCCCTCCCCCCCTTTCATCCCCTTCCCCCCTACTCTCCTGTAGGGCAAGATACCACATTTAGTGTGTACATCATTCTCTCCCTAAGCCAAACTCAATGAGAGTAAGGTGGACCCATTCCCTTTTGCCTTCCTGTTCTTCCCCTCCATTGTAACCATTTCCCCTTGCCTCTTCTATATGAGATGATTTACCCCATTCTGTCTCTCCCCATCTCTTCTCATTATATTCCTCTCTCATCTCTTAATTTCACCTTTTAAGTATCATCCCTTCCTATTTGATTGGTCCTGTGCCCTCTGTCTATGTATACCTGTACACATATATACACACACTCAAATATGTGTTCATACACCCATATACCCTCCTATATAGACATATATATGTATGTATATATATATATACACATTTTTATTCCCTTCAACTATTCTCATACTGAGAAAAATTTCATAAGTTACAATTATCGTTTTTCCATGTAGGAATGTAAATAGTTCAACTTTGATAAGTTCCTTATGATTTCTTTTCCCTGTTTACCTTCTCATGTTTTTCTTGCTTCTTGTATTTCAATGTCAAATTTTCTATTCAATTCTGTTTTTTTCATCAAGAATGCTTGAAAGTCTTCTATTTCATTGAATGACCATATTTTCCCCAGAAACATTATACTCAGTTTTGCTGGGTAGTTGATTCTTGGTTTTAAGCCTAGCTCCTTTGACCTGCAGAATATCATATTCCAAGCCCTTCTATCCATTAATGTAGAAGCTGCCAGATCCTATGTTATCCTGATTGTGTTTCCACAGTATTGAAATTGTTTCTTCTTGACTGCTTGTAATATTTTCTCCTTGATCTGAGAACTCCAGAACCTGGTTATAATATTCCTGGGAGTTTTCTCTTTTTTTCCTTTTTGGAGGGCAATTGGGGTTAAGTGGCTTGCCAAGGTCACATGGCTAGTTTTTGTGTTAAGTGTCTGAGGCCGGATTTGAACTCAGCACCTCCTGACTCCAGGGCCTGTGCTCTATTCACTACACCACGTAACTGCCCCACAAGTTTTCTTTTTGGGATCTTTTTCAAGAGGTGTTTGGTGAATTCTTTCAATTTCTATTTTGTCCTCTGATTCTAAAATATCAGGACAATTTTCCTTGAGAATTTCTTGAAGGGTGATTTCTAGGTTATTTTTTTTTATCATGGCTTTTAGGTGGTCCAATAATTTTTAAATTATCTCTCCTGTATCTATTTTCCAGGTCAGTGGTTTTTCCTTTTATTTTTTTTTCTTAAGCAATTGGGGTTAAGTAACTTGCTCAAGGTTACATGGCCAGTTATTTCTGGGTGTGGTGCTGAGTATCGGAGCCCAGATTTGATCCCCAGGTCATCCCAACACTGGGGCCGGTGCTCTTACTCGCGGAGCCACCTGGCCGCCCCTACGAGTGGTTTTTCCCATGAGATATTTAACATTGCCTTCTATTCTTTCATTTGTTTGGATCTGTTTAACAGCATCTTGATTTCTCATGAAGTCACCAGCTTCCATTTGCTCCAATCTAATTCTGAAGCAATGATTCTCCTCATTGCCTTTTTGAGCCTCTTTTGCCATTTGAATTAGTCAATTTTTTAAGGTGATATTTTGTTCAGCCAGTTTGTTGACTCTCTTTTCATGATTTTCTTGCATTGTTCTCATTTCTTTTCCCAATTTTTCCTCCACTTCTCTTATTTGTTTTTCAAAATCCTTCTTGAGCTCTTCCATGGCCTGTAATCAGTTCATATTATTCTTAGAAGCTTTTGGTGCAGGAGTTATGATTTTGTTGTCTTCCTCCTGTTCCATGCTTTATCCTTTTTTGTCCCCAAAAAAGGAATCCAAAGTCGAATTTCTGTGCTTGCTTTGCTTCCCTTGTTTGCTCATGTTACCCCTCAATTACTTGACTTTTGAGCTCTTTGCCATGGTAGAACTCTGCTTCCAGAGGGGAGAGCTTTGTTCCAAATCACTGGAGTTTTCACAGCTGCAAGCACTATTAGGAGGATGCTGTCTCTGCAGCCCCCACAAACTCTGGCTCACTGATCACATACCTCAGGACCACCACCCAAGACTGCGATCCAGATCCAGGCAGGTTAAAGCAAGAGCAATTACGCTCTGAATGGTTGCTTATCCCCCCTACGATCTGCAGGCCAGGAGCTCTGAAGCAGCCACTTTGAGGTAGCTGCAGGGCCGCTGCATCTCTGCCACTTCTAGCTCTGGGGGCAGGGACTGGACCCGTTCCTCCACCCCCACCAGTTCTAACAGATTTCTGCACTGACCTCTCACTTTTTCTTTGCCATTTATGGATTGATGATTCTGGAAACCACCACTGCTGCCGGTGATCCACTCTTCTGAAGTCCGCAGCAGCCGCTGGTTAGGGCTGCCCTTTGTGCTAAAACCTGGGCTCAAGTGGGGGAGGCCCATGGGGGTAGGGGGGCTGGGCTTGGCTCCCAGCACCCTGCAATGAACCCTTCCTTTCCATGTGCCAGGCTGCCTTCAGCAGGAGATTTGTTTCTTACTGTCACTTTGTGGGTTCTGTAGCTCTAAAATTTGTTTAGAGTCATATTTTTTAGGTATTTGAGGTGGTGATGGGGGGAGCTCACAGAGTTTTCCTACTTCAATGCTGCCATCTTGGCTCTGCCTCCCCCAGGAGGTTTTATTTTTAAAGAATAGGAGAGGCTTGAGCACATTTGGAGGCGTCACAGAAGGAACAAGTATATAGGGAGAAATGCAGATGAGAGAGACAGAGACAGAGAGAGGATCATGGGGAGAATCTTCCAGAGAGGACAGGAGGGGCTGGGATCACTTGTTTGGACAGGGCTTTGAATAGCATGAAGAAGGGCTACCTTGAGGTTGGTCACTGAACTGGCCTAGATTCAAGGAGGAAAGAGTGGGAGGAGAAAGGAAGCAGAGGACACTTGGGGACTGTGGCCTCAATGAGCTCATTAACTCATGAGAAGAGGTCCTCAGCTGAGATGTGAGGGCTGGGGGGGGCAGGGGAGGGCTTTTAAGGAGAGATGAAAGTGTAGAACTGCCACCATGGGAAGTAGATTCGAGAATCAATTGGAGAAGAATAAAAGTCCTGCCTGGGCTTGGGGCAGGCGAGGGCCAGGCCCACATAGATAACAAAAAGCCAGAGTGGGCCAAGCTAGGTCAGTCACATGGTGTCCTGCAGGTCTGCACAGGCTCACCAAGACTCAGGAGCCAGGCCAAAGGATGTCAGCCCCTCCGTTCCCCCAACAGGCACCTCAATAGAGTATTTCGGGACTTTTCCTTCATGCGTGCCCTCCCAACATGCTGGAACACATATGCAAATGCAGGTACAGAGACAGGGCCCCACCATCAATATGGGAATTCAACTCCAACCCCAAATAAGCCTGGGTTCACTAGTAATCCCTCTTACTTCATACGTCTTTTTGCTTTTCAAAGTGATTGCTGCAAGTCAGGAAGACACTGGTTCAAACTCCCCTGTGCCACTGATTCGCTTCATTCACCACATCTCACTTTCCTCACACGGCAGTGGTGACAGCGCAATGAGAACACACATGTAAAGGGCCGTATACACATACATGTAGCACTAATGTGCTCTGGAAGCATCAGAGCCCTGAGCAAAGAAAGAAGCAGCCAGTTTGGGGGTCATATGTGTCTCTTGTTCAGGGGTGACCATGCACCCCTTTTCCTGTCTCCCCAGGGCCATCCTCCCATCCTGGCTCTAGGGGCCAGTCTTCCTTCTTCTGAAGCCAAATTACAACTCACCAACATTATCAAAAGGCCCAGCCTTCACCATTCACTTAACTCAGGAATGAAATCTGGACTGCTGGCTTTGGAGGGGAGCCTGGAACCCTAGGAATGTGGAGGTGGAGTGTTCCTTGGCCAAGGAAAGCATCCTACAGTGATGAATCACTCCCTTGGGAATTAGTCAAAGACTAAAATAATCCAGGCCAGAAGACAAGAGCTCTTAGAGGCCCTCCCCAGACTGAGGGGGTGGGGAAGGAGAGGGGGTGGTGGACAGTCAGCAGGAGTCCAAGAGGGGGCAGCACAGACATAGGAGATCTGTGCCAAAGTGCAGCTTCAGGCACATCCCAGCTCGACTTAGTGAGTCACTGTTAGGCTCTTGATTTGGCCTTGGCCTAGCTGCAAAGCAGGCCCCTTTCTGGGCTCAGCCTCATCCAAGACCTTTTCATTTCCTCCTTTATCATTCACCTGGTATAAAGATTTGGGGGGTAAGGGAGAAGCACCTGGCTTTTTTGTCCAAAAGATGGCCTCTTGGCCACTCCAGGCCATCTCCACTGATCAGATAAAGCCTAGGAATGGGCCCAGGGGTGGAGGTGGGGACTAGATAGAAGACAATCTATGGTGACACACTGAATGTTCACATAAACACTGTGTGCAGCAATGTCTGCCTGCTCCAAAACACATGGGCAGACCCCATGGCCAGGATGGGATAAAGGTGAATGGAGCAGAGGCTGACTGGTAAGAGAGAACAGTCAAGAAAGTCAGCTGAGGCCCAAGGGTGGCAGCCTTGGCCCTTCTCCAAGGGTAGAAGGAATTAGGAAAGAACAAGGGATGGTGACTGAGCTGTGGGGGTGCCACGACTCCTGGCCAAAAGATAGCTGCAAGCTTACAGATTGGGCAAAGCCAAAGAATGCCCAATCTGGAAAGACCATTGGGAATCGGCTAGCCCGCTCCTTCCTCTCACAGGCAGGGGATCTGAGCATTTGAGTCATGTGTCTCACACAGCATAGGGAGTTAGTAATGGAGCTGGGACTCACAATTGGGCCTCTGCACCATGTTCACACAGCCTTGCTGCGGTGGGAGGCTGCCAGCATTATTCATATTTTTGTGATGAAACCAGTTCCAGAGCCTGTTCATGGGTCAGTCCAGCATGAGAGACTGGGTGACCTAACACCTGTACCAACTGCCTTTCTCTCAAAGCCTTTGCTCCACAACTCTACATGGAACTATGAGTCCGAGAAGAACAGGCCAGAGCAAGAAGGTCTAGGGTACTGCCCCTACCTTGTTCCCCTCCCTAGGGAATTCACAGCTACAGGATAGAGATGGAAGGAAACTGAGGCAGCTGTTAGGCCACTCTCCTCAATTTTCAAAGGAGGAAACTGAGTCCCAGACAGAGGAAGGGATTTGTAGTATGTGAATGTCATGGAATTTAAGTGTGCCATGAGAAACAAATATGATGGACAGAGTGAAGCCTGAAAACACTTACATGAACTGATGCAAAGTGAAGTCAGCAGAGCCAAGAAAACAGCAGACAGAATGACTGCAATATAAATGGAAAGAACCATCAACGCAAACCAATCATAACCAATGCTGCACATTACAAAAAAGGTTTGTCCCCAAAGAGGAGACATGAGAACCCCCCCATATACACACACAGACAGACACATGTACACATATGTACATGTACACATACAGACAGACATGTATACACAGAGACACATATACACACATGTACATACATGCTCACACACACTCCTTTGCAGAAGTAGGGAATGAAAGAGCCAGAGGTGGAACATTGTATAAATATTGCTAGATTTAAAAAAAAACAATATTAATGAATTAGACTTTTTTTCTTTTCCCCTTTTTCTTTAAAATAATTTGTTAAAAGTTGGCTCTCTGGGAATGGGGGAAGAATTATAGGAGGAAATTTTTTAAGTAAAATTTTATCTTTATTAATTTGTTTGTTTACTTTTAGTTTGCAAGGTTCAATTCCACAATTGCTTGAGTTTCAGATTTCTCTTCCTCCCTCCCCTCCCCAGGGAGGCATGCAATCAAGTATAGAATCTGCAAATACTTTCACATTAGACATTAGTCAGGTTGTAAAGCAGGATTGTATCAGATGGAATGAACAATGGGAAGGAAGAAACAAAACAAACAAGAAAAAGACAGAGCTGGTAGCTTGTTTCAATCTGCATCCAAACTCAGTTCATTCTAGTTCTTTCTCTGGGTGTAGACATCTCTCTTTAGAGTTGACTTTTAACCCTGGATTGCTGAGAAGAGTCCAGTCCATCAAAGTTGGTCATCACACATACGTTGTGTCTGTGATTGTGGACAGATTTCTCCTGGTTCTGCTCTTCTCGCTCAGCATCAGTTTATATGAGTCTCTCCAGGTAAATATGAAGTCCACCTGCTCCTCGTTTCTTATAGCACAATAGTATTCCATTACATGCATATACCACAACTTATTCAGCCATTTCCCAATTGATGGGCATCCCCTTAATTTCTAATTCTTTGGCACCACAAAAAGAGCTGCTATAAACATTTTTGTACATACAGGTCTTCCTCCCACTTGTCTGATCTCTTTGGGATAAAACCCTAGAAGTGGTATTGCTGGGTCAAAAGTATAGGAGGAAATTTAAGCAATATAAAGACAAAAGAGAGCAATAAAGCTGTGTTAGAGGGAAAAGAAATATATATATGCAGAATGCAAGTGAAAGGCTGGAACAAAGTGATTCAAAAAAGTGATTCCAAATATTCAATGCAACACTCTTCATGACCAGAAAAAACCCCAAACCAAACATCAAAACCTACAGAAAACCAAATGAATTCTTATTGACTGGGGGATGGTTGGACCAATGATAGTGTACATGTGATGTCAAACTGTTGTGGAGTAAGAAATGAGGATACAAAGAATGCTTAGAAATATAGGAATATCTGGGTCTGAATTTGAACTGATGCAGAAAGAATCAGAACCAAGAAAGTAAGGAATCAATGAGCATTAACAACAGGCATGGTGCTAGACACTGGGATACCAGTCTGCAGAAGGAAGCAATCTCCCCTCCCAAAGAGCTGACATAGGAATGAGGGAGACAACAAGTATTCAAAGTCCAGATGGCATCAATGCCAAGTGAATAAATACAAAAAAATGCAAAGTACTCAAAAGCCATGGTAGCTTTGGTTGGGGGGGGGGGGCAGGAAAGGTGCTGAAGGTGAGGCCTGAGCTGCATTTGAAAAGAAGTGAGGGACTCGCTGAGATGGTGCCAGTGAAGAATAGCCAGTGCAAAGGCCCAGAAGTGGGACTCAGAGGTTCCTGTCAGCTTAGTTGGATCAAAGAGTGCAGGAGAGTACAGTCCAACGAGGCTAAATCTGTGGGTGAAGCCAGCTTGGCAAGGCCTTTAAAATCTAAACACAGAAGCTCCTATATTAGCCTAGGGGCAATCAGAAGCCTCTGGTGGTTAGTGAGGAGGGGAGTCACATGGTCAAATCTGAACTTGAGGAAAATCACTTGGGCAGAACTGTGTGAGATGGACTGGATTGGTGGGACTTTGGGCTGGGAGGATGCCTCGTTAGGAGGCTGTGGCAATCATTGAGGTGAGAGGTGCTGAGCACGTGCAATAAGGAGGGAGCTGTGTGAGGAGAGAAAAAGGGTCAGATGGAGAGACATCACCAAGTTAGAAATCGCAAGATTTGCCAACTGAGCAGAGATGTGGGGAAGAGCAAGGCACTGGGGACAAGGCTGAGGTTAGCCCCTGGGAGCCCGCAGGGAAGAATTGTGTCCTTGACAGCGGTGAGGAAGTTTGGAAGGGGGAGCATGGGCAAGGGGGCAGAGAAAAACTAGCAAGTTCCATTTTGGACATGTTGAGTTTAAGGTGTGTGCAGGACATCCAGTCTGAGATATCCAATAGGCAACTGGTGACCCAGAATGGAAGTCTAGGAGATATTTTGGGTCCGGATAGATAGAGCTAGGAGTCATCTGCAGAAATATCACAGCTAAACCCATCAAAGAGGTTAGAAAGAAAGATAGTGGAGAGAGAGACTGTGTCAGCGTTTTCATGTCATGGACCCCTTCTGTCATTTGGGGAAGGCGATAGATACTTTGTCAAAATAACGATTTTAAAGCTAAAGTAAAATACATAGGATTACAAAGGAACCCAATTACATAGATTGAAATACAGTTATAAAAATATTTTTTAGAGTACATGGACTGCAGTCGAAGAACCCTTGGCATAGAAAGAGAAGAGGAGAAGGCAAGGATGGGCCTTTGAGGAACACTGGCAATTAGTAGTAGGAAATACAACGTAGAACAAGGAATTGTCAGGGAGGCAGAAACTCTGTCACCAAAAGCCGAAGAGGAAAACAGGACACACAATAACTATGGTGACGTACACACAAAAAAAATCACCAAAAGGAAATCAAGCTGGGAAAATGGAAGAAACCAGCGAAGGTCTCAGAGAACAGATCGTGCGGAGGTGAAGGATGCTGGGGTAGCGGGACAGCTCTGATGGCATCACCAGAGGCTGTCATTGACACAGGGATTTTTGCTTCTTTGTTTCCTTTTGTCACAAAAGGAGTTAATTGGGGGCCAGAATGTGAAGAGCAAAGATATCACTAAAATGTGCTTTAAAGATTGGGAGGAGGCAGGGAGAGGCGAAACACTGGAGCTGTGGTATATATTCAGAATCCAAGGCAGGGATCAAAGCTCACACCTTCCAGAGGAAAAGAGGAAAACTGGATTATGCCGAATTAGACAGCACCTGAATTCATAAGGAGAAGCTAAGCAAACTGAGTAAAAAATCCAAATCAAAAAAAAAAAACCACAAACAGTAAAACAACAGCTATTTTCAGTGCTGACCTCTCTTGACCTGTGTGCCATATTCAGCTCTGCTGATTACCCTCTTCTGGACACTCCCCTCTCCAGGTTTTCATGACCTTATTCTCCGCTGGTTCTCCTATCTGACTGTTCTTTCTCTGACTCTTCCTCCATGCCATGCCCCAACCCCCCCCCCAAAGCTCTGTCCTGGGTTCTCTCTCTTTTCATTTTATGTGATGTCACTTATTGATCTTATGAGCTCCTGTGCCCCAATGATCAACTCTCCTGATAATTTCTCTATCTATATATCCAGCCCCGATCTCTCTCCTGAGCTCCAGTGTTGCATCTCTAACTGCTGCTTGGACATCTCAAAGTGGATATCCCCTAGGCATTTTCAACTTAACATGTCCAAAACTGAACTCACTATCTTTGCCCCCAAACCCTCCCCTTCCCAATTTTGCTATTACTGTCCCCATTACCCAGGCTCCCAACCCAGGTGTCATCTTTGTCTGACTTCACTCTCTCTCCACATATCCAAACAACTGCCAGTTCCGATCGTTTCGACCTTTCTAACATCTTTATTATACATCCTTTCCAGAATTGTCTGAGGAAGATTCTGAAGATCACCTGGCAGGATAAGCTACCAGATACTGAGGTCCTTTCTCGAACCAAACTGCCAAACATTCAAACTGTCTGACAGTGCAACTGCAATGGGCTGGGCAAATTGTTCAAATGCAAAACATACACTTGCCAAAAAGACTATTTTATGGAGAACTCTCACACAGGGCAAGCATTCGCATGGTGGTCAGAAGAAGCCATAGAAGGACACTCTCCAGGTCTCTCTTAAGAACTTTGGAATTAATTGTGTGACATGGGAGACCCTGGCACAGGACCGCTCAGCATGGCGTGCCCACATCAGAGAAGGTGCTGTGCCCTACGTGCAAGGCAGAATTGAAACAGCTCAAAGGAAACACACAATGTGCAAATTTAGAGACTGCACCCCAAATGTTCACGGGCACTATTTGTACCTGACCTGTGGGAGAGCATTCCAGGTCAGACACACTGAAACTCGACTCGAGCAGAGTGAGGGCATTTTGGTCCTCTTGGAGCATGAAGGACAACAACCAGCCAACTGTACATCTCCTTTCCATTTGCATCCCACAATCTGAGCTTAAGCCCTCATTGCCTCTTGCCTGAACTATCAGGCAGGTTGCATTTAAAAGCCTGGGGGATATTCACTTTGGAATGTTCAAGAGGCAGAGGAACATGTGAAACTAGGGGCAGGGGAGAGTTAATCTGAGAGTCTGCATAGAGATGTTTGAATTCATGGGAACTGAGGAGATTGTGAAGTGAAGGAATCTAGAGAGAGAAGTGAAGAGGCCCTGGGCCTGAGCCTTGGGGACACCTCTGCTTGCTGGACATAGCTGCCACTAAGGTCACATGCTGCCTGACACACATCCAAGCCTCCGACCCACATGGCCATGCCATCTCTGTCATACTCGGCAGCAGGCTTGGTCTCTGCCTTCCTGCAAGTGTGTGCTGGGGGAGCAGGCCAGCACATGCCAGGGAGGCAACAGGAAGGACGTTTGTTGTCCTGCCGAGCCAAGCAGTATCCCCTCCAGGAGCCTTCCTCACCAACAGCCCTGGCAGATCTGGACAAAGAGCTAAGCAGTCCCTACTGCTGTTGTTGGCCTCGTGTGGCGATCCTCTTGGGGGCAGGGAGAGAGAATGTTTTGTTCATCACCATCATCGTGAGCATTTCTATGGTGCCTTAAGGTTGGCAAAGCACCTAAAACATTACATTTTGAGATGGTCGACAACAGTGGAAAGTAGCTGCTATTATTCTGCCTTTTTACAAAAGAGGAAAGAGAAGCTGAGAGAAGGTAGAATGACTTGCTCACAGTCATCCAGCCAGACTCAGGCAGCTAGGTGGCACTGCAGTGGAAAGAGGTGGCAGGCTTAAAGTCGGGAAGACCCATCTTCCTGAGTTCAAATTCTGGCCTCAGCCAATTCCTAGCTGTGTGACCCTGGCTAAGTCCCTTAATGCTGTTTGCCTCAGTTTCCTCCTCTGTCAAATGAGCTGAAGAAGGAAACGGCAAACCACTCCAGTATCTTTGCCAAGAAAATCCCCAATGAGGTCATGGAGACTGAACAATAATAACTTCCTCACTCCAGGCCCAGCTTTCTGGCCACTGCACCACCCACCTGAGACCCAATTTCTGCCCTCGAGGATCATAATAGCTCAGTTTCTATAGCCCTTTAAAGTTTGCCAAATACACTAGAAATACCATCTTGTATGACCCTGAGAGAGAGGGGCCATTTTATAGGTGAAGAGCCTGAGGCTGGAGGCATAAAGCAACTTGGCCAGTCATCCAAGCAATGGGTGTCAGAGGCCATGTTGGAGCTTGGGCCTCCCTGACTCCAGGCCCAGCACTCTGTCCCCTGCTACCTGAAAGAATAGGCCAGAAGAAAAACAACAGGCAGTCTGGGAGGAAGGGAAGGCCCAGGCAGCTGAGGGAAACCAGGAAAGGCTTCCTGGAGAAGGTGTGCCTGAGAAGTCTCTTAAGGAAGAGGGGGAGGAGAGGAGGGAGGGCATGCTAGGCAAGGAGGATGGCCACTGCAGAGGCATGGAGATGGGAGATGAAGGCTATGTGCAGATCAGAGACAGCCTGTTTGGCTGCATCACAGTGTACGGGAGGGGAGGCTGGAAAGGGAGGTTGAGGCCACGTTGGGAAGGGCTTTGAGAGCTAAACAGAGGAGTTCCCATTTTTGCCTCACACACAATAGGGAGTCGTCGGAGTTGGCTGAATAGGGAATGACATGGGTGGCAAAGTGGTTCAGTGGTTAGAGAATGGGCTTCGAGTCAAGAGGACCTGGGTTTGCACCTGACTCAGTCACTTAATAGCCGCAAGGCACTCTTTTATTAAGGTCAGATCTGGGCTTGAACAGGAATACATAGGATAGACTGGGATGGATATAGATTAGAGTCAAGGGGCACAATGAAGAAGTTGTTGGGGAAGGGAATAAGCATCTTCTAGAAGTCTGATCTCGTAACAAGTCTGAGAGATAAGTGAGAACATTAACCCCATTTTGCAGGTGAACAAACTGAGGCCAACATAGTTTAAGTGACTTGCCCAGGGTCACACAGCTAGGAAATGCCTGGAGATGGATTCAAACTCAGGTCTTTCAGTGCTGTATCCACTGAGCCACCCAGCTGCCTGTTGTTTCTTTGTTGTTGTTGTTGCTGCTGCTGCTGCTACTGCTGGTACTACTACTAATAATAATACTAGCACTTCCATGGTCCTTTAAGGTTTGTAAAGAGCTTTACATCTCTTATGATATTTGGCTTTCACAACTCCTTGAGATAGGTACTATTGTTATCCTCATTTTACTGATGATGAAACTGAGGCTATAAGAAGTTAAATGACTTAGCCAGTGTCACACAACTAATGAGCAGCTGAGGCAGGATTGTAACCCAGGTCTTTCTAATTCCAACTTCAATTGTAGCCACACCCTTGCCTTCCCATCTCCAGATTCCTCCAACCTTGTTACTGAGGCTACAACTCCAGAGGGCTCTATGACACCCCAAACTATGGTGCCAAAGGCAACTGGGGGACCAGCAGGGCTGCTTGACTCAAGGGGAGGCTGAGAATACCTTGAGGTCATGTTCTGTGACCCTAGACATTTGGATATGGAGAGGGAAATTGTCCCGATGTTCTTTGGCTACAATATCTTCGGGGCAATTTCCCATCAGGTCTCCCTGAATGTGTGGCCGGGGACCGTAGAGTACAGCTCTCCAGCTAGAAGGGCCCTCCAAAGCCATTTGGTCGGAGCCCTTCATGTTACAGAGAAGATGACTGAAGCCACAGGAGAGAAACAAACTTGCCACGGTCAGCCAGGGCAGAGTGTGGCACTGAAGTGGGCACCAAGAGCACCACCCTGTGAGGGAGGTGGCACAAGGCACATCAACTCCATTTTGTAGATGGGGACACTGAGGCCCAGAAGGCTTAAGCAGTTGACCCCAGGTCACCCAGCTACTACTGAGGAGAAGAGCAAGGTGTCTGCCCCCAGGCAGGCTTTCTGTCCACTGGAACTTAGGGTTTTGTAAAACAGCATCTTCCAGCTGAGCAATGATTCCAGGCACACACTCACACACACACACACACACACACACACTCACATTCTCACACACATTCATACACACAGTCTCTACAAAGGGGGTGGAAAGTGACTTACACTGAGGAGGAAGAGAAGCAGTCTGTGAGGTGCTTCATTATGACTCCAGATATTGTACAACACCCCCCTCCATGTTTGCAGCCCACCCCAGGGAGACCCATAGCAGAGACACAAGAGACTGTGGGAGGCAGGAGCTGACAGGCTAGAGATGCCTACTTTTCAAAAAATTGTCTCTCAACCAGCCTCCAGTGGAACTCTCCCAATTAGTGCAGGAAACAGAGCCCCAAACTCCAGAAGCTGCTGTCAGCCTTGTCTCATAAAGTAGGCAGAGGAACGAGCTCCCCAGGCCTCAGTGCCTCAAACATGTCTGGGAGCTGCTGGCGGGGGCGGGGGCAGGGTGGGGTAGGGGGCTGTCCATTTCTACAAACATATATTGGGTGTCTCCTGTTTAGAGAGTTCTGTGCCAGGCACTGGAGAGCTAGATACCAGGTCCTGGCCTAAGGAAGGGAGTTGCTGTTCTCACACAAAGGAGCTGAGACAGCCAGAAATAACTCTGATACCCAATACTACAGGATAATGAGTGCAACAGAGAAGTGTGAACAAAGGACTGGGGAAGGGGGGTGGGTAGGGACAGAGAACAAGAGGTTACTGACTGAGGGCAGAAGGGAAGTCTTCCTGAATGAGCAAGAGCTGGGCCCTCCAGGTGGGGGAGAGGAGTTCACCAGGCAAGGAGAAGAAACATTGTAGGCACAGGGAGCTGAGCTGAAAGGTGGGGAAGTGCCTGATGCATTTCTGGAGTTTAGCTGGAGCAGAGAGTGCATGGAGGAGCATCATAAGAAAGAAGACTAAAAACAGAGAGGGTGGTACAGAGTGGGGAATGCCTGGCAAAGATGTTCAGCATGGACTTGACAAGCAATAGGGAGCCACAGCACATTGTTGATCAGAGAAAAGATCTAAGTAGAAAGAGGATTCATCTGTTGGGCCTTTAAAGGATAGGTTATAGGAGAGCAGATCTGTCCAGGAGGTCAGTCAGGAGAGACTGTGCTAGTGGAGATACCAAATGGCCAAGCAGGAAGGGACCTTAAGATTACTGGCCCAATTTCTCATTTTATAAATCGCACCATCCAGTCTTTTCTGGAGAGTTGCCCCAGTACATAATCTCTGGGATCAAAAACGACCACTGTTCCCAGCAGGCCACCCTTTGGTGTGAATTTTCTGACGTCAAAGGAGCTCTAAGTCCCACTGAAAGGCATACAGTGGGTTTGTCTTGACTCGAAAATCTCTGCTATGCACTAAGGTTGGAGGTATTGCTGAAGGTTCTCTCATGTCCAGAATGTCATACAGGGGCTCTGGGGCAGGGTCCAGTTAGACTTTGAGATCCTTTCCAAACCTAATGTTCCATGATTCTATGAGAAGGGCACCAAGAGGCCAGGCTCGGAAGTGCTGCCTCAGTTAAGTGGATTGACTAAACAGGTGAAGAGAGACAGAGGGTATGTGCAAGTATGTGCAAATCCAGGAAAACAGCCAGACACAACTGAGCGAGCTCAAGGCCCTTTTCTGCTTGGAGATGTGGGGCAGAGATGCAGCCTGGGTGCCAGAGGCAGGAAGAGGCAGGGCTACACCAACAGGCACAGCTTGGCCTTGCTGGCCCCGAGGCCTCTCCCAAGCTGGAGAGGCAGTGAATTTCTAGCAAACATCTCCAATGGGAGCAAAGGAGGCCGGATAGAAGGGGCTCCCATATTTGCAGCCAGCCCTGACTCTGGCCGTTCTTTCTCTTCCTGCCTTCACTAGTGTTCCTGGATTCTGTAATTGGTCTGCTCTCTGTCCCCCCATAGCCTCTAGGGGCGCACTGGTCTCCTAGAAATATTAAAAACGCAGGTGTGGAATTGCTCTCTTCTGTGGAACCTCCCCTCTCCCCTGCATCATAAAAACCTCCTCTCCTTAGCTTTGAAAACACATCCCAACTTGGTCCCAACCTAGCTGCCCAGTCTCTCAGTATCCATGAAAGATGCAGTCATAGACCTTTTGAAACTGTGTTCCTCCAGCACTTGTGCGGGCACATGCACACACACACACACACACACACACACTCACACACACTCACATATGCATACTCACACATACACACTCACACACATACAAACACACACGTACATGCTCACATACACACTCACACATACACAATATACACACAGACACACACTCACATGCACATACAAGCACACACACACATATATACACTCACACATACATATATACACACTCACATACACACACATGCAAACACACTCACACAATACACACTCACATACACATAAACACACTCACACATACACACTCACATATACACATACAAACATACACATATTCTCCCACACACTCACATACTCACACCCACACATATGCACACTCACATATACACACTCACATACAAACACAATCTCACACACATACAAAGACGCACACATGCACATACACAGACTTACACACTTACACACTCACACACATGCATACAAACATACATACACACATACAAACACACACCCTGGGAGGGAGGGCCTGCAGGAGTGGGAGAGGGATATTTGGGCGCCCTTGATTCCCCCATTAGAATGTCTGCTCCTTGTGCCTCAAATAGTGCATGGCACACAGTGGGGGCCTAATAAATGTTTGTGGTGAATTGATTTTAATGGACCATTGGGCTTCTGGGGAGCCCCTTGGTTACTACCAAGGTCAGCATGGGACTTAGCCCATTTGGGAACCGGGTTCTAACCCTTCTCCCCAGAAGCCTCTCTGCCCCAGAGTTAGCAGCAAGATGAACAACTTCCCCTAACAGAGGAGCTGATGAATGATGCTGCTGGGGAAAAGCAGGACCCTTAAAGACATCAATTCAAAGATCCAGGGGTTTCTGGATCACGACCACCAGAGTGCAGCAGAGGAAGTCCTCCATAACTCCAGCCTCTTGGAGGTCAGATATGGGGATGGTTTGGGGATCTACTTGTCCAGCCCTCACCTCTTTCTTGGCTTCCAGTCTCCCATCTCCAATTACCTATTGGCCATCTCAAACTGGCTGGCCCATAGACTTCTTAACCCAGGGGTGGGAAACCTGTGGACATGGTTCCTGTCCCCCAGTAAACTCATCCTGTTGAAAACCAATCGCATTCTCTTTCCCTTTCCAAGTCTTCCCCTCTTCCAGCCTTACCCATTACTGCTGAGGACACTGCCACCTCCTGGTCACCCAGACTCATTACCTCATCCTCAGTGTCACTTCTCATATCCAATCTGTTGCTAAGGACTATTGACTTTGACCTTTGTAACCTTGTGCCTGGACTATTCCACTAGCTTCCCCATTGGCTCTCTTCCCTCCCATCTCTCTCCACTGTGGTCCATTCACCGCTCAGCTGTCCAATGAACCTCATTAAAATGCAGATGTAACCACAACATGCCAGCCCCCCTCCTCTTTTAATAAACTCCAACGGCAGCTTATAAACTCCAGGATCAAATAAAATCCTCTGGTTTTTCAAGCCCTTCCTAGCCTGGCTCTTTGCTCTCCCTCCACTTCGTGTCTGTGTGCCTTTTTGCTGGCTGTCCTGAATTCTCTGCCTCCTTCAAGTCAGAGCTGAAATCTCTAAGAAGCCCCTAACACCAGTGCCTTCCTTCCCTCTGTGGATTCCCTCTCATGCTGCCTATTTATAGGTTGTTTGGACCTAGCTGTTTGCATGTGATTTTTCCCATTAGACTGGGAGCTCCTTGAGGGCAGGGACTGGCTTTTGCCTGTCCTTGTATCCCATTGCCTGTGCCTGGCACATAGTAAATGCTTATTGTGTAACTGGCTGAACAAAGAGACCATATAGGATAACCATGGGGGGCCTGGAGCTGCCAGAGTAGCAAGGGACAAGGCCTCGATGTAGAGAAGGAAACAGACTCCCACCTGGTCTACCTCCCCTCCTACTGTGAGCTCTGCAGGCTGTGCAGGGCCTTTGGGAAGCAACACCAAAAGTCCCCTTGGTGGGGGGAGAGGGAGCCTCAGCCTTCTGGTACCACTGGAAGGCCCAAGATCTGTTGCAACCCCAACTATCTTCTGCTTTTGGAAGTGGGGAGCAGAGAAGGGAGAGAACCTGCTTTTCCCTTTCGAGGAAGCCTCAAACTTTGAGTGGCTATGTAGAATGTGGGCCGGTATAGGTCTCTGGTGAAGGTGGGGCTCACTGGAGAGGGAGAAAGGGGTTGTCCTGTTTTGTGGGCAAGATGTGTTCTTTCCTGGAAGATGTGTTCAATGTATTGTTAGTCTGTGTGCTTACATGGGAACCCAGGACCCTTTTTAATGTTTTGTGTTTTATGCAGAAACCTAAATAAAGTGAACTCCATTCTGATGTTCTCAGAGCCAAAGAGAACCCTGCTTCCTTCTGAGACTGAACTTGATTTGTGTATGTAAACCCAGAGCTGGGTTTCTGTGTTAAAGGTCCCAAGGATCAAGCAATGTTGCAAAAAAGAAATGGCCAAGTATGAGTTTCTGAACTGGTCTAGAGGCCAAAGGGCTTCTGACAAGATAGATGTAGCTGGAATTCATGTTGTCCTCCAGAGGATCGCCCATCCCTTTCAGAAGCATACATCTTAGGGGATCCCTGGGTACACACAAGCTCAAAAAGAAGGCCTCGATTTGACCCCATTTGAGGCCTTCAGGGCTACAAAATTGAGCTGCCAGAGAGAAGTGTGCACAGGAAGCAGCCTTTATTACTAGTCTTCACTCATGCATTTCCTGCCTGCCTCTACTTCTGGTCTGGGGCCCTCTTCTCCAGGAAAGGCCTGCCAAGTCTCTCCCTACCCATGGCCTTCTGGTTGTCCTCTGGCTCTCCTAGACTATAGGCACCGGGGCAGCTTTGGACTGTTTTGCACCAGGGCAGCTACCCCACAGCAGATGAGGAACAGGCTGGTGACAGCCAGCAGCACCCACCCAGCCTGAGTTCCCCGCCACTGCCACCAGGTACAGAGGTGACTGTGGTCCCCGACCAGGGGTGCCCAGGAGCCCCCCTCACTGTTTGGGTACAAACACCATGCCTCTTCTAAATCTGGCACACTCACATTGGCCCTGGCCAAAGTAGCCAGCCAGCCCAGGGTACAACAGTGAAAGGGGTTGCCTGCAATGAATATAGATGTGAGGTGGCCACCCAAGCCACCCAACACTTCTGTGTCCAAGGTCCGGAGGAGATTTTTGCGCAGGTCCAAGCTATGCAGATATGAGGAACAGTTGAGGGTCCAGGGCAGGTTGGCCAGCTTATTGGCCGAGAGGTCCAAGAGTCGCAACTCCCGAAGGCAGGGGAGCCACAGGTGGGCACTTTCCATGCCATTCCCCCGGAGGGAGAGTTCACGTAAGGAATGCTGCAGGCCTCGGAAGTCACTGGGGATCAGAGCTAGCCCTGTGTTGTCCGAGAGATCTAAGGAGAACAAGGCCAAGGGGAGCAATCCGGCGGGACACAGTCCCCTCAGCCTGTTTCTGCCCAGGTTCAGGTGCTTCAGGTGGAAAGCAGAGGTGAAGGGCTGATGGGTTTCTTGGAAGGGCCCATCTGGCCCAGCCTCTGACCTCCAGCAGAGCTGTAGCTCATTGTCCCCCAAATCCAAGACTTGGAGACTGGGCAGGATTTCAAACACCCAGCTTGGAAAAGTCTGAATCCCATTCCCTTGGAGATCCAGAGATGTCAGGGGCAGAAGAGGCAGGCCAGGGCTGGGCTGGTGAGCTGACATATTCTGGAGACAGTTCCAGGCCATGCTGAGCCTCAGGAGGGAAGAGAGGTGGCTAAGGAAGCCTACCGGAAGCATGGCCAGTTGGTTCCTACTGAGGTCAAGATCAGTGAGTTCAGGCAAGTTGGCTGCTGGGCTATGGCCACTCAGGGTCTGATTTGGCCTGCTGGCCTCTTGGTACCAAGGCCCAATGCCCTGAGGGGAGGGGACGGTGTGGGGCTCCAGGGAGCTCAGCTGGTTGTCTGAGAGGTTGAGATGGTGGAGATGGCGCAGAGCTGACAGCGTTGGCATGGTCCTTAGCTGATTGTGGCTCAGGTCCAGCACCTTTAGCTGGTAGCCCCAATTTTCCTCCTTGGTGGCAAAGAAGTGCAGGGCATTGGAGCTCAGGTTGAGCTGCCACAGGGTCCTGAGGCTGAAATCAGAGATGCAGTGCAGGGAGTTTCTAGCCAGGGAGAGTTCCCGCAGCTGCAGCAAATCTTCAAAAGCTCCAGCTTCAATTTGCAGGACATAGTTGTCACTAAGGTCAATGTCCAACAGGTTGGGGCAGCCCCGGAAGGCACCACGTGCCAGGTGAGTGATGAGGTTGTTGGAGAGATCCAGACTCCACAAGGAGCTGAGGTTGGCCACGTAGAAGGCAGCCATGTCACTCTCCAGGTGGTTGGCGGACAGGTCCAAGAACCGCAGATGGCCCAGAGGCTGCAGTGCCTGGCTGTTGGACATGTAAGCCCGGTTCAAGGAGTTGTGGGCCAGAATGAGAGCCTGGAGCCAGCGCAAGGGCAACAGGGCCCCCAGGGAGAGCTCCTCTAGGCGGTTCCCCTGGAGGTCCAGGTAACGGAGATTGGGCCGATCTTCTGTGGTATTGTTGTGTAGGACTCGAAGGTGGTTGTGAGAGAGGTCCAGCTGTTCTGTGGTCCAAGGCAACAGCGCCGGGAATGTGTGAAGGCCCAGGCCCTGGCAGGACACCTTCAGCAGGTCCTGGAAGAGAACAAGTGCAGAGACTCCGAGGGGCCAGGGCCTGGGAGCAGGGGAGGGGGCTTTTCCTTCCTCCTAAGCAGGGCCAGTGATTAGATCCTGCTCCCCTGGCTCCTCAGAGAGCCTCAACTCAGTTCAAAAGGGGCCCGGCTGAGCACAGGCCAGCCGATGGTCTGGAATGAGGGCATCCTGAGGAGCTGCAGTCCTGCTAGAGCCATCCCTAGCTGGGCAACCCTATACAAGCCAGGGTATATCCTTGAGTCTCAGTTTCCTCATCTGTAAAATGACACTTGCACTCTCTACCTTCAGATTCCACCTCTGACACTCACTGTGACTCTGGGTGGGCCACGAATACTCCCTGAGCCTCAGTTTCATCATCTGTAAAATGGAGCCAGTTATCCCCATAGTCCAAATGGTGAGATTGAATGAGGTAATGCTCGGCAAAGCATTTTGAACACCTGAAAGTGCTTTGTCAATGATGGGATTATTTACTTTTCATCTGAGGGAGGAACCCCAC
>NW_027187258.1:2115495-2162126 GCF_028583685.1 Petaurus breviceps papuanus | reverse complement strand
CCCCACCCACCCCCCCCCCCCACCCCCCCCCCCCCCCCCCCCCCCCCGCCAGAGCAAACAAGGCCTATCCCCAGAGTTCCTGCTCCTCTAAGGGCTCGAAGGCAGATTTCACCGCGCACTGTGTGTGTTCTGAGGGCCTCTTGCCCCAGCCCTCCAGGTTTTCTATCCCTGGTTGACCCAGGAGAGCAGGGTCCATGGGCATGGAAGAGTCTGCCTTACCGTCAGGCAGCCAGGTGGCAGAGAGAATGAGTGTCCACTGGTTCCCTCAGGGCTTGTGTGCAGCAGAGCTAGGAACAGGCTGAGACCCAGGGAGCTGAGCCCTGGACTGACAGCCTCCTGGAAAGCCATGCTGCTGATCTCCTTCAGCTCTTCCTGCACTGGGCAGCCAACTATCTTGAGCTTGTAGGAATTTGAAATAGGCCTATACCAAGGCAGGAAGTCTTGCTATAGGTCAGGGAAAGGCAGAAACCACCAACTCCTTCTGGCTGCAGAGATATAGGGAGGAGGGGGAATGTGGGGCCTCTGGGAGGCCCACCTTCGGGTTGGGGAGGAGGAGGCCATGACTGGGTATCTGTTACTGTTGGAGGGGGCAGAGCTAAGGGACGGACAGACAGGCTGGCTGGATGACAAATCAGCCCCGAGACCCCTGTCCTTTCTGCTGTCAACTGGAGGACACCTACTCAGGACGCTGTTCCCCAACCCTTCCAGTTCTAGACTCAGGTCCTCTCAGCCCATAAGCCCTGATACCACAAAACTCTCACTCATCAGTTGGGGGCCAGATTGTCTGTGAAGGACCTTGAATGCCAGGATGAAGAGTTTTGCCTTTATCCTGCAGTCAATAGGAACCCTCCCTAGATTCTCCAGTGGGGGATGCTTTTGGAGGCCAATCAGCCATGTGTGTCCTATAGGAGAGGGGGTGGGAGGAGAGGGAAGGACAAGGGCTCACATCCTGTCCTGGCTTTGGAATTGGGGGAGAGAAGGAGGAGAAGGAAATTCCTATTGGAGGTGGCTGTGTGACTCGACTGGAGAAGATGGGCCCTTGGCTCCACTCGGCTCTGCTCATGCTCCCCCAAGGCTAATGATGCCTTGTCTCAGGACCTGCCCTGTCTACCTGGAGGCCCAGGAAGAGCATTGGCGAGGACCACAGAGGCTGAAGCTCTAATGTTGTCTCTGACCACGGGCAAGTCAGCAAGCCTTAGCTTCCTCATCCGTCCAATGGTGGCTTGAGATCATTACAGCCAACCCTCTCATTTTACAGCTAAGGAAACTGAGGCAACACAGAAACATGCAGAGACTTGTCCAGTCTGCCTCTCTCCTCTCTCTCTGTCTCTGTCTCTCTCTCTGTCTCTGTTTGTCTCTCTGTCTGTCTCTCTCACTCTCTCTCTCTGTCTCTCCCTCCCTCTCTCCCTCTCTTTCTCTGTCTCTCTCTCACACACATACATACACACACTCACATTCTCTTTTTCACACACACATTCTCACATAAACACACTTTCACACACACTCTCTCACACATTCTTTCACACACACTCACTCACATACACACTCTGTCACACACATACATGTACACACACTTTCTCACACATTCTCTCACACACATTTTCTCACACACACACCTTCACACACACTTTCTCATGCGGACACACACTAACTCCCTCTCACACACACTCTGTCACACACATTCTCTTTCACACACACATATGTGCACACACACTCTTACACACACACTATCTCTCACGCACACACACTCACACACGCACACACATGCACACACACTTGCACATACACTTTTACACACACAATCTCTCACGCACACACTCACACACACATGCTTACACACATGCACACACTCACACACACGCTTGCACACACACTCTTACACACACTCTCTCATGCATATACACTCTCACACACATTCTCTCTCACACACACATGCTTGCACACACACACGCACACATGCAGAAGTGTAACCCAGGGTTCTTTCCATCGCACCACTCCGTGAGCACAGTACCTCCACATCTTCCTTTGTGCACATGTTTTATTTCCCTCAGCAGAATGTAAGTTCCTTAAGGGCAGGGACTAATTTTTATTCATTTTGTTTTGCTTTTTTTTTTACCCCCAGAACAAAGGCAATGCTGAAGCACCTATATGGTCCAGAGGATAGAGGGCTGGTCCTGCAGTCAGGAAGACCTGAGTTCAAATCCAGCCTTAGACACTCATTAGTTGAGTGTCCTTGGGCAAGTCACTTCAGCTGTTTGTCTCTCTTTCCTCATCTATAAAATGGGAATCATAATAGCACCTCCCTCCCAGGGTTATTGTGAAGATGAAATAAGTTTATATTTATAAAGTGATTGGCATAGTGCCTGGCACATAGTCCTTAATAAATGCTTTCCTTCCTCCTCTTCTGAAAACCCAGTACCCACAAATCCCAATGCCTGCTTGCTTGCCCATCTTTGTGGGGATAAAGACCCCAAAAGCTTTGGCTGGGGCTGGCTCAGAGACAAAGCCACTCCCCAGCCATCTCCTTGACAACCACCCCGCACTCCTATTCTCTTCCAATTGACAAAGCTCCCCTTTTCTTCCTCTCTCTCTCTCTCCTCTCCCCATTCCAGGACCTGGACCCATGCTCACTGGTTCTGGATGAGCTAGGCCAATCTACTACTCCCCCATGGCTCCAGTCTCCATCTCTGTAATTCTCCCTCCCCTGCCCCCGCCATTCCCCTGTGGATGCTCTCTCTCATTAGCACAGACCCTCGTGGAGAGTAGGGATCGTCCTTGTATCTCATTTGCTGCTCCATTTATTCAGCCAAGGGACCAGACTCCTCAGAGAACATCTGCTTTATTATCTTAGAGGTCAGGCTAGAGGAGTGAATACATGGCAGCCTAACCTCCAGGCCCCAAGAGGTAGCTGAGAGATCAGGGCGGGGCCCTGAACAGAAACTGCCACTTTAGAAAGGAGAAGTCGTCCCAGGATCCAAAGACAAATGTCTCCTACCTCCTTCCCGAGGCTTGGCCCTTTCCCTGGAATTGTCCCCAACAGGTCCACCCCATCTGAACACAGTGCCCATAGACAGGAGCAGAAAAATGCCAGGCACAAATAACTGAGTTCCATATGCCACCCAGTGGTCAGGCTCCACATGGCAGGTAAGGGCTCACTGGGCTTCTTAACTTGACTCAGGCCCTGACCCAAGCCCTGACCCCTTCCTCTCCCCTACTCACCAGCATTGGAATTCCTATTCTCTCACCCTTCCCCTCTCCAGTGCCCCTACCATTCCCCAGAGATAGTAGCCTGCACTTCGAGAACTGAGGCCTACCCTGGACGGCAGCTTTGGGGAGACTCTAGAACCCTCAGGCACAGCTGGCATCAGTACTAACAGCTGAGAAGCCATGGGTATGGCCATCCCATCATTTTCCTCATTCCTTCAAGCCCACCTGGCTGGGCCGGGCCTCTTTAAAAGACCCTACTAAAAATTGGAGGAGCATGGACATTTTTACCTGTCAGATCTATGGATAAAGGAAGTGTTTATGATCAAACAAAAGAGAGAGATAAAAGCACAAGAAATGAAATGGATAATCTTGATTAAATAACATTAAAAGGGGTTTGCACCAGCCAAAACTAGAAGAAAAGCAGGAAACTAGGAGAGGGGGGAATTTACAGCAAGTTTCTCTGATAAAGGCTTCATTTCTCAAATGTACAGGGAACTGAGCTAAATTTATAAAAATAATAGCCATTCCCCAGGTGATAAATGTTCAAAAGATATGAACCAGCAGTTTTCAGAAGAAGAAATCCAAGCTATCGGTCACATGAAAAAAATATTTTAAAACACTACTGAGTAGAGAAATTCAGATTAAAACCACTCTGAGGTACCATCTCACCTATCAGACTGGCTAACAGAACAAATGTTGGGGGTGATGTGGGAAAATAGGGACACTAATGCACTATTGGTGGAGTTGCAAGCTGGCCGAACCATTCTGGACAGCAGTTTGGAATTATGCCCAAAAAACTATAAAGGTGTGTATACTCTTTGACTCAGATGTGCATACTACTACTAGGTCCATATCCCAAAGCGATCAAAGAAAAAGGAAAAAGACTCATATGTGCAAAAATATTTATATTTTTTTAATTAAATTTTATGTTATTTTTAGTTTACACCATTCATTTCCACAAGATTTTGAATTCCAGATTCTTTCCCTTACTCCATCATCACCCACCCTTACTGGGAAGATAAGCAATTCAATATAGGTTGTGTGTGTGTAGTTACACAAAACATTGATCCTGTACTTTTTCAAAATTGGGTGCTTCCAACTTCCCTCCCTCCCAACCTGCCCTCCCTTCCATCATCCCCCCTCTCATCCCCTTCCCCCCTACTCTCCTGTAGGACAAGATACCCTATTTAGTGTGTATGTCATTCCCTCCTTAAACCAAATTCAATGAGAGTAAGGTCGACCCATTCCCTTTTGCCTTCCTATTCTTCCCCTCCATTGTAACCATTTTCCCTTACCTCTTCTATATGAGATAGTTTACCCCATTCTGTCTCTCCCCGTTCCCCTAATTTTATTCCTCTCTCACCTCTTAATTTCACTTTTAAGTATCATCCCTTCCTATTAAATTGATCCTGTGCCCTCTGTCTATGTATACCTGTACACATATATACACACACTCAAATATGTATTCATACACCCATATACCCTCCTATATAGACATATATAGTATGTATACATACATATATACATATACATATATATATATATACTTTATATTCTCTTCAACTATCCTCATACTGAGAAAGGCTTCATCAGTTACAATTATCGTTTTTCCATGTAGGAATGTAAATAGTTCAACTTTGGTAAGTTCCTTATGATTTCTTTTCCCTGTTTACCTTCTCATGCTTCTCTTGCTTCTTGTATTTAAATGCCAAATTTTCTATTCAACTCTGGTTTTTTCATCAAGAATGCTTGAAAGTCCTCCACTTCATTGAATGACCATATTTTCCCCTGAAACATGATACTCAGTTTTGCTGGGTAGGCGATTCTTGGTTTTAATCCCAGCTCCTTTTCCCTCCAGAATATCATATTCCAAGCCCTTCTATCCCTTAATGGAGAAAGCTGCTTGATCCTGTTATCCTGATTGTGTTTCTACAATATTCAAATTATTTCTTCTTGACTGCTTGTAATATTTTCTCCTTGATCTGGGAACTCCAGAACCCAGCTATAATATTCCTAGGAGTTATCTTTTTGGGATCTTTTCCAAGAGGTGTTTGGTGAATTCTTTCAATTTCTGTTTTACCCTCTGGTTCTAAAATATCAGGGCAATTTTCCTTGAGAATATCTTGAAGGGTGAATTATAGGTTCTATTTTTTTTATCATGGCTTTCAGGTGGTCTCTCCTAGATCTATCTTCTCTCTCTCCTGGATTATTTCTCTCCTAGATCTATTTTCCAGGTCAGTGGTTTTTCCAATGAGATACTTCATATTGCCTTCTATTTTTTTCATTTGTTTGGATCTGTTTAATATTATCTTGATTTCTCATAAAGTCATTAGCTTCCATTTGCTCCAATGTAATTCTGAAGGAATGATGCTCTTCAGTGAGCTTTTGAAATTCTTTTTCCATCTGGCAAATTTGGCTTTTTAAGGCATTCTTCTCCTCATTGGCTTTTTGGGCCTCTTTTTCCATTTCAGTTAATCTAATTTTTAAGGTGTTATTTTCTTCAGTCAGGTTGTTGACTCTCTTTTCATGATTTTCTTGCATTATTCTCATTCCCTTCCCAATTTTTCCTCTACTTCTCTTACTTGATTTTCAAAATCCTTCTTGAGCTCTTCCATGACTTGTTACCAATCCATATTTTTCTTAAAAGCTTTTGGTGCAGAAGTTCTGACTTTGTTGTCTTCCTCCAGCTCCATGCCTTGATCCTTTTTGTCCACCAAAAAGGATTTTATCGTCTGTTTGTGCTTCCACTGCTTTCTTATATTGGCATCCAATTACTTGACTTTTGAGCTCTTTGCCACAGTAGAACTCTGCTTCCAGAGGGGAGAGCATTGTCCCCAGTCCCTGGGGTTTTTGCCGCTGCTGGAGCTATTAGGAGGGCACTGTCTTTACAGCCCCCACATGCTCTGGCTCACTGGTCACACACCTCAGGACCACCACCCAAGACCATGATCCAGATCCAGGCAGGTTAAAGCAAGAGTGATTACCCTCTGAATGGTCGCTTGGCCCTCCTACGATCTGCAGGCCAGGAGCTCTGAAGCAGCCACATGGAGGCAGCTGCATGACCACAGCGCCTGCACTACTTCTTGCTCTGGGGGCAGGGGCTGGACCACACTCTTATTCCCACCCCCACACACACCCCCATTCACACAGAGTGCTACACCGACCTTTTACGTTGTCTTTGGCATTTATGGGCTGATATTTCTGGAAACCACCACAGTTGCTGGTGATCCACTCTCCCGAAGTCCCTCCAGCCGGGGCCACCCTGAGGCTAAAACCACAGGCTCATTTGGGGCTGGGCTCAGCTCCCAACGTGCTGGAACCTTCCTGACAGCCTGCTGGCCTGCCTTCAGCAGGAGATTTGTTTCTCTCCATCACTTTGTGGGTTCTGTAGCTCTAAAATTTGTTTAGAGTCATATTTTAAAGGTATTTGAGGTGGTTATGGGGGGAGCTCACAGAGTGTTCCTGCTTCTATGCCACCATCTTGGCTCTGCTCCCCTACAAAAATATTTGTAGCAGACCTTTTTGTGGTGGCAAAGAACTGGACATTGAGGGTATGCCCATCAATTGTGGAATGGCTGAACAGGTTGTGGTATATGATTGTGATAGAATACTACTGTTGTGTAAGAAATGATAAGCAGGATGGTTTTCGGAAAAGGCTGAGAAGACTTCCATGCACTGATGCAAAGTGAAGTACACAGAAGCAGCAGGACACTGTACACAGTAATTGCAATATTGTAAGGATGATCAATTATAAAAGACTTAGCTACTCTCATCCACGTAATGATTTGAAACGATTCCAAAAAACCCATCATGAAAAATGCTCTCCACCTCCAAAGAAAGAACTGACAAACTCTTGAGTAGAGATTGAAGCAGACTTTTTTCACTTTCTTTTTGTTGCTTTCATTGTTGTGGTAGTAATGTGGCTAACACAGAAATATGTTTTGCATGACTTCACATATATACTTAATATCACATTGCTTGCCTTCTCAATGAGTGGGGGAAGAGCTGGAGGAAGGGAGAGAATTTAGAACTCAAAATAAAAAAAAAACAAATGTTAGAAATGAATATATATATATTTTAAATGTAAAGCCCTACTAAGCTCAGCAGACCTAATGGTCCTAAATATTTGAAATTTAAAAGAGATCGTCCGGTTCTGTTCTGAGGGTCATATGTTAACTGCACAAGTATAGAATGTGGACCAGTTTATAGGAAAAAGAGCTGGGGGTCTGAATGACAGTCCATCTACCACCTCCTTGCCTTTTTCAAGGTCCCCCTCACCCCAGGTCTGTAATGTGCTCCTTCCGAAGGTAAGAATCTTGTAACCCCTGGTTTCCTTCAAGACTAGGCCAAGTGCCAGCTTCTGGATGAGACCTTTCCTCTTCCTTCCAATTTCTGCTAATGCCTCCCCCTCCTACACATCAAAACTTTGTATCTATTCTTTATTCACATATGTATATGAATGTACCTGGGTGGAGAGAGATTGATTTTGGTCAGAGCTGAGAACGCATACAGAGGAATGCTATAAATAAGCTTGGCAAGGTAACTGTGGGAGGTTTCATGTGCCAGACAATCAGGCAATAAGCATTTATTAAGCGCCCACTAGGTGCCAGGCAAAAGACAGCTCCTGCCTAACAGGGGAGGCAACAGACAAACTGCTCCACACCAGGCCAGGTCTGAATGCATCACTGGAAGGTAAGCAAGCAAGGGAGGTACTAGCCTGTGGGAGGAGGAACTACTGACAGATTTTGGTTCCCCAGACACCCCAGATCTACTGGGGCTGGCAGTTCACACAGCAGGCAGCAGGCTGGATGGAGGAGCCCCGCAGAGACTGAAGGAACAAAGGAGAGGAAGGAGAGAAGACCAAAGTGGCTGTGGCGGGTCTTCAGGAGGGTCAGCAGGGCGGGCGCTGGCAGCAGAGAGAGCCAGATAGAGTAGAGCGAAGTCAGAGCTGAGGGAGGGCCTGGTTCTGAATGGGGAAACCAAGGGTCCTTCAGTAGCACTAGGGAGGTGAGAGGGGAAAGCAAGCTTGAGGAGGTGGGGAGGAACCCACTGATTTTACAAAATGCATTTAGTAAGTGGATACTATGTATATACTGTGTAATGGGGAGAATACAAAGTAAAAACAATGTCTACTGGAGGAAGGGGAAGGAATTTCCCATGGATTCAGGCAAGCATTATTCCAGGTAGGAAGGCTAAGAAATGCCCACTGGGACCTGCTTCATTTAAAGTGCAGATGAGGCCTTCAGGCAGAGGTATCCCAGACTGGTGATGATGCCCCTGGGCCTCAGAAGAGAGCTTAGGGCCAAAGACCCCTGTCTGGGAGTCACAGACAGAGACAGATGAAAGGGGAAGCTGCCTGAGTGCATGAGGCTGCCAAAGGAACATGTCCACATGGAAATGGGCAGATGAAAGCCCATGGAGTGCATGACATGAAAGGGTCCCAAAGAAGCCCAGGAGGCAGCAGGCAGTCAGACCAGGCAAGTGTGGCCTCCATGGGGCTGAGGAAAGAGAACAGGCCATAGGACAAGTGACCAAAAGAAGGCTTTCAGAGCAGTCTCAAGAGTGGGGAAAGAATCGTGAATGCAGAGCAGAGTGAGCAAGGAAGCAGTGCAGAATACTAGCTGCAAACATTTCCCAAAGAGTAGCAGTAGCAGAGGTTGTAGGGAGAGATGGGACAGGAGCGAGGTGGGGGAAATCAAGGGAAGACTTGTTCAGAATTGGGGATGCCCGAGCACATTTGCAGACAAATGGGAAGGAGCCAGTGGGCAGGGAGAGACTGAAAATTCATGGGGGAGGAGGAAGAACTGTTAGGGTAAAGTGAGGCAGGAGAGAGTGGTTTCAAGGGTTCCAGGAGCAGGACTAACCTGAGCAATAGTGGTCTGGTGTCTCACTAGTGCCAATGCAGGCCACTAGTGTTCCTATCTTTGCTCACACTGCTTCTCACTAGGGTGCCCCTGAGATGGCTTTGTTATGGGAATTAGGATCCTCTGTTGGGGAAAAGATAAACTACACTGGACTTGGGAGTCAACATGCTGGCATTTCAAGTCTGTAAAACATAAGCTCCTTGAAGGCAGAGACAGTGTGGCCTTTGTCTTCATATCACCCTCCCCTCCCCACCCCCAGCTTGTCTCTCCATATGTGGGGGTACCATAGGTGCTTAAGAAATGCTTGGCATGTTTTACCCTTGTGTTTGTATCTGTGTCAGGAGGCGCTTAATGCTTGCATGATGAAATTGCCTTTGCTAGTACTCATTAAGAGTCACAGAACCCCACAAGGAAACTGGGAGGGCACCTGAGTCAGAATGGCCTATTTGCAAGATAGCACTGACTATGAATGTTGAGGTTTAGGGGTGATCGAGACCCCAGAATTACTGACACGCCAGGTCCTGCCAAATGAATTCAAGTCAAGCCTTCTCTCGGGCAAAGTAAAACAAAGTTTATTAAAGATTTGTCATATTGGGTAGACTGTTAAGGAACCTAAGCATTTGTGACACTTGCGTATTGACAAGAGATAGAATCTCAGCTAGATAGATGAATCTCAGTGCCTTCATGGAGGCAAGATAGATCTTATATACAGAAAGATTGTGGCGGGCTCTAGAGGAGGGCTTTGGGGAGGGGCTTGAGGAGGAGTCTAGGGAGGATCTTGAAGGGACTGGGGTCAGACTCCAAGAACCAAGAGAAGGGGATTTTGATGGGATCCAGGGTGGGAAACAGCTGGAGGCAATCTGGAGGTGATGGACAATGGAGGGCTAGGCTAGTTGGAAGGTAATGGATTTGGTCATAGATATTTTGATAGGATCAAGGATGGGAGGTAGCTAAAGGCTACCTGGAGATAACAGACTGTGGAGGGCTAGGCTAGGTTAAGGGTAATAGATTCAGTCATATTGATAAGGGAAGGCTTTTGGCCTCTGGTGAACGCCAGATCCAGTGGGAAGATTCAAGGGGGTTCCCAGAGCCTATACCCCATATGGTACTCGTTCGTTCATTCATTCGGAGGTAATATGGCCTAATGTCTAGGCAGTGGTCCCAGCATCACAGGATCCTCACACGATCCTCCAACTAGCCGAGGCCCTCATTTAAAATCGGAACTCGTGGGTTTTAATCTGCTCTCGGACGCTTACTTGGCACACCCAGCTGCTGGGGCACTTGGGAGCCGTCAATGAAATGGCGCATGCCTAGTGCTTGATCACTTGAAATGATCCATGTAAATGTCAGCTGTCAAAGCAGAAGCAGAGATCTGGGGTAGGAGGGGAGCTCCGACCAAGCAAGTGAGGCCACGCGGCGGGAGGGGGGGGCCGGGGGAGGGACTGGGGGCTAGGGAGGGTGCCTCCTGGGCCCCCCCCCGGGGGGCGGTGCTCCGAGGGCAAAGCGCGGGTTGAGCCGCGCCGCTCGCCCCGGCTTAACCCTGCCTCCGGCCGATGGGTGCCGCTGTGCGCCACTGGCTCGCGGCACGCCTTTCGTGCGCGGAGGCCTCTGGGGCGCGGAGGCGTGCCCGCCTGCTCGCGCTCGCGCTTACAATCTGCCAGTCAGTCCGCAGTGGGTTGTGCCTGTGCCCGGCATGGGCCGGGCCTGCGCCCACGGGGCGGCAGTGATGGGAGGCTGGGGGCGGGGAGGGAAGACCTCCCCGGGGTCCACCGCAGTACCCCCCCACCCACCCCCCCCCCCCCCCTCTGAAGGGGAAACCAATATGGCGGCCCTTCCGGTACGGCCGGGAAGTAGGTGGCCTTTGAACCCGGAAGTAGATGACCGCTAGCTTCGTCCTTCCCCAAGATGGCGGAGGCTGTGGCAGCGTCGACAGAAAACGAGGAGGAGGTGGCCGGACCGCGACTTCCGCAGCTGTTAGAGACCGGCCGCCGTCTCCTAGGTGAGGTCGAGGACACCAACGAGTCGACGAACTCCAGGTTCATCCAAGAGAAGGTGAAACAGGGCTTAGAAAGCCTAGAGAAAGCTTCCCGAATGATGGCGCAGCTTGACCTGTTCAGGTACGAGGGGGGCGGGGCAACCCACGGCGGGATAGGAGGGAGCAGAGGAGGGGCCAGAAGGAGCGGGGAGGGGGGGGGCGGGGGGAGGGCGGAGGAGGGAGCGGGGAGCTGGGCAGGAGTCTGAGCTGGGTCGGGGAGCCCGGAGCCCGCTGTCATCGCGCTGCGGCCAGGGCTTAGCCTCAGCCTCATCTCAGCCTTCCTTACAGCCCCAACGAGGAGCTGGAGGAGATCTCCTCGGCCGACCTGAAGTACCTGATGGTGCCCGCCCTCCAGGGAGCCCTGACTTTGAAGCAGGTCAGTGTCAGCCACCGGCTGGATCAGGTGCAGGCCGCCCGGGCCCACTTCATGGACTTTTTAAAGCAGTGTCAGAACTACCACATCACGAAGTTTGAGCTTCCCCCAGCCCCGGACAACCCCCCTAGGAAGAAGTCAGTGGATGGGCCCGCAGGAAGCCAGCAAAGCCTCATTGCCATGGCATCCCACAGACAAGCCAAAATCGAAAGGTGAGTCAGTGAGTTCCGTGGGGCCAAGCCTGTTTGGGGGAGGCCCCAGAGAAGGAGCTTGCTGTTAAAGGGCTTCCTCCAAAGGGAGCCTGAGGAAAGCAGAGGTCTCTCAGACTTGCCAGAAGCTATTGCCGCCACCCCCATCATGGAAAGCAGAGTCTAGTGAAAAGAACACTGGCTCCTTTGTTCAGGGTCCTCAACTTTCTTCCCATTCCTGTTGTGCGTTGAGTCATAGCTGTAGGTTATTAGAGCCCAAAGGCTCCTCCTAACCAGCTAGCACAATCCCCTCCTTTTCTAGACAAGAACACTGATGACTAGAGAAGAGAGGAGACTTGCCCAACTATATTAATTAAGCCGAGCTACTGGGCTTTTGAACCCAGAACCTCTAGTTCTAAAACTAACACTTATTCTCTGAGGCCTTGAGCAAATCACTCTTTCTGACTTGTTTTCTACATCTGAGAAGTAGAGGTTTCCCGTTAACACATGAGGGTGTTATAAAATTTAGTGAAAAAAAGGGATATGAGACTTTCTGAATTCTTGAGGGATAGTCATTTGTCTTCAGTTTAAATGAGGCTCCTCTAGTTTCCTCAGGACTGTCTCCCTCCCCACACTGACTTCACGTTGTTGTGTTCTCTTGTCTGCCAGAAGGAACAAGAACTGTTCATGATGTATTGTAAGCGGAGCTGGAATCTGTGGGGCACCCAGGGGGACTTTAGAAGGTTCATTTGTCTGTTGTGGAACTGTGTCCGTATTAGGTGCCACAACTGTAGGTCTTAAAGGGCCTACCACTGTGGCTTCCTGCAAAGCCCTCTCATGATGATATTAGATCCCAGTATCCGGGTTGAAAAATCCAAAACTTTGCTCAAATAGTCTGTCTGTTCCAAACCATTCCTGAGCAGGAATTTCCTCTAAAGCATCCTTGAGATGTGGTTATATATTCAGCCTCTGGTTAAAACTCTAGCAGCATCAAGGTGGGACCCTCCACTCAGGCCCCAGTGCACGCTCTTTAAGCTGACATGATGGCTGCACCTAAAGGAGAGCTCAACTACCATGGCCTTCTCTATCACTTGCAGCCTTCCTGACAAGGTTTGCTGTAATGCCCTGTTCATGCCTTGATGGGCTGTTATGACCCAGAACTTTTGGCATCCATACCTGTGCTACTATGTTGCCTGGTATCTCAGTCATGGGAAGCATATCCTTGGACCAAGGCGTAATTGGTCAGGCTAGCAACTTTGCTAGAACCCTTTGCAACTACCCTCCTTCCTTAAGTGGTGATAATTAGAGATTTTATTCAAAATTTCCCCCCCATCATAGTTGCTAGAGCCGCTTTTGGTAGGCAGTTTAACAAAGATGGCTCTCTTATCGCCCTTTGTTGGCCTTCCCATCCACTTATTTCTTAGGAGGCTTTCTGCTCTTCCTGTTTCTGCTTTTCTGTTCTTCCCTTGCACATTACCTTTAATCAGGGCCCCCAATTCGTCTCATGTTTCTGACCTGCCTCTTCTTTTTTCCCTCTATACTCCTTCTCTTGGTGATCTCATCAACTACTGTGGATTCAGTTATCAGCTCAGATGATTCTCAGATCTATTTATCTAGCCCTTCCCTCTCTCCTGACCTCCAGTCTCACGACTCCAACTGCGTATTGGACATCTCAACCCAGAGGTATCCTGCAGATATTTTCATGTCCAAAACTGAACTCCCATCTTTCCCCTGTAACCCTCCCCTTTCCCAGATTTCCTTCTTCCTCTCAAGGGTACCACCATCTTCCCAGTAATCCAGGCTCAAAACCCAGGAGGCATCCTCAGGCCTTCACTTTCTTGCCTGCCATCCCCCCCCAGGCCCCATCAATTTCTACCTTTGCAGCATCTCTTGTATATGCTTCTTTCTCTCCTGTGAAACTGTCACCATCTTAGTGCAGAACTGTATTACTTTGCCCCTAGATTATTGTGGTAGCCTACTGGTTTGACCCCCTTGCCTCAAGTCTCTTTCCTGCTCTGGTCCATCCTCCATTCAGCTGTCAGTGATCTCCCTAAAGCATAGGTCTAACCATGTCACCTAGTCAGTGAGCTCCATTGGCTCCCTGTTGCTTCCAGAAGCAAATATAAATTCCTCTGTTTAGCTTTTAAAGCCCTTTGTAACCTGACTACTTCCTACCTTTTAAACTCCTTTCCCCCACCCCCCACCCTTACTCCCAGTCTGCAATCCAGTGACCCTAGGGACAAGACACTCCATTTCCTGACTCCATGCATTTTTACTATCTGTCCCCCATGCCCAGAATGTTGTCCCTCCTGGTCTTCCACTTTCTGCAGGAATCCTTTCCTGGTACCACCCCCTGGTGCTAGTGCTTTCTCTCTATTAAGGCTCTGATTTACCCTGTCTGTGTCTTTTTTGCATATTGTCTCACCAATTAGATCATAAGCTCCTTGAGGGCAATGAGTGGTTTGCCTTTTGCTCCACTTAGCATAGCATCCGGAACATATATGATTAATAGACGGCTAACTTGAATCTGCCATCCAGTGTGGTATTTGTCTTGCCCAGTTTTTTGTCTTCTCTAACTTTTATGGTTTTATCTGTGCTTTCAAATAATTGATTAAAATGTTAAACGCCACAAAAAACCAAGGACAGTGACACAGAGTCCAGCAGAGACTTCCCTGCAGAATGGCTGTGATCCTCAAAGGAAATGTGGGTTAGTCTGGAATAAGCTATCCTTGATGAAGTCCTGTAGCTTCTTCAGAGTCCCCCTTCCCTTTCAGAATGTTCATAAACCATCTCTTCAAAATACATTCTAGAATGAGACCCAAGCTTACCCGCCTGTAGTGTGCAGGTACTGCCATCCTCTTCCCGTTTTTCTAAACCCAGGCATCTCATGCCACCTCTTCTATTCTGGAGTTTTCCAAGACCATCTGCTACTTTCAGTACCCTGGACAGTACTTTTCAAAGCCCCATGACTGGAAGCCCTTGAAAAAGCACCTAATTGAACTTGTACCATGTCTTCACTTACGTTGCATTTTAGCTTCCTGTTAACCAGTTCTGTTCTGTCGTTCAGAGTCTAAAAGTTATAGGTGTAAAGGTGGTGGAGCTCTTGGAGAGCGTCTGGGCCAATGAGGCCATTTTAGAGCTCATACACATCCTGTCTATTATGGCGCTCACTCTCAGTGTTCTTGGCAGAGCAGACAGAAGCAGAATCGGGCCACTTGTTCTTCTCTTTCTTGCTTGTCTATAATGTTTCCTAATCATGCCAGGCAGCGGTTCTCTCATTTCAGCTCCATTGTAGCTTTAGAAAGGCCTCATTTCCTTTCCTAGTTATCACTAGCCTCAGATTGCCCCAACTTGGAGTATTCCTGCTATTCTTCCCAAACCTACTCTTGACTTTGTCTTATTTGTCTTGCCTTATTTGTGCCTGCTTCCATGTTCTCTCAAGAGCCTTTGATTTTTGTCATTATAGGGACTACCACCGACTGACATTGCCAGCCCTCTGTGCCATAAGATACTGGCGTCCCCAGCTGCCAGGCTGACAATGAACATCTCTATACAGCTTCTTTGGCCCTCACCTGATAGGCCATATGTGCTTTTGTCCGAGCTTGTGGTGCCCTGGCCACTAGTCTCATGTCTTTGAGGTGAAGACCATTGGCATACTTGTGCCATGGCAGGGCCACTGGTGAGGGGATGGCCGGGCTAGGCAGTTATCTGTGGGCTGGGGACAGTGAAGTAAATTGGGTGTGGTGCTCTTTGGTGGCACTGGACTGGCAGTTGGCATGTGCAGGTCAAAGGTACTGACTGTAGGAGCCTAAGAGCCTGTGGAAGAAGGGCCACTTAGTTGCAACATTGTCAAAAGAGTTGGAGAGTTTACTTCCCTCAGTTTTGCAAACCTGCTGTAGTGTTATGAGATGCTATTGTTACTGGAGTTGCTACTGTCTCCACACCTTCCATGTTTCTAATTTCCTCCCTACGGCCCGGAGGGGACTCCTGTCTGCAAGGGAGAGAGTGCACAGGGGGAATGGGACGGGAATAATTGGTTTTTGAATGTCTCCTACTGTACAAATGTGATCTCCTTGGATCCTCACCAAAGCCTACCTGCATAGGGACAACCCTTCCTCACCTGGAGGTCCTTTTGGAATGATGGAGGGCACTCAGAATGGAATGACGGCTGCAGGGAATCTCAGGGCTAGGTGGCATCTCAGACAGAATTTCAGGGGGTAGCCTTACTTTTTGGGCTTCATGGTGATTTGGGGATGGCAAACAGGGTTTGGCCACAGAGGCCCTGCCTGTTGCAGGTTGCATGGGAGGTGGATTGGGAACAGAGGAGCCACTTTTTTGGGGGGGAGGGGGCAGGGCAGTTGGGGTGAAGTGACTTGCCCAAGGTCACACGGCTAGTTTTCGTGTCAAGTGTCTGAGGCTGGATTTGAACTCAGGTCCTCCTTACTCTAGTATTCCTGCTACCTAACAAGACACCCTGGCATAGCAGTCCTGCATGTGCCAAAGAGATGGCTCCCCAGGCTTCTGTAACAAGTGAAAGTGGCTCCTCAGAGTGGCTGGGTGGCACAGTGAATAGAGCACCGGCCTTGGAGGCAGTTCCTATGCAGCTTTGGTGAGGATGCAAGGAGATCATATTTGTACAGTAGGAGACATTCAAAAACCACTTATTCCCATCCCATTCCTCCTGTGCACTCTCTCCCATGCAGACAGGAGTCCCCTCTGGGCTGTAGGGAGGAAATTAGAAACATGGAAGGTGTGGAGACAGTAGCAACTCCAGTAACAATAGCATCTTGCAACACTACAGCACGTTTGCAAAACTGAGGGAAGTAAACTCTCCACTATGGTGCTTTATACAGGGCTTGGCCTAGCCTTCTCACTCCCACCTGGACCTCTTAGTTCAGTTGTTTCTTCCTCTCATATATAAAGCGACATCATTGTTATGTGAGTCTGGCCGGATGTGGGCCCTGGAAGTCCCATCACCAGGGAATTGGTTGTGGATTGTGATTTTATCATTGTGAATTATCATTGGTGTGGTTGCCTAGTTACTGTGTTTCGATAAGCAGATGTTAGCAGCTGTCACAGTATGTTGGGATAATCTTATGTTGCCTTAAAGAATATCCATGGATCCCCAGATGGGGTCATTGAGCCTGGTTACTTAGGCCATATATATCTGGTTATCCCATTTGAAGAGGCATCCATGGCATGACAAAGGGTCTGAAAGCCATGTTGTGGGAAATGCTTCAAAGAACCAGGACTGTTTAGCCTGGAAAAAGAGGAGAAGGCCATTGTTTTGGCTCAAGGGCCACCTTCTTTGAGAGGCCTTCCCATACTGGCCCTCTCTCCCCACATCCAGATTCACTTGGCTTTAGTTCTTTACTCCCCAGTATTTGCTTACCTGGGAACGTGTTGTAAGCTCCTTAAAGTCTGAGTGTGGCTCACTCTTGTGTATGCACAGTGCCTGGCACATAGTAGGTACTGACACATGCTTGCTTAGCAATTGGAATATTTGTCCTGACCTCTTCCAAAGGACACAGGTGGAACCAATGGAAAGGCAGATTTCAGGATGCGTTTAAGTGGTGCCACAGGGGATAGAGCCCTAGGCCCGGAGTCAGGAAGACCCAAATTCAAATCCAGTCTCGGATCATTACTAACTGCATGATAGTGGGCAAGTCATGTAATTGCTGTCTGCCTCAGTTTCCTCAGCTGTAAAATGAAGGTTGTGGTGAGGGTCAAACGAGGTGATACACATGAAGGACTTTGCAAACTTTAAAGCACTATATAAATACCATCTATACGTGGCATATGTTATCTGTGTGGTATATATGAGGTGTATGTGACACAAGGAAGAACTTTTTAAAAATTCCAGCTGTTCAGCAGAGCCCAGCACAGCTCCTGCTATCTGGGAGCTTAGACATTTGTTGGTTGACCAGCTCCCAATCACTGAAAGTGTTTTAAGAGAATGAATGACCCCCCGTCAGGGATGTTGACAGGAGTAGTCCAGTGTGGGCGGGAAGCCAAACCATGTGGACTCCAAGGTCCCAGCATTTATGAAGATCCTCCCTGCTGGAAGCCTAAAGGGGCATTCTGTGTCCTGGAGGAAAAGCGGGTTATATTGACCCCTGACTGGTTGAATCATCCAAAGAGGGGGACTTCTGGGAACAGGTTCTTTGTCTCTTCTGCGAACTTCAGTTCTTAGCCCTTTTTAGTAATTTCTTCCTTTCTTGAGGCTCAAGGGAACTCTGGGTTAGAAGAGCTGACACCCAGACCAAGGCAGGGTAGTGCATCCTCAGCTTTCTAGGTTTGCTTGTTCTTGAGAGAGGGAGAAATTATGTTGAGTGTTTATATTCTGCTTGACCTTGTCCCGCTAATCGTACTTAGGAAATGTCAATGAGCATACTCCAGGCATCCTTTGGGGAAGGGGGAAAGCCTCCTTTTAGAGGTTCCCAAGTAAGCCTTCTTAAAGGTTTGCTTTCTCTTCCAAAGGAAATGGTGAGCTGGGTTGCTTGACCTCTTGGATCCCCAAATCCATCTCCCATCTAGTAGCAGACGAGGGACTCCTCTTCTTTGCCTTTCTTTGTACCCCAGCTCCTAGAACAGGGCCAGGCACCTCATCATGTTTGTGGGATTGAATTCTGTGGGACAGGTACAAGCAGAAGAAGGAGCTGGAGAATAAGTTGGCATCTCTGGAATATGCTGTGGAAAATGGCCAAGCAGATGAGGAGCAAGTCCGAGAGTATTACCTGCTTCACTTACAGAAGTGGGTCAGCATCAGTTTGGAGGAGATCGACAGCATCGACCAAGAAATAGTGATCCTGAAAGCCCGGGACGCGGCCAAGCAGGTAGGAGGGGCTGCATTTCTGGGGTTTTTCTGATGACCTGGAGCCCCCACAGAGAATTCCTCAAGTTACATTTCAGTCTCAGCTTTCATAATCCAGCACCCATTGTCATTATGGAGCTGGGGGGTCCCATGAGGCCACCCTGCAGCCTCGAGAAGCCCAGGTCTTTCTTGCCTGTCACCTTAGTATTGAGTTCATGGGAAAGCTGAGACTCTGCCCAGCAGGCTTACCCAGTGGCGCCATCTAGTCTTTGGCTGCTAGGCAGCAGATAATTCGTTGAATTCAATTCACCAACCATCCCCCAAACACCTCTGGAATGCCTGCTCTGTCCAATGTGCTGCTGTAGCTCCTGTCCTGGAGTCAGGTTTCCTAATACTTCCTGGTACCTGACCTATTTCTAGATGTGGTGTTTTTGTGGCACACAGTAGGGGAGGAAGATTCGGCAAAGTCATGGATAAGGTAATAGAGAGGGAAAGGAAAGGAGGTGGTGAAGAAGGAAGAAAGAAAAGGCCAGGAGAACTGTTTGGTTTCCAGTCAACTGTCTCAGAATTTATCCATTTACTCCAGATGACAAATCATCCTAAAATGGATGGTGTGGAGACTCACAGTCATAAGATCATGACCTTAGGGCTTTTCTTTGCCCTAAAGGGTCAAGATGTATTGGTGAGAAACCCTTCACTGTTCAGTCATTTTCCCCTGATTTCTAAAAACAGAGGACTGTAGCATGAGGTGAATACTGCTAAATTGACCAGTTACCTTCAAAAATATTTAATTACTTTGTGGTTCCTCCCCCCCATAGCCTTTGGTCTTTTCCTTTTCCTTTTTCCATTCTGGTTTGCATTAATTACTCTGCTCAGAAGTTGTTCTAAAGCTACTTTGTTCAAAAATCCAGGACTTTAACAGGCTCTCTGAAAAAGCCTGTCCAAAGGTCACCTAAAACAGTGCCACTGGGGTGGAGTCTGGGAGGGATGGAGTTGACAGCAATTAGGCATCATCTTTGACTGGATTGTTTTCAGTGGAGCTGCCTCTGACTTTCTGTGGAATGGAGCATGAGAATCATTCAGAGATTCCTTGTTACAACACTGGATGAGCTTAGAGGCAACAACGGCCCAGCTATTAACCTCCATTTCATCAGGAAGCAGGCCTGCCCAACTGCTTTTCTCTGTGGAATCCAGGGCTGAGAGGTGCGGTCTTCAGTTCCAGATTAAGGAAGTAGGTTAGAAATGGATAAAAGCCTTGGAATCACCTTGTCCATATATATGGTAGTTTTTAAAAGCAGACTGGCTGTTTGCTTGGGGCAGGATGGTTCCTGGGAGATCTCTCCATGCCACTGCTCCTTGTCTACTGCTGCTATTTCTGGGAGACAGAGACCAAGAAGTGATAGTCAGTGGCTTGATTTGTAGCCTAGGGCTTTTTGAGGCTCTAAGAACTCTAGAAGCCTTTATGGTGTTGGGGGCAGCTGACCTTTGTCATCCCTTTTCCTTTTCAGGCCTCACCTTCAAGGATGCCTCCACAGAGCAGACCTCCAACCAAGCCTTTCATTCTCACCCGAGACACTGCCCAGGCCAAGTAAGTAGCACCTGGGAGGGAGTTTACTTTTCTGGGCCCTCTGCCATCAGGCTGATATGGCAGACACATGTTATAAACCTGATGCTTTGTCCCAACTGTCATGGAAAGCTCTTCTCAATCTGTTCCATTGTCATTTTCCTCCTAAACCTATCACTTAAATAAGACTTAAAAGAAAGAAAGAGAGATAAAGAAGTAAAACCTTCCTCCCCAGCCTTGTTGCCTGAGGGCAGAGGAGAGAGCATTTCATAGGTGATGACACTTAGACTTGGATACCTATTTGTTGGGGGCATTTCCAGTGGGGTCCTAGTTTATTTTGAGATTGGCCTTCTGAAGTCCCTCCTGATTCTTAGAGTCTGTGCTTCCTCACTTTACTAGTAGCCTTCCTCCTTCAGCTGCAAATGGAAACACCATCATTCCCTGAGAATTTCATTGTGAGCCTTAGCAGAGTGTTCCCCTGGCAACAGGGACCTCTGTTCCTGTCAGGCCCAGGACCTATACGTAAGTAACGCACAGGAAAGCCTCGTTGGGCACTTGTCAGCACATCCCTTCTGTTGGGTTATTAGGCTGACTCCTTCCTTGGGAGATGCTTTGTCTTTAATGGAAGCCTGGCCGTGCTCTTAGTCACTGAAGCCCAGTTGGCCTGTTCTAAGGGTGACATGGTATTTCTGAGCTGTCAGTAGGTGAGTGTGAATGGGAAGAGCTGCTTAGCCTTCTTCCTGTTTCCTCTCAAAAGGTCTGTTTTTGTTCAACTCTCTTTTCCTTATTTGCTTCCTGCAGGGTATTTGGCTCTGGCTATCCCAGCTTGGCCACCATGACAGTGAATGACTGGTATGAGCAGCGCCAGAAATGGGACGCACTCAAGAATACAACAAGTACAAGTGAGTCAGCGAGCACTTCTGAGGCGCTTAGCCTGTGTGTCAGGTACTCTGCTCGAGCACTAAAGGGAAGCTACTATCAGGAAAGATAGTAGGAGCTGAAGCCAAGCTGCCGGGCTCCTGTGCCAACAGGAGAGACTAGGTTATGCTGGGCCTTTAGAAGCAGAAAAAGATAAGAAGTCAAGATTCTCAGAGCTTAGGGCCCTCCCCTTCTTTGGTTACCACCTTAGGAGGCAGAATGGGCATAGGCCAGCTGTGGGCAGCCAAGAAAGTGGTCTCCCTTCAGAGGGGTCGAGTAAACTCTAAACAGGTGAGCCATTGGCTTCATTTCTCCTCGGTACTCGCCCTGGGCCAGGCACTGGGGCTAGGCCTGGGGCCTTGCTCTATAGCAGCTAACTTGGTCGAACATCCTGAGCTCACTAAAGGAGCGTGCACTGCATCTCTACCCCTGCTTCCCACCTCTTGTCCTTACCTTCCATCCCAAGTGCTTTTTTATTTTTGTGTTTTCCTGGACTTTGGCCTGCTGACTGGAATTTCTGGGCTGAACTTTTGTCCACGTTACCCAATTTGGGTGTTCTCTGTAGCTATTTTACCCTCAGGAGGGTTCCCCTAAGTGTGCTTGGGCCCACCCCCTGTCACCCAGAGAGGTTCAGGGGAATTGTGCTCGGCTTTGCCTTGGTGGTCACCTCTTCTTTCTCCCTTTGCCCCTTTAGTAAACGTCAATCAGGAGGTAGAACAAGATGAGGATCAGGAAACAAAGTCAGAAGAGGGTGATGAAGACGCGCTACACAAAAAGCGGACTTGGGACGACTGGAAGGACACACATCCGCGGGGTTATGGCAACCGGCAGAACATGGGCTAATCTCAGCCTGAAGAAGTAGGAGCCTCCAGGTTCCCACTCCCCTGCCCTCCTCCCTGTCCTATGTACAATGACTTCAGAGACAGTTCATCTTGCTGTGCTTTTAATAAAGTGTCAAAAGACTTAAGTGTGCCCTTGTAGCTGGTGAGCTGACAGAGCTGTTGCAGACATCAGTCTTGAGCAGATTCCCAGTTTCCCTGACATTCCCAAGTGGAAAAGAAAAGGCAATGAGAAATGAATGGCTCTGTATTATAGATGGCTGTATTGATTGTCTTTAAAAAAATATAAAGGGCCCATGTGTTGCTTAAGCCTCCATGGAACCAAGCCCTTTCCTAGGCTGGGCTAGTTAGAAATCCATTAGCTCAGTGAATTCTCTACATTCATAGCCCTAGGTGACAGCCCCCTTCTGCCCTCCAAGCACTTTGGGCACCATGACATTTACAGAAGGACAGAAATGAGGCCAAGATTCTCCCTGCCTCTTGACATCATTTTCAGGAATCAGCAGCAGGGCCATAACTGAACTCTGGTGGACACCCAAGGCCAGCCATCACAGACTGTTCTTCAGGCACTACTACAAGCTGTGACTTGTTCTGGTCCCACGTGGAGGCTGTGACAGGGACATGAGATCCTGAGACTTCTTCTGGTGCCTCTGCTTCCCAGCTCTTTCCTTCACCTTAAGTCCATTGAGGTAAAAACTTCTTCCCTTGTAGCTCCTCTAAGAGCTTCGTTTGCTAATTCCTAGCTGACATCTTGCAGAGATTGTCTTCTTGGAGGCCACGGCGTAGAGTTTTGCAAAAGTGTTTGCCACATCTTGGAGAGAGGGGGAGCTGGCTCACACTCTGTCTCTGGCATTTGAATTGCTTGTGATGCTCCTCCGGGATCTGTCATGTCATCCTTGCAGCGTGGCTTTCTGTCCTTCCTTGGGTCCTTTGGATGTCGGAGGCGATCCTGCTGAAGCTGCTTGCCAGTTGTGACAGCTGTCTTGGAGTCACACACTTCTTGATGGTGCACCGCTCCGTAGTTCTTTACTTGGAATGTGTTGGACCCTGCTCAGGCTCACCAGGAGCTTCTTGATGTTTCCTGGATGAACCTCCACATGGCTTCTGTGGAGACTGATCATGTTCCGTTCCACTCTTCAGCAGCACATCCCCAGAAGAACGTTGGGATTTAATAGGTAGGACTTAGTTTGTTTCAAGGAGAAGCTTGGGATCACTCAAAGAACTTTGCAGTTGCACAAAGGTCATTCAGCTGCTTCTCTTCCTCCTTTTCAGTTCTGGGCTTAAATTCATTGTCCATTTGCACTGTCCATCCGAGATATCTTCTGATGGATGAGATCTTTTTACTCTCCATTCCATTCCATCTCATCTTCTGGATGATAAGCAGTCTTCTTCCATTTGGTTGTTTCTGGTATAGAGTGTTAGGCCTAACTCTTTTGAGGAACTTCTGGATCTCATTTAGGAGTCTTGAAGCAGTCAGCCCAGTGTCATCCAGGAACTAGAAGCAACCTCTGCCATCTGGACCCTACATTGGATCTTCTCCAGGACAGTAGCCTGTGCCTCAATTGGTAGATTCTTAAGTAGTGGGTCTTGGATCAAGGTTCTGGTTTCTGGTTCAGGGGACAGTGTGGCCATTGATATATACAAAGGAGTTTACATACAAGTTGGAGGAGAGCTTTTAAGGTGGTGTTTGGTTCCTACAAATCAGATGCTTGTTTTATTCATATGCTCTTAGTTATGTGATAGCAAAGGTGCTATGTGGAATTTCAATTGGGAAAGGCTGCTTGCTGATTTCGAATAACTTTATTAAGTATACACTCAATGTGTGTAGATTATCCTTAGAAACTTTTATATAGGCGGAGAAAGTAGTTACAGGTATTTTCTGGGTCCCCTGTTCCTTTTTTTAGTAATAAAATCTGAGCTATTTTCCATGCTTCACTCATCTTCCCTTTCAGATACCTTGAGAATGGATCTCTCAGCGCCCTCCAGATGATGTTGCCTCTTGCTGATTTTCTCATCTTCATCTTCTTCAGTTGCCATTTTTACTTCCTCATGTGCTCTTAAAGGCCACATGTGCTAGCTATGCTGCCTTGATGGTGCAAAAAGTTGGTTAATCAAGATGATTGCAGGTTTTTTCTGTCTTCCATCTCTTCTTCCTCCTCCCCATTTCAGCCTTCAGTGCCCTGAGGATAGATGCCTGTTACTTGGGTTTCTCACCAACATTTCTGCAACCTTCCACCGCTTCCCACCGTTTTAGGAGATAATGCTGTCCACAACCTCCTGCCATCTACTTCCATAAGATTTTTACAAACCTGTTTATATTCTAAATGGGTAATGCTCTCATCTGCCATATTCCTCAACTCAGCAAATAGATCGTGTTTGTTGACTAAGGCAGTTTTCAGGATCTTTGAGACTCGTAATTATGGCAATTGATTTACATTGGTTAAATTGTATGAAATTGTTATAATAATTGTCAATGTCCTGTCCTCCATTTATTTCTTGTTTTTAGAATCAACTTGTTTAAGTCTGATGATTGAAGTTGTTTTAACTGCATGCCATGTCTTTTCATCATTTTTATTCTGATGGTTTTGTATTAATTTTAACTTTTGCTCTAACAAGTCAGTGGTCTTGACTGTATACAGACAGCTGATTTAGGAATGACTCACATCATGAATGAGTTATTATCTATCTGTTAAAATAGCCATTAAATGTTTTATTACATTATTTGATGTTTGACATGTTCAGCATATTATGATTCTAGCTGGGCCAGTTGGTGATGAACTACCTGGCTGTCGTAAACCATGAAGTCGTGAAAAGAAAAATTGAAAGCAGTCTCATTCCTACACTGGACCTAGTCCAGGCCATACGTTTGTTGTTATTAAACTTTTGATGGAAGGAATGGCTACCATGGTTTAGTGATTGATAGCGTGTGTGTGTGTTTCTTGGAAGAGGAGATTTATTAACACAAATTAACAAAAATTAACACAGGACTTTTAAGATACTTGGGCCCAGCTCTTGAGCTGACACCCATGTGTGTATTGAAAAATATCTGTGTAGGAAATAAATGCTTTCTTAAGCAGCTTTGGTTCACTTTAACATTAGTGTTCATAGGACTGGAATGTTGAAAGGGCCATTAGACATGGCCTAGTCTCATTGTCCAGAGGGGACTGTGACCCAAAGAAGGAGAAGGACTTGTGATTGTAGAATGCCATAGCTGAGGGCAGCTAGGTGGTGCAGCAGGTGGAGCCCTGGCCCTGGAATCAGGAGGACCGGAGTTCAAATCTGGCCTCAGACACAACACTAGCCATGTGACCTTGGGCAAGTCACTTAACCCCAATTGCCCTGCCTTTCCCCCTCCAAAAAGCACACACAAAAAAAAGAATGTCATAGCTGGAGCTTTTTAAACCTCCTCATTTTACAGATGTCCAGTCTGTGGGAAACTGGGACCCCAAGAGGTAAAGGGACTCTGTATCATAGAATCCCAGAGATGGTAATGCCATTTGGCAACCTGGTGCCAATCCTCATGTGCTTGAGGTCTTTGGGAGCAGATGTTATCCAGAGTGGAGTCAGATACTCTCGGATCACTGAAGAACAGCCTGACCTAGGCCTCCTCTCCCAATGGCTGTTAAGAGCCCCAAACTGGAGAGTGAGGGCCGATCCCATGGGTGGAGCAAGAGGAAGAGGTAGTGGAGCCAACAATGGAAGAAGAAAGGCAGAATGAAAGTCGATGGCGGTAGCCTTGCTGACTCTAGGTCGACTAACTCTCCTTGGTCTTTATAAAACTGGCTGGAAGCTCAGATAAGGGAAGAATTTGCTGCTCATTAAAGCCCAGTTAGGCTTAGGTAGCATCAGACCTCCAAAACTTCTGCTTCAACTGACTCGTCCTGTGGTGAAAAGGTTCTGGCTCCATCGTCTTCCATCCTTCCCAGGAAGAGCTGACAGTCTAGGATCACCCAACAAAGGAGAAACAGAGAGAGAACAATTGGGGTACTAAAGGGAGCTGGTTGGGTAGGCTCCACCAAGGTGGCCCTTGAAGACCATGCATCTCTCCTCTCTGCCTTTTCATTTTATTGTTGATGCTAGAAAGGCTGAGAAAAAGTGACTGGAGACAAGAGTCAGATCTCTAGGAGTTAAGGAAGGAGCAGGACCCCATCCCCAACCCTGGGAGCCAAAAATCCAAGACCTGGCATCTTATCTATGCCCCTGCACCTCTCTGAGCTTCCATGGGATCCTCAAAGGGTCAGAATCAGGCCTACTCTAGGAAAGTGAGTTGTTGGGATGTAGTCTTCCTCCAGAGGCAATGGGTCATTGTCAAGAACCATGCTGTAGGAGCATGCGGGCATAGCTTATGACTGGGGAGTCAGGAGGCTCCCAAAGGGCGGGGATGGCCTTCTGTCTGCTGGACAGATGGTTATAGATGTAAGCGGTGTTGGAAGTAGAATCATTCAGATGAGCCCTGAGTGGATGTGGAGGTAGAGGGAATGGGTAGTGAATGAGGGTGAGGGAAAGTCATGGATGACCCCAAGATTGTGAACCTGCAGAATGCAACGGTAGTGCTGCCTTCCACAGACATAGGGAAGCTTAAAGGAGAGCTGGCTTTAAGGGGGAAGGTGAGTTCTTTTCTGGACATGTTGAGTTTGAAAGAGCCAGATGGTGATATCCAAGACACTATTGGTGATGCGACATTAGAACTTGAGAGAGATGAGGGCTGGAGGGTCATCTTGCAGAGACAACAATTGAAAATTGAACCTTTCCATGGGAGGTGACATCCTTCTTCACCCACCTGCCTTTCCCCTCCACCACCACCATCTCTACCTGTCTAGATCCAAAGGCAAGTCCCAAGGCTTCCATTCCTCATTTTCCAGGCAGGGATGCCTGACCCTAAGCTGGGAGTGCTAAAGGACAGGGCCCTTTTGCTTGAGTTTCAAAGTGGGGTAATAGGGGCTTACCCTCCAACTTGATCCAGGCCTGAATTTTCTTCTCCCTACAATGAGGGTTGGAAGGAAGTGACAGAAGGGAGCAGGAGGGCCTTGGGTTCCCCCTTAGAATTTCCTCTTGCCCATAGGATGACCCCTCCCACTCTGCTTTACTTGAGCCAAACTCTTAGTTCTCTGGTCATAGCCTTATTCATCCCAGAGGGACCAGACCAGGCAGAAGAAGGGGCAAAGCAGGCCCATGCTGCCCCTCTCCTCTGTGCCTAGCCAGGCATGTTAAAGATTGGGAGCTGTCTGCCATTCCCATCTCTATTGCACCTGCCTCTTGGGCTTGTGTGGGAAGCCCCAAGAACATTAAAGCCAAGCTGCCTTGAGAAAAGAGAGATCTGACCTTGACTTTTCCAAACCCAGGACAGAGACCAGTTGGGCCAAGACCAGGGAAAAAAAAAAACAACACAAAAGTGGCCGGTGGCCACTCTTACCTTTGGAGATTTTCATTTGGGGATCTTGGGAAGAGGTCACTGTGGGAGAGTGGTAAGAGCCTGGGACTGGAAATCAGAGGACTTCAAGGAGCCAAGAGAAGTGAGGGACTCTGGGAAGACAGCCCAGAGCCTTCACACCCCTCCTGCAAGGCTTCCTCAAGTATAAGGTAACATTCCAGTGTAGGAAATATACTGCTGAGGAAAATTGCAAACTAAGATTCAGTAAGGAAGGCCTACAAGGTAATTCATTCCCTGTGCCACAGAAGCATGAAATGATTTGCCCAGATAATGATCTTAATATCCAGAGAGAAGGGGGAGTTGGGGAGAGAAACACGGCCATGTGCTGTGGCTGGTGGGGTATGGCTGGTACCGTGGCAGAAGCAGGAGAGTTGGGCTCAGTTAGACCACCTGGTTTAAGGGTCAGCTTTGTTGTTTCCCAGCTGAGTGACCTGAGCCAAAATACTTTCCATTTTGATACTTTTTCCTCTTCTGTCAAATGAGGACCTTGAGGGTTGCATGTACAATCCCTTGCATGGGGATTGTGGTCACAGAAAAGACCACGTGTTAGAACTCATCAAACCCAACCTTGTCATTTCACAGATGGGAAAACTGGGGTCCCAAAGGAGTGACTTTTTTTGGATTTAGGACTGAATGCTTTCTAATTTCCTCATCTCAGACTGAGAAGGTAGGGCCTAACCTGGCAGTACTGGGGGCACAGAAATCCAACTCCTCTCTGCCCTGAGAACCAGAGCCTTAGAAGAACATCTGAAAAAGCAAAAACTTGCGTTGAGAGCAGAGGTCAGGGCTAGAGTTCCCTGACCCTGGAGCTGGGCATGGACAAGGGAATGGCCCTGAAGCATGGAAGAGTGAAGGTTCAGAGGTCACTGGGGTTTGTTGGGAACTTTTAAAAATTTTAAACTTAAGTACAAAATAAGAAGAAAAAAAAGAAACAAACTTAAATCCTAAAACTTAAATACAAGATAAGAAAAGGGAAAAAACCCATCTCCGAGATTCAGTATGAAGCGATACATTTCCATTCCAAGGAAGCCTAACCAATCCTCCACATTGTGTTGGGAGCTGTCCAGCTTGGCTTGACCTCCTTGTACTTTGCTTTTGTTCTTCGTTTTTCTACTTCCTCTCCCACCTTCCCCAAGAAGGCTGCAGTAAAACTCAGATACACACATATACATATGCACATTCATACGTATATACATACATATAGACATATATAACATGTACTCACATACACATACATATCCATAGATATCTATACTCTTACACATATGCATTCATATGCATGTAGGTAAGACCAAAGGTCAGCGATTGGTAGTGTAGGGGGGCCCTGGTATGTGATGGTGACCAGTCACTGCTGGGCCAGGAAGGATTGGGCATGGGCTGGGCCTGGCTGTCCACTTTCCCCTGTAACCCATTACTGCAGGACCATGCCCATGTTGGACCAGGCCCCGCTGATCAGCTTTTCTTCCTGCTTCCACTGATTCTGGGTCTTCTCAAAGTCAGTCTCAAGGTATCAGATCTTTAGGTCCTTCTCCTGGAGTTGGGCTCTCAGGGCTTGAATCTCCAGGGGAGGAGGCCCTGGTGACTGCTGCATGACTGTTCAGGCCTACTCCATAGTCCTTCTGTAATTCTACTTGTGCCCCAAGCTCTGCTGATTCAGCGTGTACTGCATCTTCAACCAGTGCTGGCCTGGTTGGCCTCCTCCCTGCAGCTCCTCCGTGTGGCCATGGTCACACTGCTGTCGGTTTGCCTACTGCTGCCACAGACTCTGTTTTCCCACCTCAGGTGAGGGATCATCTCCTGAGCTCAGCTTCTCCATGGATAATGATGTTTGCTGCCTGGCTGATGCCCTTCTGCTGTACCTGGACATGCCTCACAAAGAGACTCTCACCCCTCAATCGGCCACCTTTTCTCTTTGCCCACAGCCATGTTTGGCCCTCAAACAGCCATTTCTCAGCTTTCTAGACCTCCTCCTGATGCTGTCTCTGTAATTCTTGCACCTGTCTCCAGCTGGGCTCTGAGGGGTCCCTGCCCACAACACACAAAGTGAGTGATCAAGTCAGTTTTTGACCCCAGGTTTTCTAGGTTCTCAATTCAGCGCACTTGGCAAATGTATTGAAAGTGCTTTGTAAATCCACTCAAACTATGAGTTGACTGTAGGGGCCCATGATGAAGCAAAGACCCAGAACTTGAAAGTGTCTGTAAAATTTGAAGCATTCTGAAAGTGGCCGAGCTGGCAGGGCCAGCTCGCCTAGCTAGCCAGCTACAAAGAGAATGAGAAGCTGGACTGGGAGAGGCCAAGCTGAGTGTCTCCCCACTGGCACCTCCAAACTGCCTCAGGCACCTCAGGAGATGCCTTGCAAAAGACCAAGGTACACTTCCTGCTAGAGCCCCCGGAGCTTAATCTTCCTACCCCATGCTTCCTCCTCCTGGCCTGGACACCTGAGCTCCTGAAGGCATATGCAAAGTGAGCAAATGGCCCACAATGTACCATCTGACCTGCAGCATGTGCAGCAGGTGCTTCTCTCTGTCATTGGCTTGCCCCAGTTTCTTCATCCTCTTTCTGGGGCCCCACAGGGGAGTATTGGAATTGAAGACTACCTTTACACCTAGGATCCCTAACCTGAATTCTCCTCCCTCTCCAGCCCAGGCTTAGACCCCATAGTCATCTGGTTTGCCCTCTCAGCCTGTGCTGACAATCAAAATCTGGTCAGTAGGCCAGAGTTAGCACTTTGAGCACTTGCCTGATCCCAGCCCTTAACCTGGAAGAGGAAGCTATGGCCTCCACAAGTGGACCCCGCTACTGTGTCCCCAGGTGGCCACAACCTATTCCCTCCCACCAAGCCTGATCTCCATTCAAGTCACCTAGCCAGGCCTCAGACTGGAGACCTGGCTGGTGGACCCTTACATAGACTCATTATGAAGACTCATTCAGCTCATTCTAGAAGGGAGGTCAGCCACACCTTCCTGCTGCTTGAGCCCCAAGGCCTGATTGAAGCACTCATCAGCTTGGGTTTGCTTCTGCTTTGGGGTTTCATTTTCCAGTTGCTTCCTCCATCTCCACATCAGGAGGCTGCCCTGGTTGCGGCTTCTCATACCTCTTCATTTGAGTTCTGCCTGATTCTATCATTTGGCTACATTCACTTTCGATGTTTTGGTATATTGTTCTTTCCATTTCCATGGCTGTAGTTGTATTTGTTGTTTTCTTGGCTGTGCATTGTTCATGCTTCTCTGTATCATTGCACACACATCATTTCTTGCACCACAGTCATATTCCATTCTGTTCCTGGACCCAGTTTGTTTCAGTGTTCCCCAACTGATGGGCATCTACTTTGATTCCAAATCTTTGCTATCATAACAAAAATGCTCCTATGTAAATCTTTTGCTGAAAATGGGGATGTTCCTTGGAGTATAAACCCAGTAATGGGGAATGGAGATCACAATGATTTGATTTGCATCATTCCAAATTGCTTTCCCAAATAATCATACTGTGGCACAGCCGATCTGTCCACCCCCTTCAACATTGACTGTTGCCATTTATGCCATCTGGCAATTTTCAGGGTGGTTTTGATTCACATTTCTCTAATTATTAGTGAATTGGAGCATTCTTTTATGTGGGTGGGAAGACTTTGCAGTTTTTCCTTTGTGAACTGTTTAGCTCTGTCTTTTCAATAGGAAAATAGCCTTGAGTTGCTAAATTCCTGTAGAGCTAGGAAGACAAGGACCTAGTCACAGACAAAGACTGTGACTAGGAAAGACAAGAAGAAGACGGTAAATTCCTGACAATCTACAAACCATGAGGCTCCTTAGTAATTCTGGGTGGTAACAATGCCTTGAGTGTTCAGACTTTTTAATCTGTTGCTTTTTTTTCTTTTATGGAAATCTTTCCAAAGCAAACTCTATGTTTCTCTTCTATAAGTTATGAATTCAGGGCATTCTAGAACTATAGATTTACAGTTGGAAAGGACCTTCCAGATCATCTGGTGAACTTCCTTGTTTCACAGCCTGAAACTGAGACAGGAAAAATGACTTGCCCAGGTTCTCATAGCTAATAAGCAGCTGAGCCAGAATTTGAACTCAGGTCCTTTGGCTTCAGCTCTAGGGAGCTTTCCATTGCACTATATGAAGAGGCAAAGCCACCTCCAGACTACAAAACTCTTGTTCATCAATCTCTCCCTTTTCTCTTCACACTACTACCAAATTAATATTCCTAAAACACAAATCTGATTATGTCACTTTCATACTTTTAAAAAATTCCTCTTCAGTGGCTTCGTCCAGACTCTTCCTTCTCCCTTTACCAGGCTAATTTGATACTACTCCACATCCTAGCCAAACTAGACTTTTACCCTGAACTTGACATTTCATCTCCTTCCTCCCTGCCTTTGCAAGGCTGTGCCCCATGTCTGAGACACTCTTTCCTCTTAGAATTTCTGCTGCTTCCTTTGAGATTCAATTCAGCTTCCACTGTTCTAGGCAAGAACTTTTCTGATCCCTCCAGTTCTTGTCACTTTGTCCCTCCTGTCTCCTTTGCTGTCCAACCTTGTATTGGTTGATCAGCATAATGTACTATCCCATAGAAAGGAAGCTCTATGAGGGCAGGGCCTGTTTTGCCTTTGACTTTATAACACCCCAGTGCCTGGCACACTTAGTAAATGTTTGTTGAGTTGACATTCTTGTATTTGCCTCTATCCCTGAAACCCCTCTTTCCATTGTAGCTGCCTTATCAACCTGCATCCTTCTCCTGGACTCCTAAATGTTTCTGTAAAAAGTATTGAAACCATGTCAACTGAGTTGACTTCAAATTCCTGCTGTCCAGCTAGGCCCCTCTTCCAGTAGCATTTCTCAACTTTTTGCCACTTTCCTCAGCCTCCTAAAGCCCCTGGCTCTCAGTAGGTGACTCCTCATCCTGCTTTCCAGGGGGAAAGGAAGGTGTGTGAGTTCAGTGTGAGTTCCCTTAGCTAACCTCCATCCATCCTTTCTTCATTCTCTTCTGCCTCTGGGAAAGAAGTGTCCAACCTCCTTGATCTATGCCCTTGATCTCAGTTCCTCCCACCTGAGGCTCAGAGACTGCTTTTATCTCTTTCTTTTACTTTCTATCTCTCCCTCTCAACCAGTTCCTTCCTGAAGATCTACAAACAGTGTTCTGTTCTTATCCCACCCTGAAAACAAATACGTGCTACTCTCCCAAGCCACCATCCAGTAACCCTTCTCTTCGTGCCCAAATTTATTCTTCCCCTTTATTTTATTTTTCCCTTGTTCCATGTATTATTTATTTTTACAAGCATTTATTTTCTTTCCTTCCCACCTACCCACCCACCCACCTACATTGAGAAAAAAAGGAGAGAAACCAAACCATCATAGCAACTGTGCCTAGTAGAACAAAACAGATTCCTCCATTGGCCATGTCCAAAAATTTGTGTCTCATTCAGCACCCTGAATCCATTACCTTGCTGTCAAGAAATGGGTATAATGTTTCATCATCAGTCTTCAAGTACTCATTGGCTGCTTCATTTCTCAGAGTTCTTCAATCATTCAAGGTTGTTTGATTTTACAGTGTTTTCCTTGAATAAATCACTCTCTTGGTTCTGCTCATTTCTCTCTGTCAGTTTATACAAGTCTTCCAAGAATCTCTAAGACCATCCCTTTTTATCATTTCTTAAGGGACAATAGGTATTCTATTACATGTATATGTGATGATTTATTCAGCCATTCCCAAGATGGGCACCCATCCAGTTTCTAGCTCTTTGCCATTACAAAAAGAGGTTCTGTAAACATTTTTGCACATATAGACCCTTTTCTTATTTGATCTCTTTGGGGTAGTATTTATGATTTGAAGGATATTCAATTTAAGGGACTTTTTGAACACATTTCCAAATTGATTTTTAAAATGGTTGGCCAAATAATTCGTGACTCTACCAACAGGGCATTGGTGTGATCATTTTCTCATAGCCCTTCCAACATTTGTCATTTTCCGCTTTTGTCATCTTCACGAATCTAATACCTGTGAGGAGGAACTTCAGAGTTGCTGTTATTTGAATATGTCTGATTATTAGTAATTTAGAGCCTTTTTCACATGCTTATTGAGAGCTTGAATATCTTCCTTTAAAATCTGTCTGCTCGTATCCTTTCTTTATCAATTGAAGAATGACTCATTCTTTTGAATAAGTTTCTTATATGTTTTGGAAATGAAACCTTTATCAGAGAAACTTGCTGCAAAAAAATTTTCCCCCAGTTACCTTTCTCTCTTGTAATTTTAGCTGCATTAGTTTGGTTTGTGCAAAAATTTTAAATTTTATGTAATCAACATTATCTGTTTTCCTCCTGTAAATATCTCTTATCTCTTGCTTGATCGTGAACTCTTTCTTTATCCATAGATCCAAAAGGAAATTTCTTCCTTGCTCCTCTAATTTATTTATGATGTGACCTTGTATATTTAAGTCATATATCTGATTTGGAACAGAAAAAATGGAGGGCATTTGCTGTGAGCTCCATTTTCTCCCATCTTCCCCATCTCCTATCATGCATCTGCCTTCTGCCCCTTTCTCCTTCTTCACCCCTGTCTCACCTGATGAAGAGGCCTTACTCCTTACCAAGGGCTAACTTGTTCACCTACACTGACAATTCCATTCCGTCTTGTCTCTTCCAACAGATTGTCTCCTGTCATCCCCATTCTATCACTTTTCTTCCGCCTCTCCCTGCCTACTGTCTCCTTCTCTCTGCCTGCGAACATGCCCATGTCTCCTTGCTAACTATTATTATATGTCTCCTGCACTTTGTGGCTAAAATCCTTGAAAATCCTGTCTGCAGTAGGCGACTCCACTTTCTCTCCCTCTCATTCTCTTCTTAACCCCTCACATTCCTCTTTCCAACCTCATCATTCCGCTGAAGTTACCAATGATCTATTAGTCCTTGTTCTTGATCTCTCTGTGACCTTTGACACTATTGATCACTCTTTCCTCCTTGATACTCTCTTCTCTCTAGATTTTCAGGATACCATTCTTTCCCAGTTTTCCTCCTACCTTCTCCGCCTACCTCCTACCACTCCTTCTCTGTGTCCTTTGCTGGATCCTCCTCCACATCATGCCCTCAAACCACAGGTGTCCCTCAGGGCTCTGTCCTGGCCTCTCTTCTCTCCTCCCTCTATACTATACTTGATGTAGTATACATCAGCTCCCATGGCTTTAATTAGCATCTCTATGCTAATGGCTCTCAAATCTACCTATCCTGCTCCAACCTCTCTGCTGACCTTCAATCTCCCATTTCCAACTGCCTTTGAGACATCTGTTGCAATTGAAATGAAATGAAATGGAGGCAACTTAGGCCTCTACTACCTTTCCAATCTTTTGACGCCTTCCTCCCCATCATGTATTCTTTAATCCTGTGCCACCGGATTCTTTACTGCTCCATCACACCCTCCATCTCTTGGCTCTGGGCATTTTCTCAATCTCCTGCCTCTCCCTTCTCAACTCCACCTGCTGGATTCCCTGGCTTCCTTTAATTCCCAGTGAAAATCCCATCTTTTACCAGAAACTTTGCTCAAATCCTCTTAATTGCCGTGCCTTCCCTTGGTTAGTCATTTCCTATTTATCCTCTATATAGCTTGTTTGCATGTTGGTAAATCCCTTGAGGGCAGGAAGTATGCATTGGTAATCCCACCAGCTCCTTTGGGTTCCATTGCAATCTAGCTAACTGGATTGCTCCCAGAACTATAAAGCCAGCCTTAGCCTCTCTGTGGAGCTCTAGTCTGTCATCTCCAACTGCCTGTTGGCACCTCAAACTCAACGTGTCTAAAACTGACCATGGTTTGAGATGTTTGCTTGTAGGACAGGAGGGACCCTGGAGGTTTCAGAGGAGGAAACTGAGGCAGTCCAGAGAGGTGCTCAAACTTGGGTCCTAAGAGTTAGAGGTCCTAGATTCGAATCCCTCCTCTGCCGCCTACTACCTTGGCGATCTCCAAAGAAGTCCTTCCCCTCCCTAGGCTGCCATTATCTCTTCTCTAAACCAAAGCCAGTGTACTGTGGCACATATCTTCCTCACCTCCTACCTAATGCAATCAATTGCAAAATCCCACAAGCTCCGCCTCTATAGCACTTCTTGCATCACTAGCCTTGTCTCCGTTCACCTAACCACCAGCCTAGGCATCCTCATCACCTCTCCCCTGGATTGTTGCAATAGTCTGCTAACTGGTCTCCTGGCTTCCTTCACACAGCTACCAAAATAATCTTCTGAAGGCCCAGGTCTGAGCACTGCCCTCCTCTGCTCAGAAACCTTCAGATGCTACCAATGGCCTCTTGTACTAATAAGAATAACTCATTTGCATGACACTGTAAGGCTTACAAAGCACTTTGATTCTCCTAACAACCCAGTGAGGAGACTGTGGGCCAAAGAGATCCATGGCTTTGCCCAAGGCCCCATAGGTAGTGGGCTGAGGCAAACTTCAAACCCAGATGCTCACTACCACCATGGTTACTGCCATTTTATAGCAATGCCTCTTGTGAAATCCACGCTTTACCTTGGCATTCAAGGCCCACCACTTTCCTTTCTAGCCTAATTTCATTTGACTTGCCTTTTAACACTTCATACATCAGTCAAACTGGCATATTACCTTTTCCCCAAGCTAGATATGCCATCTTCTGCCTCTAGACACTCCCACTGAGCAGATTGGCTATCTCCAAGACTTGGAGTACCCTCCTTCATCACCTCTGTGTCTCAGCATCTCTCTTCCGTGGAGATTCAACTCAGTTGCCACCTTCTCCATGCAGCCTTCCCTGATTCTCCCCCTCCCCCAGCTGAAAGCATCTTCCTCCCCTTCAGAGACCCTGAGAGCACCTTTTGTAGCTCTCTCCTCTCCCCCTCTCTATTGGATACTTGTCTCTGTACATGTGTAACGTGTAACGGCCCTCTCCTTCCTCAGAGAATGTAAACTTGAGGGCAAAGGCACAGGGTGCTCGGCTCACCAACTTTATCAAGAAAGAGCTCACAGATTGAATTCATCCATGTCATTTTATAAAGGAGAAAAGTGAGACTTCGAGAAGGGAAATGATTTGGCCAAAGCTGTTTGAGTAGGGTCATAAAAAGACTAAAGAAGCAGAATGGAGGCCCAGGGGGGAGGGGAAGATTCAGGGTTTCCTGCCTCAGTCCAACTGCCGGCAGCCCTTTGCTGCCGAAGATGCAGGGCTCTCCTCCGTCTCTCTTGGCCAAGCAGGAAAAAGAAGTGGCCATTTTTCCATGGGCCTTTTGGGTTCTGGATTAGCCTCTTTTCCCCCAGTTTGGCCAATGGCCCCAGAGTCCCCCAGGTCAGGCTACAGTCAGCTCCAGAGGAAGTCAGACAGCATCCCTTGGAATCTTTACTATATTACTTCCTAGCTGTGTGACCCTGAACAAGTCACCACATGTCTCTGGGCCTCAGTGGCCTCATCTGCAAACTGAGGACATTTCACTAGGTAGCCTGTGAGGTCCCTACCCACTTGCAATCTATGCCCCTTGTGTGGACTTGGGTGAGTCACACCCATTTTCTGACTTCCTCAGTTTCCTCCTCTGTAAGAGTGCCGTTGTAGCTCTTAATCTCTAACTGATATTTCCAGCTTATAGTAGACCTGGGAGCAGGAAGAACAGTAGTCCCACTGGCATAGATGTGCATGCCTACTGTGCCCAATACAAGAGCTCCAGAGATGAGAATGTAGATCCTGTCCACAAGGACCTCACATTCTTGGTGGGGGTGGGGGGGAAGATGGGAAAGGGAGGGAGAGCAGGAAAGGGGGAGAGAGTGGGGAGAGAAGCAAAGAGAAGAAAGAAGGACACAGACATGATTCAGGGGACAGAAACTAGAGAACTGGCCAAGGTCCTGCTGAGGTGGAGGTGGGAGGTGGAGGTAGGTCAGCCCTTGTGTAGGAGGCTGGGGTGTGGCTGTGCTCGAGGAAAGGTTGAAGGTTGGAATTAGCAGGGAGCTAAAAAGGGCTCAGGGAAGAGATGTGAGCTTATAGGGCTTGGGTCTTCTGTGTGGGCTCCCTGCCACAGCTAGGACATCATGGCCTTTGGTTTCACAATGGATTTCCAGGCTGCCCTCCAGACCCTTTCCGTTCTACAATGGGTCCCCTTCTATGTGGTGCTAGGTAAGTGGGCCCCCAGGGAGGGGATGGAGGCCCACATGCCTCCCAGATCTCTTGTCCACCAATGGCTTCATGGAGCCAGAAGTTGTGTTCAGAGGAGAGGGAAAATGATGAATGACCAGGATGGCCAGGGGAGGCCAGGCCATCTAGGTGAGGAACTGGGGTAATGAGAACATTTCAGGGGAATTGCCAGCCATTTGGAAGTGTCTGGAAGGTCTGCAGGCATGGTAAGATTGGTTCCACTAAATCCTTGGCCAGAAATTTGAAAGGGCAGCTATGGGCAGCCATGGCAGTAGAGAGAAGGGAGCAGTGCAGAGTGGGTTGCATTTGGAGTCAGAAGTTGTTGTTGTTCAGTCATTTTTCAATCATGTCTGACTCTCCATGACCCCATTTGGGGTTTTCTTGGCAGATAGACTAGAGTGATTTGCCACTTCCTTTTCCAGCTCATCTTACAGATGAGGAAACTGAGGCAAACGGGGTTATGTGACTTGCTCAGGGTCACACTGTTAGTCAGTGTCTGAGGCCAGATTGGAACTCAGAAAGATGAGTCTTCCTGACTCCAGGACCTGGGCTATATCCACGGCAGTGCCACCTAGCTGCCCTGGAATCAGAAGACCAAAGTTCAGATCATGGAACTGCTACTTGCTGTCTGTGTGAACTGGTACAAATGACTTCCTCTTCTGGGCCTCAGTTCCCTCATGTGTAAAATGAAGGGGCTAAATGATATGCCTCCCCTCCATCTTTCCATCTGTGCTTCTGGGATCTAAGATGTTAAATAGGTAGAAACAATAGGGTTTGACCATTGGTTGGGTGTGCACCCTAACCCTGGGTGGGGGTGGGCAGGGGGAGGTAGTGGGGATGAAGCAGGGTGTTATAATAGAGAGAACATCCTAGGGGCAGAAGGCAAGGGGATCTGGGAAATGGAGGGGACAGTAAACTGAGCCAGGCCTGAAGTGAGCATGACTCGGGCCCTCATAGAATGGCAGTCTGGGCTAGGGAGGTCCCAGGGGGGAGATCAGACCTCAGGCTGGGTTTGGCATGTGGCCATCAGTCCGGCTCAGTTGCCACTTACTGATAACATGAGCTGTCCGGAAGCAGACTTTCTCACCGGAGATCTTGAAGCAGAAGTAAGATGGGCCCATGGGTAATACAGATTGGCCTAGATGGCTTGAGAACCCCAGCCTCCTCAGCCTAAGAAGGTGACATGTGGTCAGCCTTCTTGGCCTAGGAGAGGGCTGCTCTCCAACCCACCCTCAGGCTTCTCTTCTCAGCAAGAGATGGGGTCACTAGTTTCAAAGAACAGTGGATCAGAAATAGATACCAGAGCCTTGGGAACTACAGAGCCCAACTTCTTCTCTGCCCTCCCCCCATTTTACAGTTGGGGAAACTGATGCCCACAGAGAATGAAGGAGGATTCATGTCGCTCTAGTAGCACATAAGCACCTCTCATCCCAGTTCTGGGAGGCAGCGCCCAGAAGAGAACTGAAGAGCATCTCAAGGTCTTATAGCATGATCTGAACATTTGTGCATGGCTATCCAAGTACTTGGAGGACCACTTGCCATGGTCACATGTGTGCCGTGGTCACATGTGTACTGTGGTCACACATGTGCCATGGTCACACGTGTGCCATGGTCGCATGTGTGCTGTGGTCAAGCGTTCCCCAGAAGGTCGGTCCCACCTAAGCAGACTCCTCTCTTCCCCCTGCCCCAGCACTCACTCTGCTCCCAGAAGGCTCCACAGAGCCAGGGCCCAAGAGAGGAAGAAGAGATACCCTCCCTCCCGCCGGGCCTTGCTGGGCCCTCAGGATGCAGGTAGTAGACCAAGGCCCTGAGTTGAGAGGCCAATACTCTGGCCTTCCCTGTGGGGTGCTCACTGGCCTAACAACCTGAAATCACCGCAGAAGCTTGGTCAACATCTTGTCAACATGACCTGGGTTCATTTGTTTTCCTTCAGTGAGGCCCAAACTCTGCTGTACAATTAGCAACTCAAGCGCCACCCTGGTCAGGCCACATTTGGAGAGGACACTGGGAAACTGGAGAGTGTCCAAAGGAGAATGACTAGGATGGTGAAGGGCCTTCAAATCAAGCCTTAGAACAGCAGAAGTAGGAACCAGGGAGAAGAGAAGGAACCTGGAAAGGAAAGCATTTGGAGGGCTCCTCCCTCAGCCCCCATTTAATGAGGAGTCTCAGGAAAGCCATCCCATTCCCACTGGCCCCCCTAACTTTGGACTTCTTCATCATGGCCCCCTTCAGAGCCAGTCGCTGTGAAGGACTTCTTTTTTGTATCTGTATCTGCAGCACTTGTCTTTGTACATGCAGCTGCACACACATACACACGCAGAGGCATACAGCACACGTGTGTGTACACACACATGAACACACAGGCAAACGCACACGCATGCACACATATGCAGAGACACACATGCACACAGACACACATACCACACATGCACACACTCACACACATGCACACAGGCATACTCATGCACATGCATGCGCTCACATGCATACACTCATACCCACATGTACACACACTCATGCACACATAGAGAGATACACACGTACACAAGGCAAACTCACACACACCACACCCACGTACACACCCCACATGCAGACACACGTGCACACATGCACAGGCACATACACACCACACAGACACATATGCAGAGACACACTGCATACATACACATACATACACACACATGCACATGCATGTACTCATACCCACGTGTACACACTCATACACACAGAGACACATGCACAGACACACACATACCACACACGTGCATGCACACACATGCACACTCAGACACACCACGCACACATGCACAGTGCACACACCACACACATGCACGTGCACACACATACACACTCATACATACCACGCACATATATGCACACATGCACAGCACACATACCACACACATGTGTGTATGCACACTCACACACCACCCACAAACACACATGCATGCACACACAGTGCACATGCACACACACCACACACATGCCCTGCAGCACGATATAAGCTCCCAGAGTAAGGAAGTTAGAAAGTGGGCGGTGACTTTCCTGTCCCTGGATGTCTCCATGCAAAGGCTCACAGCACTTAATGAGCATTTTGTGAGTGCCTACTGTGTGCTGGGTGCCGTGCTGCTCATCTCTCCATTGATCAGAGCTGGAGCTGAAAAGGGCCCTGTAGTTCCTTATTTTACAGAGGAGGAAACTGAGGCCGTGAGAAGGGAAGGCATGTCTGGATCCAGCCCCATTTGTGCCTTCCCCCTGGTGCTTCCCCTGGCCGGCTCCATGAGCCATGTGTGAAGTCCCTACTGAGGTTCAGGTCACTTTCAGACCTTCACCGTCCACTCTCTCAGACTTCTTCCCTGCAATCTTGGTCTCCCTCCCTAGGAGGAAGGCACATTCCCCCTACAGGACCCAGGGCCCACTCACTGGGAAGCTGAGTTTTTAAATTGATGGTATCAGCAAAAGAGCCAACTTGGTCACGTTTACATAGGAGTCTTCTCCTTGAGCCTCCAGTTTGGCCCAGCTACTTGTGGAATGGACAGCCCGGGATCTGGATTCAAATGCTGCCCTGCCACTTACTTGCTTTGTGATCTTGCTCAAGGTCCTTCCTCTTCTCTCTGGGCTTCAATTTCCAACTTTGAAAAAATGAAAGGGTTGAAGCAAATGCCATCTGAGCCCCTTCCAGTGCTGAGCACACAGTAGGCAGCTCACACTTCCTGCTCCTTATTCCCTCCTTAATGATGAGTGTGTCCAAAAATCGTCTCAGAAGGCTGTGGTGGTGCCCTTTCTCATCCTCTGCCATGTCTCAAAACTTACCTCAGGTCCTCTGAGGCCAAGAGAATGGCTGCTCTCACCAAGCTCAGCCATTGTGATGTCCAAGGCAAATTCAGTACAGGAAATTCAATGCTGTCCACTTTGATTCAGTGCTTCCTCTGTGTTTCCCAGTTCATTTGCCATTTGATGACATTTATAATTAATAGAGCACTGTTCCCACAGAAACCCTGGGAGTTCATGGGATGAGGATTTTTATTCCCATTTTGCAGGGGAGGAAATTGACATTTCCTCAGGTCAGAGATATTAAGTAACTTGTTCTGAGTCACAGAGCTAGGAAAAGATGGAGCCAGGCCTCAGGATCAAGTCTTGGGACTCCCAACACAGCGATCATTCCACCATTCTATGTCAATGAAATTAAGAGTCCAATCCAGCAGTAAGAGTATGATGCCTACCCAAATCAAAGGGAAGATGGGGGCAAATCAGAAATCCAGACAAATGTAATGAGGCTTTTGGACTTTTGAAGGGGCCTTGGGGGATTTCAGTTTCTTGCACTTGTCTTTTTGCCCTGTGACTCATCTGAAAGAAGGGCCAGGGCCTTGTGTAATATGACTTCCAAGTCTGTGTATGTGTGGATTGGAAAGCTTTGTCCAAGATGACTGATCACAGTTTATATCATCTCAGCCCGTTCTTTTATGGGCTGATTGCCTGTGACAGGTATCCCCCAACTCTCATCTGTGGCTCCAAGAAGCTGTGTTACACACAGCAACCACACCCTGATTAAAACCTTGAACCAGACTGAGGGTGACCATCAGGCCTCAAACCCATCGGTGAGTTGAGGGGTGTCTACCCCAAGCATGTCAGAACGGGTAGGTAAGAACAATTTATTCCAATGACCATGAAGGCAACTGAGGCAGGCCCTGTAGGGCACTTGGATCTTGGTTTGACATCAAAGACACCAAGGTCTTCCACTGTATCCTGGGCCATCAACAGGTGTCCTGACTTTTGTCTTGCCACTGGACTTTGATGACTTTGGAAGAGACAGTGAGACTGCCAATTTTGTGCAACTGTGCTTCACTTCAATCCCATTCATCCATGAATCTTGTAAGACATCACCCCCAATGTCACTGGTCCTCTTTGAAAACAAAGACTGAGCAAAAATTATTGCCTGTGGTGTTTCCAAGCAATTATCTGACCCCTAAGCGGCCAGACTATGGCAGCCTATCTTCCCTCTGCCTTCAGAATGGGGCCAAGGCAGGTTTCTCAGAGATTTCCGATAGATGTGTCAGCCCCTCCTACTCACAAAGCCAAACTTCCTGAGTTGGGTGGGTGGGGGCCAGGCCATAAGAGAACCTACTGTAGGAATTGAGCACATTTATTTATTTAAAGCAATCAGGGTTAAGTAACTTGCTCAAGGTTTCACAGCCAGTTACTTCTGGGTGTGGTGCTGAGTATCTGAGCCCGGGATTCGATCCAGGTCATCCTGACACTGGAGCCGGTGCTCTTACTCTCTGTACTACCTGGCCACCCCTAAGCAATTGGGGTTAAGTAACTTGCTCAAGGTTACACAGCCAGATGTTTCTGGGTGGGTGCTAAGTGTCTAAGCCCGGATTCAATCCCCAGGTCATCCCGACACTGGAGCCGGTGCTCTTACTCGCTGTACTACCTGGCTGCCCCTGGGCACATTTATTTTAGAGAAGAAAAGACTTAGGTTGGGAAAACTACTGGAGCTGTCTCATGAGGGCATATAGAAGGAAGGAGAATGGATAGGGCTGTGGCCAAGGGACAGACACCAGCTTCTTTGGCTTCTTGCCTTGGCTTTTGGACCACCCTAAGAGTTTCCCCAAAGCTGTGTGGGGCAGATGCTGAGAGTGGAGGTTTCCCCTCAATGGAGGGAGGTCTTTCAGCAGAAGGACACTTAGACAGGTAGAGGCTGTAGGACATGGGTAGATGCCTCTGAGGGCCCTTCCTTGTTCTCCTTCTCCCTAGAGGATGACAGTGCCATGCACTTCTTCCTTCTTTGGGACACTGCCTCCCTTCTTAAGGTGAGGGTTTGCTGGTTGTGAAGCCAACCCCTTTCTAAAGATTCTGTCTTCAGAGAGAGCCTTTCCTTCTTTTGCTCCAGTCCAGCAATTTCATGTGAAACTCTCTGTGAGTGCTGTTCTGTACCTGCTCTTTAAAGTCTCTGGGTTTAGATGAATGGAAACCTGGGAGCCTGAGAGGTTAAGGAGCTTTCCTAGTCCAAGCATCACAGAAATAGATTACCTTGAACTCACATATTGGGATCTTTCTCCCTTTTCTCTCAAGCTGCCTCTAGAAATCTAACCCAAACCCTAACCCTGTTCCTAATAGTTCATAGTTACACTGTGTTTTATGTTCTCCAAGACTGTAGGGCATATTATATTCACATATTGTCTACCCAATCTGTTCCATTGGTCCACCCCTCTATTTCTTAGCCAATACCGGATAGTTTTCACGATGACTGCTTTGTAATACACTGAGATCTGGCGCGCCTACACCTCCTTGCTTCACTTTTTTTAAGCCTTGATAGGCTTGATCTTTTGAATTGTTTTTTTCTAGTTCTTGTCAGTAATCCTTAGCTAGAGTTTACATAGTGCTTACTATGATCCAGACACAGAAGTGCTTTACAATCATTATCTCATTTGATCCTCACAACCCCCCTGGGAGGGAGGTGCTATTATCATCCCCATTTTACAGATGAAGAAATTGAAGCAGAGGTTAAGTGCCATGCCCACAGTCACAGAGCAGATAAATGTCTGAGGCCAGATTTGAACTCAGGTCTTCCTGACTGCTGGCCTAGTACTCTATTTGCATCATCACCTAGCTGCCTAATGTTTGGTAGTTTGGTTGCTATGACACTAAATAAGTAAATTAATTTTGGTAGTATTGTCATTTTTGTTATATTGGCTCTACCTACCCATGAGCAAGTAATATTTCTCCATTTATTTAGATCTGGCTTTATTTGTATGAAAGGTATAAAGCCACGCATGAACAGCTTTCCAGAGGACTGCTGCTGTGAAGAGCGTACTCACTATTTATTCAATAACAAATCAGAGCAAAACATTCACAGAAAATCAAGGTACAGCATTCACAATGTCACAATGCAACAACTTATCACTAAAATGGCCACATAGTTTTCAACAAAGTACAATCATTTAGTAACTCAGTCATTCAATCATCCTTAAGGAAGCTTGCCTCCTTAAAGGACACAAAGTACAAAAGTCATGAGGTACAATTAAATTACAATTTCATCAGTCACTACTCAGAGGTCTTTTCATCTTGATTCAAGGCAGGTAGTTCTACCTGAATCCACCAAACTGTCATCTGGGTTCAAAGGCAGACAGCTCCCAGTTCCTTGTCCAGCTCTCCATGCAGTTCCTGCTCCACATTGGAGCTCACAGTGTCCAGTCCATCTCAAATCCTTCACAGTCTCTGTTCCTGGGAAGACAAGGCTTAATGAAGCCACAATGACATTCATACACATTATCAAAGCCACAACATTGATACAAAATACTGGCACCATAGTCATGCTTCCTTAGTCTTCTGCAGCTCCAGCTGGCCCTTGGAAGTCTTGCCACCACAAGTCCAAGTTCTATGTCAGTTCTCAATTCTCATTTCTCTTCTCAGTTCTTTTCAATTCTCAGTTCAGTCCAGAAATAGCAGTAGAAGCCCATCCTCAAGATGCTTGCTGAGAGAAATTCTCCATTCTCTCTCTCTCTCTCTCTCTGTGTCTCTCTCTCTCTCTCTGTGTCTCTCTGTCTCTCTGTGTCTCTCTCTGTGTCTCTCTCTCTCTGTGTCTCTCTCTGTGTGTGTCTCTCTCTGTCTCTCTGTCTCTCTCCCTGTCTCTCTCCCTCCCTCCCTGTCTCTCTCCCTCCCTCCCTGCCTCTCTCTCCCTCCCTCTCTTTCTCTCTTTCTTTCCCTCTCTCCCCCCCTCTCTCTCCTTCCTCCCTCTCTCCCCTTCCCCCTCTCTCTCCTCCCCTAACAGCAGCTGCTCTGCCTCCATGATGCTTATTCCAAGAAGTTCTGACTGTTCAGCTTGTGCTCTTCCTTGTATAGTATAATGAACACCGAGATATAACAGGGCAGCTAGGCCAATTATAATTTGATAGGAGTGTTTATTAACCGGCCGGGACTGCCTCTCAGACCGAAACACAGCCTCGAGTTTTCTGTTAGACATAATTTTATAGACAATGTGATTGCTGGCAACAGAATATATTTCTAAGGGGTTAGCATTGTTTCCATTGAGGCGAAGCTTTCTCAGTATTATTCTTGTTGAAACAAAACATTCTCAGTATTATTCCCATTGAAGCAAAGCGTTCCCAGTATTATTTCTGTTCAAACAAAGCGAAGCTATAGTCCCTTAGTAAAGCTTTGAATACAAACATAAACAGACCTGAATCTGTGGGAATCTGTGGCATGTTTTAGCAACACAGGTGAAACATTTCTTTACTATTGGAACCTATTAGGTGGTTTCCAAGGAACCCAGTAGAGGTACCCTCTAGCACGTTTAAGGGGGCTCTAGTGTATAATTTCTGGTGGGCACTTCAATAGGTATTAGCCCCTCCCTGTTCAGCCCCTTCCTGTTACATCAGCAATAAGGGCTCACATCTCCTGTCTCTTGACAGAGGCTTAATTTGAAACTAAGTGCTAAGTAGCTGTCAGCTTGGCAATACAAAGGGATCTTCAAATTTTATTACTATTAGAAAAGGTCTTTTATAATAGTTGCCATATAATTCTTGTGTATGGGCTGGCACATAGATTCTCAAGTATCTTATACTATCCGCAGTTATTTTGAATGGCATTTCTCCTTCTCTTCCTGTTGGGTTTTGTCTGGTTTCACCAGACTGCCAAACAGGGCCACCTCCTGATGTGACCCCAACTTCCCATTTTGCAGAAGCACAGGGAAGGGCACTTAAGTGAGTCTTGGACAAGATGACCTCAGAAGTGATCTAGTCCAACATCTGATAGAGGAGGAAACTGATGTGTGCACAATGTTGTTGGAGAGGAGCTTCAATTGCAAGGCTTTAGACTTGACTGTGGGTGATGGAATAACCCTTGGTACTTCCTCAGGAGCAATCCCGATCATTTCTGTGCCTGTCCTGCTGTTCACTAAGTACTGGATAGTGTCTGTGCTTACCTTAGGCTGGCTCTTATATGACTGGAGAACTCACAGTGAAGGTAAGTGGGAAGGGGGAGGGGACCCAAGAAATACCAAGAAAAAGAATGCAGAGTGGGAGACAGCTCAGAACTGCAAAGACATGGGAGGCTCAGGGATGCCCCAGCTCCTGGTGGAGCCAGAGGGTTAGGAACAATCCCCTCCTGGCCATAGATTGTGAGGTAGGTCCATTTCACAGAGGGGGAGCTGAGAGCTGGGATTTCAAGTTGTAGGCTCTAGAGGGGGTATGTTTGGAAGGGAATGAAGGGAGGGGGTATGCTGGGAAGGGAATGAAGGGAGGGGGTATGTTGGGAAGGGAATGAAGGG